>NW_017100150.1:1092433-1120278 GCF_001263275.1 Habropoda laboriosa
CACATATTTTCTATTTTTGTTTTTTATTCTAACTATTTTTGAAATGAAATAAAATATTTGAATTTTGTAAAGAATGGTACAATCGGTGTTTTTGAAATTAAAAGACAACTAATTGTAAGATTGCAATTATAGTTCGATATTAGTTCGAATGAATTTTAACGTTGCATCGAAAGTACGTAGTCAGGTTATCTCAGATCTGTGTTATATCCTTACACCTATTATTTCACACGATCCATAGTTATTAATTATTTATTACACAAACGATTATACTGCTTAACATAAATAGGAAACCTGACAGTTTTCGTAGTTTTACGTGTTGGAGAGCGCTTAAAGTTGTTGTACTACGTCTCAGCTTCATCGAAAAATCTGCGACAAAGGCGAAGCCCCGAGCGCTGGCTTTCGAAACTGCGATGTTTAGGTTCTTCACGTCACTCGTCAGTTTTCTCTACCACTACTGGCAAACTACTAAACAATAGTTGGGAAGATTCAGCAGAAAAATAGAACATTGTACTACGTCTGTTTAAAAGAACTGCAAAATTTTGTGAAATTTGTACAAGAATTATGTTACTCCAAATTTGATACCTATTTAAGTATCATATAGGGCAGTGATGGCGAACCTTTTGAGCTCGGTGTGTCAAAATTCGGAAAAAACCTAGCTTAATTCGGGTGCCGTGTCACATCTACAAACATCCATAATTGTTGCGAGCATTACGACCTTGTACGATCACTATGGTTCAGCTCCGAATTAACATCCTCAGGGGCCGCAGCCGATCTTCCGATGGGCTGCGGTACGGGAATCACGACCCCGAGGTGCCTGAGTGTACGGGCCCGGGGGAGGAGTCAATCCTCCCGCCGGGTCCCGGTGGTGGCGACCCACACGGGGAGGCCCCTCCCTCCCGCCTCGGGGGGTCGGCGGGCACGCCCCAAGTATTGGTGTGGGTCGCCGGGGCCGCAGGGCTGTCGGGTGGGGGACCCGGCAGCCCATTGCACGCGGCCCGCGGTGGGGGCGTCGCCGGTGTGGTCTCGCTCCCGCCGAGATGGGGCCCCTCCCTCCCTGAACATCTTGAGGGAGGGACCAGGCGTGGGGTGGGTCCGGTGGCGTACGTTTCGAGATCCCGGGCCCACCCCGCAACGCCGAGGAAGGACCACCGTGGGGATTTTAGCCGGTATGAGTCCGGCACTACCCCGCCCCGTCCCCGCAACAATCCTATATCTCCGAGGCCAATTAACGTCACCGTTTCGCGAAATAACGAAAACTTCTCGATTAATAGTGTAGGAATAGGATGTTAAAAGTATCTATCCGTTAATCACGGAGTAACACACACACACGTCTTATCGTATCGTATCGTGGTCACTGCTATTCTGCCCGCGCGCGCCGCGGGCACGTCTTTTTATCGGCGCGTGGTCCGAACGTTCCGACGTTTCCTTTAAATTCTGCGTGTTTGGTCAACGTTTCTTGCCTGCCTGGCCGCGGTACGTCAAAATATTCTCGCGACCGACGCTCACGCACACACACACACACACTCATACTCGCTCGCGCGTGCCTATCGGGCGTTGAAGACAACGAGAATGTTCGATCGACCGTATTCGCGACTGTTCTATGATTCCTACAATTGTTCCATTTTTGATGGTAAATTTGATTTACTTTGATGCATTGTTGAAGATTATAACGGTTCGTGGTTAAGTCGCAAACAATACAGTATACAAATTTCACACAATGACAGCAAATCATTGACAAAGATGACTGCAATTGATCGTTAACATTCTATCGCTCCTATTGAAAGACCATTTAGTAGCGAATAGTAGCTAACCTGCAATCAAATTGAATGCAATTAGATAAAAGTATGTCGTTTTATACATTTTCCTTTAACCCAAGGTTCTGTTAATTTTACTTTCAGCCGCGGAGAAATGTCGTTTCTTTTCAATTAATTCATGGAAATGCCATCAAGTCCCCGTATTCCCTATATTTTCAGACTGGAGTTGCTAACTACGCGTATTACTAGTTAATGTCTAATCACATCCCTAGTATACATGTCTGCAATTTCGCCTCTCGTGATTAGGGAAGGCCTATCATGAATGCGGAGCTCGTAACTTCTGGCACGGTTCGATATTAAATATGCAGTCGTTTAATACGCAATTAGCGTGCATTATTCTTTCCACTTACAGAAATCAATACCAGGTTTTCTCGCTTGTATGGACATTACTGCTCACGTGTTCACAACATTCGTACTACTTAATTTTCTTCGAGGATATTTTCGAGTAGGGGAGACTGGGGCTAAAAGTTACAATTTTGAGGAAACATTTAAAATTACCGAGAAATAATGTAGTTATTCTCTTTGCTATTAACTAATTTACTTATATAACTTATATATAAATATAAATGTAATAAGTAAATATAGCAATAAATATAGAAAATAAATTTAATGTAATATAAAAAAATTTAGTGAAGCGTATAACTTCCATACTTGTTATTAAAAATTATTAGTCTATGCAATGGAATGAAAATTGAAAGTTTAACAACGGTGTAAAATGTTACAAAAGTATTTATATCAGGAAAATATTGCAACACACACACACAAGTTACAAGAATATTGCAGGTTTATCTCATTAGTCAAAAATACAGTGAAACTCCGGAACGAAATCTAAACGAACACAGCTTACCGATTTAATATAAAATCGTTATTATCTGAAATAATCGTGTCCCGCTGTATTACACAAATGATTGATTTTACTGTACAAGTTTTTCATATAGAACTTTATAATATGTACTGTACTGATCGTGATAATAATTAATTTAATAATTAATTTCATAATTAATTATCGAAATCGCCTGTACGTTTCAACTAAATGATATTTTCAATCGCTAAAATACGCGAATAATGCAGTATTCGTTAAAATTAAAATTTGTCACAGTCACATTTGCGATATAATTATGTATTTTTCTTAGCAATTGTTCGTTAACCATCGGTTAAAATAGACTTAGCTAGTAATTAATATAATATAACACAGTTTGCGACTAAACTGACAAGATTCTCTGAAAACAAATTCAGTAAATGTTTATTAAAGAGAGAAAAACGGATTATATTTTGTAACAGTAATAAAATAAAGCTACATTTTAATTGTACCACTGTATTCAACGAATTAGAAAAAATACACAAATCAAACTCTCTACATTTTTATTATTAAATATAACGTCTGCTTAATACTGAAGTACCTAATACTTAAATAATAGTTACACATATTTATTCGAAGAGAAAATGGCTTTCATTATTTAAAATTTCTTTGTTAAACCAATTAATATTGTACTTTACAATTAATATGTTCTGCAAAGTGTTTGACTTTAATTGACTTTTTTAATTGACTAAATTTTATTTATTATCGACAACACCCTTTCAACTGGTGCATTCGTACCTACATAAAAGATATCCAATTATTTTAATTCTACTGGTTTCATTTTCGTACATTTAGA
The DNA here is from genome assembly GCF_001263275.1 of Habropoda laboriosa. Taxonomy (NCBI): domain Eukaryota; kingdom Metazoa; phylum Arthropoda; class Insecta; order Hymenoptera; family Apidae; genus Habropoda; species Habropoda laboriosa. The sequence continues at coordinate 1,095,903 of NW_017100150.1, forward strand.
GTTATATTTCTCAGTATCGATACAGCATTCGGTATGAAATTTAAATCAGTCTGTTTGGTCATTTTATTTATGACTCATTAGTGAAAAATTGTTTCGCCGTCGTCGAGTATTAAAATTCAGACTATTCACGATTTTAACGAGTTGAGTCTTTCTAATTTTTGGAAATATCTTAACGAGTCTTGAAGATATTGCTGCTTGAGATCAATTCCACTATTTTGTCAAAAAGGACACTAAGATGGAGTATTCGATAACTCGATGAAATGTAAAATTAGCCAACTCTACATTGTCAAAGTCTGCGATAAATTCACAATGAAAATGAGAGAAAAAATAGGAAAATATTCGCTGGCAAATGTTCCTTCACTGTTCTAATAATCCTTTTGTTACGTAATGAGGGGACATATTGAAATACAATCTTAGTCAACTGATATTTATCGTAAAGTATACTTAAAACGTTCGATTTTCTAATTATTGTCACCTGTTGCGCCCCGAACACCGCAATTCTTCGTTCAGAATTTCACGGGGCCGTAAAACCCGCTTAGACTGTTTCACGACGCCATTGTAGGACCCTGGTCACTGGGAGATAAATCGCGAGTAACCTATTCGAAATGGACTCTTGTTTGTTGTGACCAAAAATGATCACAGAAACGAAAAAAAAAGTTCATAAAATGCTTTATTAAGAAGCTATAAGCGTTCAAAGATGTTTATCAATTGCTACCGCGAAATTTCTTCCTTTTGCAAAAATGCAGGCTTCCATTCGTCGATGGATCTAAGATTTAACACCTCTTGACTTTTATTTACGGAGTCAGGCAAAACAGTCGGTTTATGAGGATATGATAGAAAGAGAGGAGCAGCTTTGGAAATGTATTCAAAATGCATTTACTATTGTTTACGATGGAACAGGAATGTACGAAAGAGTTGGACAAATGGAAGCCTGCATTCTTGCAAAAGGAAGAAATTTCGAACGTCCCTTATAATTGCCGTAACAATTGACAATAATCTTTGAACGCTTATAATTTTTCGGACATAAGTTTATACGAACTTTTCTTTACCCACTCGATCTCATTAAGGGGGTCTTCTAGTGTGACGGCCGTTTTTTTAGACCTTTCTTGCCAATTTATTACAGAATTACGGTAACAGTTATTAACAATGAGCTTTATTCCTATGTACTTACTTGTCCTTGAAGAATCATTACAAATCTTTTTGTTGAAAAATGATTAAATATGGCTGCTGTGGAACACGTCAAATAGGAGCATGAAAAAAAAAGCCATGACTTCAGCTGTTCTGCTTATCAGAAATAAAAAAATCCAATTAATTCTTATTTAGTATGCATGTCGCTATGGTCGGTAGTAGAATAAAAGAAAAATATTGAAAATGAAAAAAATGGCGGCACTTTGAACACGAAGTATCGATTTTTTCAACTTTTTCTCGTCTTTCAGAAGCTCTAAAAATCAGAAAAATATATATGTTGGCATAATTCTGCTACCGACCATAGCCACACATGTTCTGAAGACATATGCAAAATTTGAGTTCGATTGGTGTTTGTTTTCTCGAGAGGTTGTCCTGATGCGATTCCTTTTGAAGGGCCGAATTTGCCATTAACATTTTCGATCCTCACGAAGATGTCCTTTATGGCTGGAAGGTTTCTTCCGCCTTTGTCGTTTGAGTGTTTTCGGCGTTTTGCGGAAACAATGTGATTGTCCGGTCGTGGCGCTGGCTTGTCTAAGAGAGTTTATGGCGGGCAGATGAGCGTTCAACACTTCAATCTGACGATCAAGTGTGACTAACACATTTTACGACGATCATCCACCAGGCCGAGTGTTCGTTGCGTGATCATGAGGTCGCAACGGACACCAAAGTGTGTCTATTACGATTAATGCAAATTTCCAAATAACATCGATAAAATGTTAATCAGTAATTAACATTTTATCCGTGACATTAGGAAATTTGCATTAATTTAAATGAATTATTTGACATACACTCCTGTTCGTAAGTATTAGTACACTTACCGAATGTGAAGCATAGTGAAATCTACTGAACTCTGATGAAATCTATCAAAATTACGTGATTAATAATCACGTTATTTGCCGATCTCCTTCATTTCATTTACACACGTACACTGCCGTTCGTGAGTAATTAGGTCACCCGTTATGTTCGTGTAGAAAGTATTATGTGTATGATTTAAATGACATTTCCTCGCCAAAGTTAGCATCGTATCTTGGTAAAATTATACGTACACTACCGGCCAAAAATTTGGAATCACCTCCCAATTTTCATCAGTACTGAATCTGCTACTAATTTTTCATAGACTTGATATGGCCAAAAATTTGGAATCACCTTCCAATTTTCATCAGTACTGAATCTGCTGCTAATTTTTCATAGACTTGATATTTGATATTATGGAGATAAATAGCAATTTATCTCGTATCGATTGATTTGAACGATACAAAATTCGTTAAAAAATTCTTAAAGCTGCTGACTTTTTTCTCAGAATTTTTGTGTAACTTGCAATGCACACTGTATTCCAAACTTTTCGCCGGCAGTGTATGTATACTCGTTATACTTCAACATTCTAGAAAGAATCATTTCTAATTATGATCTTAATAATTTCCTAATGATTTGTCTATCAAATAATTTTATATTGAACTTCTAATGACAATGAGGATTACTTCACATTCAGAAAGTAGATTCTAGTAGAAGTCAGTAGATTTCCGTAAGTTTCGAAGCATTCAATAGATATCAGCAGAATACAGAATACTGGAATAATATTCGGTAGATTTTAATAAACTTGGGAGATTTCAGCAGAGTTCGATAGATTTCAACAGATTTCAGTAAAACTGAGTAGATTTCAGCACATTTTATCAGAATTCAGCAGATTTCCGTGAGTTTCGAAGGATTCAATAGATATCAGCAGAATACAGTATATATAAATAATATTCAGTAGATTTTAATAAATTTTGGTAGATTTCAGCAGAGTTTGGTAGATTTCAACAGATTTCAGCACATTTTAGCAGAATTCAGCAGATTTCCGTGAGTTTCGAAGGATTCAATAGATATCAGCAGAATACAGTAGATTTGAACAGAATGCACTAGATTTGGGTAGAGTTTAGTAGATGCCACTAGAATTGAGTAGATTCCAGTATGCTCGATGTTCGGTAAGTGTCTCGATACTTACGAACGAGAGCGTAATTGTGGTCAAACGCACGGTTGCATGATCCACGTGCAATTCGGTGGGAAACTGCGTTAGTAGAACGGTATCTAGCTTACTTTACCGAAACATGTTTCGGCGGTGGTGCAAGCTAGCGCATATCGAGATTCACGTTTAACCAAAGAGAAACGCGAAAAATGGTGGAGGTTTAGTTTCACGCGCAACCCTCCGACTCTTCCCTTCTACCTTTTTCATCTATCTAGCTCGACGGCGTCCCCTCGTTTTTCGATTCGGTGCCGAGACAATGAAGTCCTTATCGCCAGTGGCAATCGCTTCGAAAGCCAATGCACTGCCATCCATGTATTTCGTCCCGTGCTTTTTCCCCATTTTTCAATACGTCCTTTTTATTCGGTTTTAACCGCTGCTTTCTGTGCTTTTACCGCGAAGCCAAAACGCCTCTGACCGCAAAGCATTGTCATCAACAACGAAAGTGCTGTTAAAGATTTCCCCCCTAACCGATTGCTCCACGCCTAAGACCGTGCAACGCCTTTTTTTCCTCCCAACATTTATCTCCGAAAATTTATCGCATCTTATTTCTTTCTGTTCGAACGTTGGCACACCACGTAGGAGGATTGCACCACGATTTCGAATACGAGCCGCTTATTTTGATACTAGGGCAAGTCTAGTTTTCCTTTTCACCGTAGATTGTTCGTAGATAAAAAAGATCATATTAAATTTTCATTTATTTTTCAAAAACAGACTTGCTCCACATTCATATGTAAAAATTGCTTTGCAATTAATTAAGGTAATATGCTGTATGTCGCCTTCAACGGAGAAAACTTGCTTAAAACCGCGAAAATTTTTCGTTTCTTTAAACAATTTCTTATCTCTTTTTTCTTAACTATTACATAATAATTGGACTACTAAATTCATTGTTCGATATACATACTTCACTCACACAAGTCGAATACAGTTAGAAGACTTTATAAAAGTACCCGGATAAATTTTCATTCTCTAGATTCTTTTATTCTCCTTTCGCTACTCGAAGCGGCTTCTTTCAACGAGAATTGAATTAAAGCTCAATTTAGAATCGATAAAGAAACGTTAATTAAAAGTTCGATTCATTGAAACCGGTTCCTCGAAACCGCAGATTCGTGGAAATAATGTCGCATGTGTTATCTGTGCTTTTATTACGTAATATTTCCGCTTTGTTTACATTTTCGTTACATCTTCACTAAGCGGCTTCATATTGAGTTTCTACTTGGAAAGAATTGCTGGACTGAAGTAACTTGTTCTAGATTCTTCAACTGGTAACAACGAAATGATGTGCGATTGTCAATTTACTATTTGCAAAGACTCGAGCTATTTATTTCCTAATACTGCAAACATGGTATTACATTAGTAAGCAATTCAGCCTTATGAATATTGTTCACGAAAGCTTTCTACTTTGTAAAATCAGTTTAACCTGAAAACACCGAAGTATCTTTCATTTGGATTCGTGTGATGAAATGTTAATTAAATAAAGTCGTTTGAAAGTTCATACGTTACGCACGCTTGAGTTTGACTTCGACATGTTGTAATAAACGGTAAGAAGAGAGCACATAGGTATTATTAACACTTGGCGTTGAAAATTCGACGATGTTCAGCTTGATAATTTGAAAATAAACTCATTTTTTCCCTTACATTTATTTTCTTTGAATTTCATAATAAATTCTACGTTTCTAAGAAGAAATCTTTAAAACGTTGAAATTCACATCAATATTTATGCTTTTAAGCGTCTCGAAATTCTTGAAGTTTCAGATTTTCGATTGTTCCATCATTGTCGGAACTTTTAAAACGGTGTTGATTCTTCAAACTTGAAGACTTTCTATTTATTCGACGTTTTCAAATGCAAATTCGGAGTACTTTACGCGTCCATCTTCTCACCATTATGCCGAAGACAACATCGGATAAAGGAAACGCAAGAGTTGGAGAAATGTTTGCTTATGCAGTGACTGTTCCTAGACGAAATTTCACGCTTCCTTTATTTTTCTTATCGACTTTCACGCGGTTCCTCTGATTCATATTATCCCATTTTATAGCACTGTAATTCTATCAAGAGGAGAGAATCAAGTCACGGGTAAAGAAATCTGAAATTTCTTTCCCAACAAATGTGCGTTTCCCCATTTGTTCCATAAAATCACATAAACGCGTGATACGCCACGAGCTCCTTAAGGTGTTATCCTAGTCTAGAGCTTTTAAAAAATCAATTTTTTCGCATTTTTCGGAAGTGCGAATCTTCGCAAAATTCGAAGTACAGGGTGGCCACTGAAAGACTGAATGATACTTACAAACACGTTTTTAAAATTTTTTATTATTTTATTTGGAAATATAATTAATGAATTTTTCTCAATAATATGTGTGAAAAACAACATCCCTCAAATGATCATTTTCCTGCTCACAAATACAGGCTCTGTCCACAGCATTTTCCATGACCGCAAGGTTTCAGGTCCTAAACGTCGGATTTCGGCTCGAATGTTCTCCTGAAGTTCTTGAATTGTTCGAGGTTTATTTACGTTCTTTCAAGTAGCCCCCTAGAAAGAAGTCTGGTGCCGTCAAATCAGGTGAACTAAACAAAAACACTTTTTTTCAGTATTTTCTCTGAGTTTGAACAATTGATCTTTCACTGGAATAGAAAAACTCAATGAGTTTTACTCGTTGCTGGACATCATATGTAGCCATTTTAATCTCCAAGGGATGCTCTATAACATAGAAAGAAAGAAAATAGAAAAGATTGAAAATGAACAAGTTATAACTTTTTTGATCAATGGTACTTCGGCTTGTACTGCCTTTGTTTCGATAGCCACACTAACTCCGTCGCGTAGCTTCGACAGTAGCTCATCTCAGAGTCGGGTAAATGATCAGAGGTGATCAATTTTTATTCATCCGTTATTGAAAAAAAGAAAATAGAAAAGATTGAAAATGAACAAGTTGTGACTTTTTTGATCAATGGTACTTCGGCTTGTACTGCCTTTGTTTCGATAGCCACACTAACTCCGTCGCGTAGCTTCAACAGTAGCTCATCTCAGAGTCGGGTAAATGATCAGAGGTGATCAATTTTTATTCATCCGTTATTCCTTCGTTCATTATTCTCGTTCATCTATCTATTACTCTAAATCGTAAAAGAGCTGTTTCTCGATCGTGTTCGGCTCGCCTTTGATGTAGTTGGCGATCTATTGAGACTTTGTTGTCATCGCGGCAACTTCTGACGTTGCCGAACTCAAGATCACACGCAACGTAAATCGAAATCGACACTATTGCAATTTAGTCGTTATTCGCGAATAACGAATAAATCCGTTTTATTCGAAATCATTTTTGCCCAAGACTGACCCATCTCTGCCTTTCTGACCTCAAGTAATATAGTAGTATAACCATTTTTAATGTAACTGCGAAGTGCAGTAACATATGTATTACACGAAAATTTAATACTCAGACTTGAAACGCATTCTTCTCTAAACGTTTTTCTTTGCTACTGTTGGAAGTGAAATGAAAACAACTAACCAGTCGATCGGTCTGAAATTTTAACACGTCATTCTACATACCACTGGCTCTCGCAGGTACCAGGTTTATATTTCCACGTTGAAAATTTCATATTTTTTCCGTCGAAAAACTTAAAGAATATGAAAAATTTCGGTACTTAAACTTTGAATGCACGTTAAGTTTTAACTTACATGGCTAATTTTCCTACTTTCTACAGCGGTACTCATACTGATTATAAATCATTCTGATTTTCTTGTTTTGCATGAGTCTGTGAGCTAAGATCAATTCCACCAACGAGGAAAGAAACAATTAAGAAGCTATTCAGAAAAACAGTTTCTCATGCTTCGCAAGTGCTCAACAAGTGAAAATTGAACGTTCTATAATAATTCTTGCAATACGTTACTTTTCGACAATTCCAACCAAAATAAATCCAGTAGAACGATTTTCGTTTGTAACCGAAATTCGGCGTTCTAATGCGAGTATAAATTTTCTTGGTGTTCAGAGTGCGCAATTCGTCCACGGAATGATGTATTGTTTTGAAACAGTTTCCCCTATGTAAATTGTATGCATGCCTGATAATAGTGTGAATATCGGAGAATTCCATTAGCCGCGCCTCCTATTTCCCTGTACTCCCCTATACTCTATCCTGAACCGGTTCCCTCGGTCGCCCCCGTATTCCGCGTCCATTTTCTTCCTATCCGAGCAAGAAACTCGTGCCAGGGTTGGAAAGAGAAGAGAAGGAACAGTAGAAGATGAAACGAGTCTCAGTAGCTTGAAAGCCATATTAATAGTCACCACTTAAGAGTTTCATTAAGTTGCAACCGCTCGATCACCGCCTACCACTGCTCCTATAACAACTTTCATCCCTTTTAACTGCCACCCCTATTTTCAAGCCAACGTGGATTCTTCACGAGAACTACTCTGTACACAGGTGAAGGGCGCACAATTCTACTCTTTGTTTTTAAGTGCCGTCTGATACGCGTGAAATAATTTGAACCCGGTTTCGAGTATACAGATAGGTATCTCAGATATTGATATCGACGTTATTTATAACAACGTGACAAAATCTGACAAATGTGCAAAAATTTTGCAGCCAATTTTCGGTAGAAATATTATGTTAGGGTGAACTCGAGCCCTGAATATTGCACTACGTGCCGTTTATAGTTCTCTGGAAGGACCACCCAAAGGTTGATAACGGCTTTGGGACCGTAGTGATGTGTGACGCTTCTGACTGTCTTGTGTCGCTATGATCTTTTTTCTGTTACTCTTTTAAAGACTCCTGTCCGGTTCCATCACTTCCGTTTCCCTTTCCTCGTGTCCTCCCTTCCATTGCGCCCTTGGTGTGTGTCCTTTCTGGAAAGAGAACTGGGTTCTTCCCGAGAGAAAGTGGGAGAGATGGGGGTGACTAACTTTTCACCGTTAGGAAAAAAACCCCGGACTTGGTGACGTTGTCTTTCGCCAGGTCACCGCTTGGGTCTTCGGGGTTTATGATATGGCCTGTGTTACCGAGTCCTAATTCTATGAACTAGCGAAACATGATTAAAAAGGTGAAAAAGGGAAAAACTAATTTTGTCACGTACCATCCTAATGCTGGTGCACGGATGGTACGCGCATTCAACAAAGGTCTCAAAGATAACTGCCTGCCTGCTCCATGTCACAAACCTCGGCAAGCTAAACTCTAACACACTGTTTATGGCACGCTCGCACTAGAAGGTTATTTTTGAGAACAAAGACGCTTCGTAGCTCCGCGAGAAAATAAGTCATTTCTTACAGAACAATGCCTTTAGAATTTCGACTTCTCCGCGTCCTCAATAGCCGAAGACGTGTCGCAAACCAGGGTTCCTGAAGGGTCAATCCACACGCGCGTATAACGGCACTCTCGGCCGAGGGTTGACCTGGTGGGAATTTCCGACAGCGAAGATTCCACGTACCCGCAGGTATCGCCCCACTTCTTCCACGGAAAAGCGCGCTAAGGGCGCGATGGAAGGGTGGGTGACACTCAAGGGGCACGTTGATTGGTAATTTGTGCGTTCGTGAAAAACCAATCAGCGTGCCTTCTTACACTTGGCGCGGGAGTCACTTCGGACTGCACGAAAAATCGGCCATCGAGCAATATTCGCAGAGATTCTCTCGAGCGAACAACAGATACTCTCCAGCCTTTCGAGAAGACACATAACGTACATTTTGAGTCGCGATCGAGTCTTTGAAAGAAATCGTTCGTGACCGCATTCCACGTTTTGCTAACGTTCGAGCAAAGTAGATTTCGAATAAGTTGTCTAAGATTAATTCGGCGGGCACCGGTATCACAAGTGCGCGTCGAGTCACATAATCGGAACGCGACGTGCATCAACGATACGCTAACATGAATTATTCTTAATTTTCCTCGATCGTCGCAAATATCGACCGTCCAATTTTCATTTCTGGAACTATTAGTGTCTGCATATGGTATCCTACGATGAAGGTGTAAATAATAGAAACCAGACAGTTCTTAATATTAATGTAAGGTATTTAGGCGAAAGGATAGAATTTCAATTATGAAAATTTAAGATTTGTCATACTGGATAGCCACTTCTTTATGAATATTTCCATCACAGTCCTCTTTAATTAGTCAGGAGATAATTAGATAAGATCTTCTCAATATGAGATGGAGAAAAGCGACATTCAAATTTCAAAGTTTAAAAAATGTCTTTAAATTTCAATATGTTTTTATCCTGGTTCACACTATAGCCACATTCGATCGAATCAAGGATCTTGGACTTTTTCATTTCGGATAAGTAGAATGCAGAATCTTTTTATACTTACAATTCAGTCGATTTTAATTATTTTTACTTCAAAAAAATGGTGAATTTTCTTCGAACATGAATAAATAGATTTAAACAGTCTTATGGTTCCTCCAATAAAAAGAATCTCAGAGACCTAAAAAATGAAGCTCTAGACTAGAACACCCCTTTAACGGTCTCTAGCTGTGCTTTCCATTGTCTGCAGACAGGAATACAATACAATGACCATAATGGAATACAATATCGAACCAACGATTTAAAAATTCACTCAATACGTCTCTAATTGTCATACAATTTTTAAATACGAACGTTCGAATTGCCTTCGGTAAGTTTACAAAATATTAAAAATTAGCTTCAGGTTCGAGTATTACGATTCCACATAATCGAAATGTTCAATTTCTTTTCTACCCTCTTTAGGGATTCAAACAAAATGCGATTTTGCTTTCAAAAGAAGAATCCGTGACTCTGAAATTTCAAAAAGAATTTTTAATCTTGCCTATAGCAAAAGGGATTACAAATATAGTTCTCTTTAAGTGTGCAATACAAGTTGCGAGTAACAAACTTGAAATATAAATGCCGAATTTAATATAGAGTTTAGTAAAAGTTCGAATGGGGCATGCAGCTCGAAGTTTAGCTGCATACTGATTTGTTCAGAGGTTTTTACGCCCCGTTGGAAACTCTAAACTAACTAATTTCTTCTTCTTAGGAGTCATTGGGGGATTTAAAGCGCAGATGTGGGTACAAAATCTCCAATGAGAAATTAGGGTGGTTTCGACTGTGTGCGACACCTATAAAATACTAATCGTTCTTCTTACAGAACATTGCACAGAGTTCTCTTTGTTCGAGAGAATCGACCGATAAATTCCAGGTTTCTATCTTGCTTTCTAAGGGACACGTATGACCTCACGATGCGTAATTTACTTTATTTATGGAAAGTCCGGTAAGAATCATGCGTTTCGCTGCTAAAATTGGAAAAGTTGCAAAGAGCGGCTGAATTGGATACTTTCGTGAGAAATCCAACTGACAAATTCCAACTACACGCTGCTTCGTAGGAACTGCATACATGCACAAAGCAGTAAGGTGAAACAAACGACTAAGCAGTAATATAAATTGTACCTTCAGAGTCTCAGATGAGACCCTTCGAGTTTTCTGTAAATTTGAAAGTACATTCGCGATTCGAATGTATTTGGAATGAGAGCTGAGTGTCGGTGCGCTCGCAACAAATTAATGCCGTAGGGGCGATATTCTGATAGTTAATGTGAGATGGTGAAGAAGAGACGCTGGATGTTGAGCTATTCTACTGACTGACGAATTTGTTTTAATTTATCTCTTTTATCGCTGTTAGCGCTCGTGGTCGGATCTCAATGAGATACTTATCGAGCCTTGTAGAGATTGCACGTGATGTGCCGACTAGAGTTCAATCTGTATTTCTCGAAGGACCACTCTTACAAATATAAGAGACTATGTAAATTATATTATTGGGGTGACAAAAATGCGAATATTCAATTGGTGGATGGAATTTGTGGAAAGGTAGCGGGAAGGATTCGGAGCGGGGGTGATGAGCGACTTCTCACCCCTACGGGGAAAGGCCCAAGGTGACGTCAGCGCGGTACCGTTGATCGGGTCACCGTGGCCGTCCGACTCTTGGGTTCCCTAAAGTTTATGACACGGTAATTGCTATTGAGGGAGACAGAAAATTAATTTAGCTAATGCTAAGGTCACGTACCACCTATTCAGGTACGGGTAAAACCTTGCCTTTTCAAAAATAGCGTCTATAGGCGACCGTATCATAAACTAGTTCTAACGAAGCCTTAACAATCGCTATGCACCCAAGTGCCCGCCAAGCATTTTTAAAGTGCCGCCACTGTGCCAGATACTTTTACAAAATGGTTTCAAAAGATGAACCAGTCGAATTTTGTATTAATAAATTCGTTTAAAATAAACATGTATTGAACGAAGCTTACAACATCCCCTCCAGCAAAATGAAGGTAAAGTGCCCTTTTCAATCAAAAGGTTGCCGACCTCTGCTCTAAAGGCAAAACAAATTTTTGTAGGTCCCACTTTCTTACTAATTTCCAATAAAAATATACATTCGCACGAAACTCCTCGGTCTGATAATTAATACCAATCTGTCCTCAGTAAGCATCGAATTGGCGACGATATCGAATCATCGTTGCTCCGCCAGAAGTGAACAGGGTTGCTTTTACCGATCTCTTTCAGAGCGAACAGAGCCACCGCCTGTTACAAAAGTATTAACAAGAGCGAGGGAGACGGTTCGCGTCATTAATGTCAGGCATTGTTTCGCCGAATTTTTCGGCCAGCTTCCTTTCATTCTGTATAATACGCCAAACACAGAAAGCGACGACAGAAGATCGGATGGGACGCGGAGCATGTAGGTGTGGCAAAAGTCGGAACGGGAATGAAATCTCTGCAAGAGGACATTTCATCGGTATACCCTCTCGTTGGGAAAACAAGCACATACAGCGTACACATCTAGCCGGAATTATACGCGATGTATGTACAGGAGACTAACGTGAAACATGGTTGTCAGGATGACAGGATGGAATTCACGAGTCGGCGTGCGATCTATTAAACGCGTCGAGCTAGACGATGGCCCATGGCTTGTTGTGGCTTGGATAGAAAATAGCACGCCTGTGCGTTTTTGAGTGTCCTCTTTCCTCCATTTCATTCCGTTTCGCTCATCAGCAGTGAACATGGATATCGAAGCTCATAGATGGACAGGCAATCCTTTTTTAACGCTCTTCTGAAAAGCGCGATATCCAGCTACGGTATAACTATGAAAAATTCATGGTTATCTGTAGAACTTTTACTCGTCGTTTATCACCGTACCGTGGACAGTTGTACGAATTAAATTACGTTAATTTGTTTACATTAGAAATTTCGCTGTTCGTGTTAAACGTACATTTGGGAAGAGTGATCCTTAAGATAATACGATAGTCAGTTTTACGAGGACATGGAGGTGTGTAAAGTGACCAAATTTATCTTTCGGGAGTGGAGTAATTCTGTTTGCTCCGTTTCTGTGTTTTAATATGTCACTTGCGACATTTTTTCGTGGGGTATTATTGTAAGAAATTTCCACTTCAATCGAATTTCGACTTAAACACGAGATAAACACTTGAACGTCAAATAACAGCCACATAGAGTGTTTTCGTTATCATCTGTGTTTAACAAATATCTTTTATTTATTAATTTGCGTTAATTAAATGCAACATACTTTAACTTAATTTTATTCACACTTAACAAACTTTAACTCAACAATAATTTAGTATCTTGTATATCTTATCCATGATTGTAGAGAAATTTCTTTATCGCGCATAATTTCAAGCCTTTTTGCATAATTCCGTAAATACCTTAATAAAGGAAGAGGTTCAGATAAAAGGAATTGTTTGATTGCCAATCCATTGATGCATGAATTATCGAATACAATGTAAGAGGGTGATTCAATAAGTAACGAGGCAAAGAGCTCTGGTTCAAAAAATATCTGAATAGGAAGTGAGATACCTTCAAAGTCAGAAGTTGATGTATACTACTTCGGTATAGATAAAAAAAAAATTAAAAAATTAAATTAAGCTGTTTGTATAGTATTTCAGTGTGCATAAAATAAATTAAGAAAAATTACAGTTCAGCTCTCGCCTCGTCAGATTTCTTTTAGTTAGACTCTCCTTTGTGAAATTAAATTTCACAGCAACGAAAACGTGAAAACGAATGTGCGAAATTGGATGAAATTTCGTGACAAAAGATTCTTTGCTGTTAGCATAAAAAAGAAATAGTAAAGCGATGGAACCTGTGTAACTGTATCAGGCGATTATGTCCGAGGCTAGGTACATTACGAGATTCATTGAATGAACCATATTAACCCTCCGTAAGCAAACATATTTTTTCACATTCCGTAGGCAAACTGGGTAGTTTGTGTCCAAGTCTAATTTTTTTACTGTTTCAAGCTTCCAAAAAATCTGAAAAAATTCTGGAGTACTTATCAAAGTCTCTACTGCAATATACAATTGTTCATTATGATTAATACTTTTTCCAATAAAAATAAAAATTCGCTTCGAAGAAATACAGGAGTGAAATTTCACTTTGGTCGTCAGACACCCAAATTGCCTTCGAAGGGTTAAAACAATAGCAGTTTATCTCTTCACTTATTAAATAACCATTGTATTTTCGAGAAAAGTATATTTCACTGTAGGAAAATACAGACGTTTGCGAATAAAATATTCCTTGGCACTAGTAATGTAACGTTATTTATCGCAACCGAAGAATACAATCGATTAATTATATCGTACACATATACGTGTAGAGATATACGATTAAATTCATTGATTCATGTTCACGGTAGACGTGCTGCTTCGCGCGAGAGTTCGGGAAAGTTGTTTCTATTCAATTAAGAACAGTAACAATTTCACGCGAGAACCGAATACCTTATTTCTCCGTGAATAGCTGTATTGATACGACACAGGTATATGAATTGCTCTAATTTATCAATTCACGTAAAAGCAATTATTGTCGCAGTCAATTTTCCACGAGCACAAGTTCAATGCCTTCGTCAATTTTCTTACACGACTGTAAGAGACAAAATGGATTTACCATTACGTTATCTATTTTCTTTAACTTTTAACGGAATATTTACAGTATTTCGTTCGTATTATTGCTATAACTTTTTAACGAAGCTTCAAACGACCTATGTTCATATGACATTTTTTTCTCACTTACACCCATGGAACACACTGACAAAGTTTGATCCAAACGAACTGGGACACCCGGTATATAGGGTGATTCTAGCACCTGAGTCAGACTGTAGCTCCGTTCCAGGTGAAGTCAGAAAAAAGTTGTAAAGGAAAATATTGCACTGTTTAAAGTCTATTTTTTTTTCGAAAGTGCAATTGTATCTTCTTTTAAACGGTTCTACACAATTTTTGTCGGACGACTCTTCAACTCATTCTGCAAACGAAACGCATAATGTAAGGTGATTGAAAATTCAACGAGATATTTCACTTTTCTCGAAAATGTACAGATAGTACTCAAACGTTTAATCGTTACATTCCGACCACCTTCAATTTTGCATTACATTATTTAACTGTTCAGCAAGAATTGTCAAACAGTTGCTCTTAATTCTTTCCTTCGCACATTCTCTCAGCTGTAAAACGAGTACAAGAAGAAAACGTCACCAAGATCGAAATATTGCGTTTAAAGTGACGACGTTCAGTTTTTTCAAAACTTTAACACCGAATATCTCGGAAGCTGAAATTTCACACGATTTAATTCCTCGGGGTTATCGACAAATCGTGTGAATTTGAAACAAATTGGTAATTAAGGCCGTAATTTTACACGTTTCGACGTGGATCAGCTCATACGTGTATCGCAACGTTTAATCGACAATTCTGTTAATGAAGTGTCGCAGGATTCTTTTCCACAGTATAAACAGCTGAAAATCTTACTCCATTGGTTTTTGAGGACCCTCTCCTTCTATGCTGCGAGCTGCCCTACATTCACCGATGCTGCGCAGACTGCCGGACCTCGACATAATTTTTAATCGTTTATATCTAAAAAAATGAGGCCACATTCGACATTTTTTCATTCTTCACTTTCGTCCCAATTTATTGCTTAAACCTGCCGACGAATAATTAGCTGGTAGAACTTGAAGAGCGTACAGTCAAGAGGAATAATTATCGTGGTTCGCGACATTTCATAAATCCACAAACAATATTTCACAGTATTACGCAGAAATTTTAAATTAACGCAATCAGACACCGATAAGTGTGTATATTAAGCAAAAACCCAATAAATGATTTCTACTAACTCGAAGAATTAATTTCATCGTTAAAACACGCACCTGAGAAGCGGTATTTTTGTAACATTTGTTTACATTTATACAACGCTTACGTAACGGCGTTTTCTCTGCGAAAATGAATCATCAACGGCGAATGTATCGAATTTAGAAGCGTTGTGATTGAAATTGCGAAATGAAGCGTGGTCGCTAAATGATAACAGAAAAATGACGTACAGAGGACTGTGCGGTACTACAAATATAAAGACAGCGGGAAGATTAACAAGGAGTAAAGGGCGTAAATTGGTAGTAACATAAACCCCTGATGCACTTTCAGCACGTTTGCTTCAGGCAGCTCGTCGCTACTCCATCCCCGCCTTTCTCTCTATTACGGCAGAAGAATTTATGACCAGCCATGCATCGGTGATTGAGATGGGCGTATCTAATGGTTCGCTGTCTGTGCCGAGGATCTATATTGCTAGGTCCTTCTTTTCCTTTTGCGAACACCTTCTCGCTTAGAAAGTGCAAGGGGGGAAAAAAAAGGAAAAATAACGGGGAAAATACGCTAGCTCAGCAGCAACGTGATTTAACCTTGTTAGCCGATACATAGAAGAGTGTTCATACGTTCCTATTGGTGTTTATGATAAATTTCACACGTTTGATTTATTGTTGGCGCAGGTTGTTGGACGTGCTAGAGAGGAGAACTTGTGTTTTCGGTAACGTGCAACAGATCGGCGAAAATAGATCAATACTGACCTTAACTCTAGCCTTAACAAGTAAGATAGACACGTTTCGTTGGTAATCCCTAGCAATTATCTTTTTACACAATTACTCGTACGCTTTACTGTTATCTATCAACCCCGAGTCACACTCGTCAAGCCCCAAAACCGTTGGACATTTTCATACTCCCACTACCCCAAAATAAGACCTACGGACCTTAATAAAAGCAAGCAGTTAAACATCCCGCACAGAATAGAAGAATCGCTAGGACCGAACGCACAGTGTCGGTCAGCTACTTAAGACCACTTGATAGTTAAGGAAATTGTTAGATCTTGTTCGTGGTAGTTACAAATAAGTGTCGAGCTTTGTCGAGTTTGCACGTGGTGTGCCGACTAAATTTACTAAGTTCCTTTCTCGAAGGACCACCTCCGTTTTAGGAGGACAAATAACTATTAATATTGACTAAGCTCTGAGGAACTACCCGTAGGGTGGTCAGATGAATTCTATCCATCGAGGGCTCGGGCACCTTCCAAGTCACCTCGGACACGAGTCTTTAGCGGGGGTGAGACACGCGGGTTGGTCAACTACATTTTCGAACTCGACAAGGGAGGTGGTTGAATCATTAGGTACCGAAAACTTACTAAGGTGACGCCCCCTTGTCAACGGTCACTCTCAAGTGCCCGCGGAAATTCCGCGTGTCTCGAACAATAGGCGCAGCAGGTAACAAATCTGGGTGGCGCTTCGATGCTAACGAAGCATGGTCAAATAGAAATCAAAGGACTAGAAAGCTAAAGTATGGCAAGCAGATGTGCACAATGGCCATAGAAAAAATATCGAAATTCAAAGTGAAAATAAAGTGCTCGATGGCCTCCCAAGTTTATGACCGCTGCGAAAGACCGAGGAATTTCCAGACCCGCGTATTAATCCTAATGACTTAACAGAAACAAACATACTAAACTCGCAATAATTTTATTTACAATACTATAAACTATTAGGTTGTCCGGAAATAAATTGCGGTTTCTGAAATAATTTCCATTAGATTCTGTACACTTTTTCAGATTTTCAATAAAAATCAGGGGTTCTAGAATTAATAAATTCCACGAAGGTATTTACAGCATCCTCTTTATTGCGGAAGATTTTATCTCGCAAAAAGTAATTCAAATGTTTAAAAAAATGGCAATCTGTAGGGGATAAGTCGGGGGAATAAGGAGGGTGTTTTAATGTTTCATAACCGAATTCGTGTATCTCTCGAATCATGAATTGTGATACGTGCGGGCGGACGTTATCGCGTAGGAGTATTGGTCCCTTACGATTTACCAAACTTGCCTGTTTAACAAGTAACTTTTTATGCATACATGATTAATATTGCGGGCAGTTTCCGCGGCTTTACGTCCTCATTTAAATTCATATAAAAATATGGTACGAATTTGCTGCTTGTCCATTGTTACGTTTTTAAATTATACTCAGAACAAATGACGGTGAAAAACAAAAGTGTATCGCTTATATGATAGAGCGACGTCTACGCGTTCAAATGGTATATTACTTGATAAACATAAATTTAAAATATATAGTATAGAAAAGCCCTAAATATGACATAACAGAAAACCGCAATTTATTTCCGGACAACTACTTAAGACCGATTCGTGTTTTTCATTCTTTGCTTATTTTCACGTAAGTGCTTTAGAACTTGTAAGATTTCGTGTTCAAAATTTGGTGAAATAAAATTGTTATTTTTTAGTTAAATTACTAAACACCGGAATCTAACACTCGGACAGTGAGCTGGGTCAATTCGGACCCTAATTTTTGCTTATTTCTACAAGTCACGATATGGATAATAAGTAAGAATAGAATACGAGGTGAAAAAATATATATATAAACGTGAATTTTTCTACGATATCGAATACGTTTTCGCTCTTGGAAGTCGCACTGAATACACAGTTGGGAAATGCATCTTCCATGCCGTGTGAAGAAATAACGCTCGGTTTCAAGTATCGAAGGAGGGAACGTTAACACTCGTTAACTTCTCGTTGTCCATCTTCAAATTAAATTTAATCAAATATAATGAACATTTTTTTTAATTTCACGCTAAAATCTCAGCTTTGTGCAGTTAGTCTTTTGTTTCGAAAACAGCCGAAACGATCTCCTACAGAAAAATCCGACATTACTTATTGACGTATATTTGTAAAAAAAAGATTTTGTTCGAAACGTAACAGAAACATTGAATTTTGAAACACATACTGCCTTTTCGAAACTTTCAACATGATAGATAATAGGTATTTTCAAAGTATTATCAGCGTAATCTCTCGAAACAATTTACCAACATAATATTACCAGAGAATATTTCTTCTTCTCTCTTTGATACTGTAAATCGATATCTCGTTTATGGGGTTAGCGTTATCAATTTACGGTACACGGGATAGCAACATTGTGGAAATTACTTTTACACACCTTCGCTGAAATTTAACAAAATTATAATCAAACCCAGTAGTTAATAAGTATCGTGTTACAGTGGTATTGAATTTGCAATTTTGATACGAACAAACAGTTTCACATGCAGAGATCCAGTTATCGTGTTTCTTTTCTCTTTCAAGCCAAAGTATCTATTAAAGTGCGCTTATATTGCGATATATTTTTATTCCGTGCAACGAATACTGATTTTCAATCAGCGTGTATTTGCAAATAATTTACAATGTAGTTAATCCTGATCGCGTGTATTCGATGCAACTATTACCTGTAGTGTTATAGCTGCGACGAAGAGTTATAGCGTCGAAGAAGATTACACGTTGTTCGATTGGCCTCACTCTAACCGCACTGTTCGTTTAGCGAACGCAAGATGGGCTCGAACGTTGTAACGAATAGCGGTCATCCTCGTCACCGCAAAATTTCACAGTACACCTGAAGTAATGTGCAATTTGCTACGATAACGGTTGTTCGCTATTTAACGTCGGTGTTGAAATAGAATCTAATTTCACACGCACAACGCTATTCTTTCCTTTAACGCTTAACTATCGAACATTATACGCACGCTTAGCTTGCCCCTTTTCTACATATTCTTTCGCGTTAGGACACGCGGTATAGTCGGTGGAACCGATATAGCGAAGTCGTGAAATCAGACTTCCATTTTCAAAAATTCTTCGCACGTTCGGCATTTGTTTATACTCGTTTGGACTTGAATTTCGTCGAAATGAGGGGCGAGCAAGCATCGCGGAATGGAACGTTTCCCAGCTTTAAACAGAAATCTTTAGAATTTTGCACGGAACATATTCGGACTTACAATTGAACTTGAACTCTTTCGGACCTTTGAACTTATCGACACTTTTGTACCGAATATTGGAAATTCATACGGTATACAAACAAGTGTAAATAGCAGTAAATAAATGTTGTATTTGCAGATAATATATTTGCTTCATATCCAATTCCACGAGCTCTATGGAATTAACAATCTTGTGGCGGTACCTCCTACGCTACGCCACTAAAGGGACGGACTAATATTAACCTTTCTCACTAGTCCTCGCCAAGGCTCCTATTACTATATACCGGGTGTCCTAGTTTTTTTCTAATCAAACTTTGTCGGTGTGTTCTATGGTTATAGCTGAGACAAAAAGGTTATGTACACATAGGTCGTTTGAAGCTTTATTAAAAAATTACAACGATTATACGAAATAGGAAGGGAATGATAAGTGAGGTTATTGGACTTTTTGGACTATTTTCATACCAATTTTCGATAGCTTCATCGATGTAACGAAAAATATTTCCCCTTTTTTCAAGGAATTTGTTATATTCGTTTTGGTTACTGACTTTCATTTTTTGTGGCATATTTTTTCTTCAAAGGTTAAATGGCTATTTTATAATGAATTTTGTCAGTAGCCACCAGATTTTTTCAGTTGCTATGCAACAAAGCCCACTGGGATCCAGAAAACTTAACTCTACACCAAGTAAATGTACAATAAGAACTAGATTCCAGACTGGAATGACATCATAGGGGCACTAGGATGACAAAAAAAGGAGCGCTGACCATTTTCGGTCTCTTAAGTTACTTTAGCCTGACCATTTTCGGTCTCTTAAGTTACTTTAGCCATAAATACTTAAGAAATTTACCAAATAAAAAAAAAGGCAAAAAAATCCCGTAGTGCGAGTTTTGACTCTATATTACTGTAAGTGGCGCTGTAATAATGTGCCAACGCTTAAAATAAGCGCGATTTGGCTGAATGTAGAAAAAATTTAAAAGACATGCAGCCGCTATAATTTTATGTAATCCGCCAAAAAATACCCTAAGTTTTTTACTGAATTTTGTCATTGACTAATTTATTTATTAATTTATTGTCTAATTTATTGTATAGAAATAGAAATAGATCAACGGTATGTACGTCTAGTCTGTTTATGCGAGCTGTGTTTACAAATTGAGATCGTTGAAAGTGTTGAATGTAACTTCTACCAGTGTCATTCTTGTCTTGTATCACAGTAACCGCAAGTTCGTTACCATTCTCTTCGTATTTCGTATCATTGTGATAACTCCTTAACAGAGCTTCAAACGACTCATGCTTATATAACATTTTTTTCTCACATATACCCATAGAATACACTGACAAAGTTTGATCAGAAAAAAACTGGGACACCCGGTATATAAATCTTCTAACCTGAATCTAACCGTCCTCCGTGTCTGCGACGCGAGTCTTCTTATAGGTGCCTTTACCGACAAGGAGGCCCAGGACGAAACGCAACTTTCTTCCGCTTTCCTTCTCAGCCTATCCTCTTTCTATTCATTTCCTCCTTTCGCAACCAACCGCCGTAACCTCTTAATCCGCCAGGGCCGTAAGTTAATTTGCCTTACCATCGACAATCTGTGCGAAAAGTCTTGATGGACATCATCACACGGAATGTGTCCCTTTTATGCTTCCCCTACAATCTTTGGTATACAAAGATTAAAGTGAAAGCTGCCTGAAGCAACTGTCTTCTGATACGAAACAATGAATCAGGCACACGCAGCCAGAGGATATATAAGTCCCTGAAGCTCTAATGCAAACGCGGATTACATTTCATTGTGTTAAGATCGATATCCAATTATCATTCCGTATGGAATTTCGTGATGCATTGTTGGTCATCGCAATGTCACATCGGGAATAATACCCGTCTAACTGCGCCGGTTTTGTGGTCACCGAAATAGCAACGTTTTAATTTCCCACCGATTACGCACATTTTCCCGGAGTTGTCTAAATTCCATGAATCGTTTTCCGTCTTCCGGTAACCCAACGGGATACAGGAAGCATCAGGTTCGATAGAAACAATGTCTGGTGTAATGTAGCCGATAGACGTCTGCATTTCGAACACAATCCTCGAATAAATTTGAACGTTTCGTAAGACGTGAAATTGACGAGGCATACGGCAAATTGCGCGGGAAAATTCTACCGAATTAATTTACTTCGCGGATTCACAGAAACCTTACGTATTCGATTTCACGCAACAGTTAAATTTTTAATCAGCTACGAGGAATTGCTAACTAAATTGAGGAAATTGTGAATGATCGTCGAATAATTTCTGGGTGGGTCAATTCCGTGTCGAAATCAAAATTTATTATACAAGAAACTTCATTAGACGTTCCGCGTAAAAATAATATTCAATTACTAAGACAGCTATTTTATCCAGACCTTTTTCTTAAATACATTCGAAAGTTGTGCAAAGTGTGTAAATAAAATACAGACAAAGCGAATGGCCAGAAGTAAAATAACTAATGTGTCTTTTAAACAAAAATAGAGAATGCTACTTACACGCGGTATAATAAGAGAGAGAGAGATCTACATAATCATCGTCAATTCTCATTTCCTTATTTCTACGTCCATTTTTTCAAACAGCGTTGATCTTTCATGATCAGTGCCTTTATTCGGAAATTTCAATTAACGAACGGCGCGTTATTTCATTTACTGTGCGCAAAGGACCGAAATGTTTGTTATTACCTTGCTCGATGCGTGTATAATAACAGTAAGTCTTCGGCAGTAATGCAAATGGTAGGAAAACTAGAAGCAGGTGAAAATCGGTGAAATAAACATCTCTCTACTAATGACGCGCATTCAAATTCAGCCATTCAACGGAAACAATAATAGATCCGAACGTTCTCGCGTACAGTTGTTCGCGAATAATTCACCGTGTATATGTATGTATGTTAGATCGAAGAAGAGGAAAGGAAAAAATTAGAGCGGTGTGTGTTTCGTTCGTGTTATCGTAATGGAATCATCGATAAGGTTAATTATGGCTATCTTGTTAAACCTTTCGGTGTGTAAGAACAGTTCTATAAATATAGAAAGGGAGATGTGTAAAGATTGTACGGTTGAAATGACGAAGATAATAGTATCTAAAATCGAAAAATAAATGGTACTGCTGTTCGTAAGTATCAGAACACCTGTTATACGTGTGCAGAAAGTATCGTATCATTTAAATTGCATTTCTGCCAAATTCTACATCGCAGAACTCTGATATACATTATACAGGGTGTCTTTTTTAACTGGACATTGTGGAATATCTCAGAAGGAACTGAAATTATCGAGAAAATGTTTTTACAAAAGTTGCTTGGTCTGATGAGGGACACAGTGTGGTGCAAATAGTATTTTCACGGGTGACTTAGTGAGGGAAATTTCAAGGTGAAGTTTTTCTTTTTTAATGGAATGCTATATATACAGGTAATTCTCACTTTGCGAAATTTTGGACTGGAATTTTTATTTAAAATTCTACAAGATTTACAAACGATCGCCAGGAACCAATTAATTCGTAATTTTTACACTACTAAATAATAAATATTATAAATAATATTTATACCACATTATGCCTTCAATTCCTTCTGAGATATTCCACTGTGTCCAGTTTAAAAGGACACCCTGTGTAGATTATTTGTAGTTTGAAACAGGAAGAAGGTTAAATACGAATAAGATAATTTTAAATGAGCTACTAAAAGGAAAAATTACAGAAATACGTAATTTTATTAACAAAGCGCTACCAAGGCATAATTTAAGAAATTTAATGCTGCCAAATATTAACGAAAGATAATCTTGCAATACTTGGCCTATTGGAATAATTTTTTTGGATATTTCACAATGCATGCACAGAATAAATGTTACAAAAATACTGTATAGGACCTTTTTGCAGTATTTGTAATCCTACTTGAACAGCGTTTCAGTGACTGTGCACTGTATTTAACCCTAGAGCGGTCTTCGGGTCATTTTCGACCCACCGCCTTTTTATACTTTTAGTCATTTTTGCCGTTATCGAGTTTACGTTCCTTAACATTATTTTAAACGTTTATCGTCTAGGTTCATATGTCGCGTCGGAAACAAAAATTATTACACGTAAGGTCTTAGGTCCTTTTTCACCCAAAAGTCTTGAGTATACAGCCAAAACGAAGACCGCTCTAGGGTTAATATGCTTGTCGCAATCGCATTTAAACATGACACAAAAATATGTCCAATTATTTACTAATCTACGCCTGTTATACACGCAACGTATTTGACAAAATAATATTCGAAAAATTCGAGTAGTTTACATAATGATCGAAGAAGTAAATGGATTTATATAAAGTTTCTACCTTTGAATCTTTGAGAAGTTTACAAGATTTTAGTTTTAGTTCGTGAAAAGTATGCTTCGCTGTCTGAACCAATAAAGACCAGAATATAAGTTTATAATGAAGAAACTTTCTTCTCAGAGGTTAAAAGTATTAAGTTTGAAATAAGATCAATGTAGTTTCATCCCTACTCTCTTTATAGAACATATTGAAATTAACAAATGATTATAGGTAAATCTTTGCAACATTAAACGTTGTGTCAGGTGAAAAAGAATTCTCTACGCGTTATCGTTATCACTTCAACCGACAAGAATAATTACCTGGATATTTCTAAACAATATTACTTCGCATTGTTGCATCGTAAACTTTGAGTAAGTAATATGCTCAGCAGTTGTAACGCTAATTTCCCCGCTGGGCACGGCTTAAGAATTAGATTGATGATGAAGGTGGATAGATTGAGTTCTCCTGCTTCACAGACTACGTACTGCAGTTTATTAAAGTCTTTTGTAGGTGTATACACTCCGGTTCGTAGGTATTAGGACACTTACCGAACGTGAAGCGAACCTAAACAGTCGTTACAGAATTATTCAACCTGGAATCTCGCGATATAACGAGTACACACACTTCTGCTGATACATCGTGCCACATCTGGCGAAGAAATGTAATTCAACCCTTTAAACTGCAGACCACTCGTAATCTTTATTTCACTATCAAATTTACGTATGTACGTGTAGAAATTTGGAAGCTCTATTTGCAGGAAAAAAATTCGAATTTTTTAAGTAACATTGTAAATCTACTGTTTTTATGAAATATTGTAAGAAACCTCATTTCACACATTTCTAACTGATATTCCAGGACTCTTTTTATAAAAAATCGAAATT
>NW_017100150.1:1122751-1130116 GCF_001263275.1 Habropoda laboriosa
AATATATTGTTAGAATATCTTTTTTATTTATATTTTATTTTCATATTTAAAATCATAGTATCGAAGTTCTGTAAGAAAAGTATATTATTAAATTGGAATAGGAGGATAAATTGTTAGGATATCTTTCTTATATGAAATCGTAGCAATGGAATACATAATTAAACTTCTGATAATGAAACTCATACCTCAGCTCAAGGCAAAATTCTTTTTCGAACAGGAGAAAATTGAACTCTTATGTGAGCTCGAAATAGTTACCTAAATCGATCATCGATAAAACGTACAACTCCACACAGGTGGACATTGTTAAATAGATTTTATTCCTACCCTGAACCTTATCAGTACTCTCGGTACTTTTTATCTCGTCAGAATTGGCAACAATAGGCTTTGAGAACTGATCTCTACGATCAAGAACGCCCAGGCAATTTATTTTCATTTTATTTAGTAAGGAAAACCGTGAATTTATTACAATTTAACAAAATTTCGCTGGAACACTGAAACAGAATATAAATTAGATTGACAAGATAAATAATTCATACGTCTCACCATTCGTAACCTTTGAGATACCCTTAGTGACCCATTTCAGTCCTCCCAGCCTTCGATTTTGACCCACAATTCACTTGGAAGCTTCTTTCAGACCCATGAAACTTTTGCAATTCCCTCAGTGGACCATTGAATTTTCATCCCACCAGTGGCCCACAATGATAGATTGAATGACCCAAAGCCAATGCCCAAGACCCACCAGACTTAGAAAGCTGTGAAAGGGTGACGCGCGAAAAGTGGAGTACGAATCGCGATTTATTTTCATTTTCAGGGATTTTGTTTAGTACCCGAAACTGCGAATTTTTATTAACCTCCATATTTTCCTGTAGTTGATTTTAGTTGGGACATTTAGCAAAAATTCAAAAAAGAAAAGAGAAAAGAAACGCAAAAATGGAAAAAGGGACGAAGCTATTTATCAAACGCGACGCGACGCGACGTGATAAATTCTCGTATCAATCGAAAGTAAATGGGAAAATTGACTCTAAATTGAATTAACGCGGTATACTACTTTGATACTCTAATAATGGGAGGGCGTTTGCACCATTAGTACAGTAGAGTCCATACAGTTCTTCTTTGACCTCTTGGTAGTTCAGCTTCGACATGCACATGCACACACATACATAACCAACCACCAAACCCTCAAAAAATTCACTCACAATTCGCAGATTAAGCAGCTGGGCTCTGCAACGTAGATTTGGCTGCCTGGCTGCATTGCCTCCTTCCTTCCTTCCTTCCATCCTCTCAGATCGTCATCCTTCCGCAAATCATTCCAGTTCCTCGTCGTTGATTTCCCAAGACTCACAGACTCACAAAATGTGAGTCACTGTGGAATGGACGACGCGAAAAGTATTTCGAAACGCGATTTATTTAAGAGGGGAAACCGCGATATTATATTATTCTCGATTTTTAGAATGAAGTTAACTTTAAATAGAATAAACGTAAAAAAAAGAAAAGAGATATGAAATAAACGCGATGTATATAAAGCAAAAGAATAAACCGCGAATTGATATCTTTCCCGAATCTCTAACGCAAGTAAATTTGAAGGAGGGTATCGATTAAACGCGTAAAAATATTCAATATAAAGCGAACTAGGGATGAAGCTATTATAATACTCAATGCAACGACTCTAGTATTTACTAAAATTCAAAAATTCTCGTATATATTCCGAAAACCGATTTTTAATTGCGAAACACTACTGAGACGGTTTAATTTGGGGCAGCCAGCTCATATCTGAGTTGGCAATACACAACACAACTAACTACTAAACCAAATCACCAGAAAAAAAACCCATTTTTGTAACTCACTGTTCGCTGATTAAACAGCTGAGCTCTGCAACGTGGATTTGACTGCATTTCTTCCTTCCTTCCTCTCAGATCGTCATCCTTCCTCTCAGATCGTCATCGTTCCGCCAATCATTCCAGTTCCAGTTCATTTTACACGACACACAGACTCACAAAGTGAGTCACTGTGGAATGGACGACGCGAAAAGTACTTCGAAACGCGATTTATTTCAAATTTATTCAGAAAGGGAGAAACCGCAAATTTGTATTATTTTCAATATTATTATTGAACTAAACTTTCGTAGAACGCGAGTGAAAAATTGAAAGAATCAAAAGAAAAAACGCGAATTCGTATCTTTTTCGATTCTAGAATATAAGAAAATTTGAATAAAATACGCGACGAGAATTGGGGAGAAGCATAAGTTAAACGCGTAAAAATATTCAATAATAAACGAACTAGGGATGAAGCTATTATTTCAATACGCGATGCACTGACTCTAGTATTTACTAAAATTCAAAAATTCTCGTATAAATTCCGAAAATAGATTATTAATTACGGTAAACTACTGAGACGGTTTAATTAAGGGTGGGCATGGTGCTGCTTTAGTTTGAAATGATTTATAAACACATAATTAACAGAGGAAAAACCGTGAAACGGCAAAACGTCAACATTCTAATTGTTATAACATGTAAACAAAACTTTAAATTTAGTGTAAACAGAAAAAATATATAATACAATTTATTTCACGGTATTGCAACAAATAAACGTTGAATCAATATTTAATTCGTATAAAAACAATTATTTAACGTAATAATTTTACCTTCACTATGGCTATTTTTAATCTACGACCACAGGTCAACCTGATTTCTAATCCTTACGAACTTTAAATTCAGTCTAAACTGAGAAAATATATAATACAATTTATTTCACGGTATTGCAACAAACAAACGTTGAATAGATTCTTAATTCGTATAGAAACATTTATTTAAAATAATAATTTCACCTTCACTATGGCTATTTTAAATTTACGACCAAGGGTCAACCTGATTTTTAATCCTCCGAACTTGATTTCACAACGAGAAAGTAATAAGATCGTTGAAACGTACTTATTTGTCAAAGAAACTTGCAAAAATGTATAAATAATAATATGTAATGTTTTAACAAATTTTTGGAAGTATAAATTAATAATAAAATTGTGAAAATTAATAAATTATACGTTATTATAACATTAATAGAATTATGACTAAACCGAAGTTCGAAGTCGAGTATTTAAAGTCTGATATTACGTGCCTAGCGAGTGCCGGTAATTGTTAAAATTTGTTTAATAATTAGTAATAGAAATTCTAATTGATTCTAATGTATACAAGTGTTACAAGAAGGCTGAGTGTGTACAGGGTGGACATAGACTAGCTAGTAGCCCCCGACCACTCTATTCACATCTCAGAACCTTCAGGTCAAAATACGCCGCGAAGTGTCTAGGGCCCAGTATAAAGGGTGAATTAGTTCGCGGGACATCGGCGGATCCTTATATACCTGCGGTACCCTCTCCCCAAAGTCATTAGCAAAATCGTCCGTTAGGTCAGGCGGGAAATTTTCGCGGGAAATTTTCGCGGGAGATTCTCGTTATCGTAACACGGTATAATTTATCAATTTTTACAATTTTATTAAATATTTATACTTCCGACAATTTGTTATAACATTGCATATAACAATTTATACGTTTTTACAATATTCTTCAATGGAAACATAGGTTTTAGCGTTCTCGTTACTTACTCGTGGTTAAATTAATTTCGTAGGGATTAAAAATCAGGTTGACCTGTGGTCGTACATTAAAAATAACCATGGTACAGCTAAATTTATCGTGTTAAATAATTCTCTTTACAGGAATCGAAAATGTATTCAACGTTTGTTTGTTATAATATCGTGAAATGAATTATATTACACATTTTCTCTATTCACACTGAATTTAAAGATTATAACGATTAAAAATCAAGTTGACCTGTGGTCATTTATCAAGAATAATCATAATAAAGCTGAAATTATTGTGTTAAATAATTTTTTTAATACGAATTAGGAATTTATTCAACGTTTGCTTGTTACTACTTGTTACAGTATACTGTCTCGCAATGTAAATTTAAGTAAATTAGGTTGAACTGCACAGAAAATGCACAGAACTGCACAAATAATTCATTTCACGATATTATAACAAACAAACGTTGAATACACTTTTCATTCGTGTAAAAAGAATCATTTAACACGATAAATTTAGCTGTACTATGGTTATTTTTAATCTACGACCACAGGTCAACCTGATTTTTAATCCTTAGCAAATTAATTAAACCACCAGTAAGTAACGAGGACATTGAAACGTAGTTATCCATTGAAGAAAGTTATAGAAACGTATAAATGATTCTATGTAGCGTTATAATAGATTGTTGCAAGTAATAAATTAAGAACAGAAATTTCCCGCGAAAAGTAATCGGTTTCCCGCGAAAAATAGTCGATTCCCGCCTGACCTAACCGACGATTTTGCTAATGACTTTGGGGAGAGGGTACCGCAGGTATATAAGGACCCGCTGATGTCCCGCGAATTTATTCACCCTTTATACTGGGCCATAGACACTTCGCGGCGTATTTTGACCTGAAGGTTCTGAGATGTGAATAGAGTGGTCGGGGGCTACTAGCTAGCCTATGTCCACCCTGTACACACTCAGCCTTCTTGTAACACTTGTATACATTAGAATCAATTAGAATTTCTATTACTAATTATTAAACAAATTTTAACAATTACCGGCACTCGCTAGGCACGTAATATCAGACTTTAAATACTCGACTTCGAACTTCGGTTTAGTCATAATTCTATTAATGTTATAATAACGTATAATTTATTAATTTTCACAATTTTATTATTAATTTATACTTCCAAAAATTTGTTAAAACATTACATATTATTATTTATACATTTTTGCAAGTTTCTTTGACAAATAAGTACGTTTCAACGATCTTATTACTTTCTCGTTGTGAAATCAAGTTCGGAGGATTAAAAATCAGGTTGACCCTTGGTCGTAAATTTAAAATAGCCATAGTGAAGGTGAAATTATTATTTTAAATAAATGTTTCTATACGAATTAAGAATCTATTCAACGTTTGTTTGTTGCAATACCGTGAAATAAATTGTATTATATATTTTCTCAGTTTAGACTGAATTTAAAGTTCGTAAGGATTAGAAATCAGGTTGACCTGTGGTCGTAGATTAAAAATAGCCATAGTGAAGGTAAAATTATTACGTTAAATAATTGTTTTTATACGAATTAAATATTGATTCAACGTTTATTTGTTGCAATACCGTGAAATAAATTGTATTATATATTTTTTCTGTTTACACTAAATTTAAAGTTCTGTTTACATGTTATAACAATTAGAATGTAGACGTTTTGCCGTTTCACGGTTTTTCCTCTGTTAATTATGTGTTTATAAATCATTTCAAACTAAAGCAGCACCATGCCCACCCTTAATTAAACCGTCTCAGTAGTTTACCGTAATTAATAATCTATTTTCGGAATTTATACGAGAATTTTTGAATTTTAGTAAATACTAGAGTCAGTGTCCACCCTGTACACACTCAGCCTTCTTGTAACACTTGTATACATTAGAATCAATTAGAATTTCAATACAATAGACTGAATAACAATTCATTTTAACTAATACCTATTAGAAATTTTCCTTTTAAAACAAATATAAATCATTTTACCAATTACTGGTACTTGCTAGACATTTAATATCAGACTTTAAATATTCTCCTTTCGGTTCTTTCGTTATACGTACATTTCTTCCAGCAATTGAAATTAATTTGAAATTTTTCATATATTTTCTCTGATATTGAATTTTGTTTACTAATAATTTATCATTCAAGCATGTTAGGTAGTTAGTTGATGTATTATTGTATATTGTGAGCTGATTTGGAACGAGTGCACTACACTCGTGCACTAGGCCCACCCTAAATTAAACCGTCTCAGTAGTTTACCGTAATTAATAATCTATTTTCGGAATTTATACGAGAATTTTTGAATTTTAGTAAATACTAGAGTCAGTGCATCGCGTATTGAAATAATAGCTTATACAGATAATCTTTTGAAATTACTCTTAATTAGGGAAAATCTTGAATCTTGTATGGAAGATGAAGATTTTCAGGAAATATTTATTTTGCAACAATGAATTTTTGTTTTATCGATTAATAACGTACGAAATGATTTTTGGAAAATTTTCTTCGTTTGAACGTTCGTTTAAGGTTCGACTATGATTATCAAATCTCTCGAAACACCGTAGAATGTTCAATTTTAAAAGTAACTTCTTCAATTTTTGGATAATCTGGGTAACGTGTTAGTGTTGACGATACACTTTCGAGTATAGACGTTAAAGTTCATAGAGTGGTCGGGGGTTACTAGCTAGCCTATGTCCACCCTGTACACACTCAGCCTTCTTGTAACACTTGTATACATTAGAATCAATTAGAATTTCAATACAATAGACTGAATAACAATTCATTTTAACTAATACCTATTAGAAATTTTCCTTTTAAAACAAATATAAATCATTTTACCAATTACTGGTACTTGCTAGACATTTAATATCAGACTTTAAATATTCTCCTTTCGGTTCTTTTAAATACAATCAAATAATTTCTTCAATTATCGATACTGACTTGGAATACTCCGCTTCGAATAAAATATTGAAATGTATTTTCTTGTGGCCGCCTGACAGCAACCTGTAAATCTGGGGTGACAATGAACGTGTTAATAAGTAAATGTTGTTCAAATTATGTCGTGTTTTATGTCATTTTCATCAGAAAATTTAAAAAAGTTGATATTTAAGTCGCTTGGTTGCCTCGACTCACGTTTCATGCTTATCTTTTATTCGCTGTCCTTGTCTACGTTCGGCAAACTACAAAGGCGGGCGCGAGGCTCGAAAACGTAGTCCGTGACTCTACGAGTGTCAGGTTTAGCTTCCTTGCGGTCAGACACTTGTGGAGAATATACTGTATAAGCAAAATTAATTCCCCCTTAAAAGCTTTCTATCGCGAGAGAGAAGGAACGTTAACAACACAGCATTCTCCGTCTGCCTTCAACGTCTGACAAGAGAGAGAGTCGTTTGTCCCTATATCTCGAAATAACGAACTAAAAGAAAACAACAACAAAAAAAAGATCCCTTTAGTCGCGTGTTACATCTGAGGTTATGCAAAACAAAAGAAACAAAAAAGGGAACGGAACACGAGAGTGTCAGTTGGGGCGAGTTGCGTCGTCGCCGTTCTTCTCCTTTTCTTCCGCTTCGTTCCCTGTACTCGATACATAACTTTTTTCCGTAGCTCGATCCGAGCTCTTGACCGATATACATACGTTGGCCATGCTCTCGTCGATTTTCACATACACACACATACTTTCGATTATCTCTCGCTCTTGAAGATCACACACACATGCATACACACATTTATCCCTGTTAGCTGATAAATCATATGCGATCGTCGCCAGCGGACGAGAACGATATTTA
>NW_017100150.1:1130128-1151038 GCF_001263275.1 Habropoda laboriosa
CGCCCCCCACCGTCTTCTTAATATTCCACGCAAGATCGTCTCCGAATCTGTGTAACCGGATGTAAAGATAGAGCAAAAATAAATTCAAAAAGGAGAAACGAAAGACATGGGAGAGAAATTCTTGCGCGAAAGCTCGAGCTGCAGTTACGCATGGAGGCTATGT
Source organism: Habropoda laboriosa (assembly GCF_001263275.1). Taxonomy (NCBI): domain Eukaryota; kingdom Metazoa; phylum Arthropoda; class Insecta; order Hymenoptera; family Apidae; genus Habropoda; species Habropoda laboriosa. The sequence goes on from NW_017100150.1 coordinate 1,130,292, forward strand.
GTGGCACTCGATCTTTTCTTCGCTTGTGGTTTTGTTTTTCTTTCTTTCTCGTTCTCTTTCCTTTCCACGGACGCGTACATACGTGTGAACGTGTACGAACCCACTCATGCTCATTACCATACATACATACATACGCGTGTGACGGAGAGAGGGGAGAAAACAAAGGAAAGGAAAAGAAATTAGATAAAGCGTATAGAGATACGCGTACACACGAATGCACGTGCGTATATAGAGCGAGTGAAGGCGCGAGTGGTTCAGAGAGTGGATGCGCGTGTGCTTGCGCGCGTCTTTCTTCGCCACCGTCTCTCCCTTTCACTTTGCTTCATTTTCTTCGTTCTTTTTTTTTATCTGTCTACCTGTAAATCTCCTACCTGCCGCTCCCTCTTTTCTACACACCTCGGTGTTCTCTACGTTTCTCTCCTTTCAACGGCTCTGCAAAGCTGCACGAGACACTTCTTTCTCTTAACCCCCGTCCGCCAACCTTGTATTTTTGAAGAAACTCTGTTACGATACTGAAACTCTTCTCTTCTTCTTCTTCACCTCGCATCAACCGTTATCGAAGGTAATCTTTTCTGTGGCCTCCCCTCTCCCACTTCAAACGTTCATGTGTATCTCCTGTCTGTGAATCTGTATCTGTACGTTTTTCTCTAACCCCTTTTTCACCGCTTCCCCCCGTTCCATTTCCCCCCCATAAAGAAATTGTTTGGCTACGAAAATGAGACTAAAAGAGAATATAGACCCGCTGACGAAAGAGAAAAGAAAAGGAAATGTGTAAGTTGTCCATGTTGAACAAACTTAGCATATTGGCTCTCCATGCTACTCTCTCCCAACTGGCACGACTCTAGTTGTTACATTAGCGTTCATTTTCTTTTGCGGCTCGACCCTTGCGTAACTCCTTTTCTTTCTTTCTATTTAGTTTCCTTCTTCACGTTTTACGTATGTTCTGTCGTTTAGGTATGGCTATAATTCGTCGTTTAGCAGTGATCAGCTCTCTCATAGTTTCTTCCGTACGTTCTCCATTCGAGCCTCATCTGTCTCATTCCTCTTTCCTCTCTCTCTCTCTCTCTCTCTCTTCTGTCTGTTTTGCTTTTCATACACCTTCGTTTATACGAGATCAGACGACGACGAATGAAAGAATTTTTACGTTTAAATCGCATTGCAATACGGTTATGAGTGAAATGTGAAAAAGCACAAAATTAGTTTCCAATATAATAACAATGAAACTCTCGAAATGTATCTTAATTGAGTTATAATATCGGTTTTAACTAGTGAAAACAACTACTTCTCTCCTAACGAACGTGTGAATTAGTAAAAATAGCGGTTAGAATTCTCCAAACGAATTTTATTTCACATGTTTCATTTATCATAGACTTGTACTACTGAAAAGTGTCACGTATGAAATGAAGGGTTAACTTCTTTCTTTCTCTTCGCTCTTCTTTTTTATTTTCGTTCTGTATACCTCTCTGCCCCTTCTCTCTCTCTCTCTCTCTCTCTCTCTGTCGCTCTCGCTCTATATTTCTATCTGTGTGTCTATCTGTCTGTTGTACTTACGTCTATCTACCTACATACCGATTTTTTATTTTAATCTTCAAGCGCAGTTTTACACGAACAGCAAACTCGTCCTGAACTATGTATGAACATGCGCCAAACGTCCGAAACTTTCCTACGGATCGGCCCGGTACTAAAGGGACTTTTTCAACATTTTTGCGAGCCCTTAACTCACCCGGAGGGAATAGAACGTGCACGAAACCGCGGGCGTTTGGCTTACGCTTTCCCTGCAAATTTTACCCGTCAAATACAAACGAAACGCGGAAAATCGAAAGGATCGAGTACGATTTCGAGATCGTTCGTGCTCCTAGAGGTGGAAATTTTTGTTTGGAAAATTGATCGTAATTTGGAATTCGTTGGAAACACGTCATACGTTGCCAATATTTTCACGTGCGAGAAAGTTTGTACATAAATTGCAATTAGGTGGAAAAATGAAGTAAATCACAGTCAGTGTGAGATTTGGTATTTCCTTTCCGTCGAATTTCCGTGAATCGCTGTGAAAGTTAAATTTATCGAAATGTGAAAAAAATGGACACAAAAATTTATGGAAATTTTTGGCCAATTCAAACGTCCTTTTTTAAATTTTACTAGAAATACGTATGTCCCACTTAAGTAGTCGAAGTAAAATTGATCTCAATTTGTTATCTGTTATAAACGTGAAAATCGATAGATAAATAACAAATTTAAAAAAAATAATTTGAGCACAGAGGGGTTGAAATACGAAGATTTTTATAGTACTATTTAACGTAATTTTCGTTTGTATTAAATATTAGTGACTTAACAATTTCTACAATTTAAAAATACCAAATTTTCAATATGTTCTTCATATATATAAAATTGATCTGTATAGCACGAGTGCACGCGTTCAACTGAAATTTATTATCAGCCTAGGCTAAATTGATCGTGGAAATCAATCGAAATAAATGGGTACCTTAAAACCAAACGGTGCATTACATATAATTAATTGATCCATTAGACTGGAGTCAATTACCGATACGAACGAAATTAACTGACATAAATAAATCATCAAATGGAGAAGCAAATTCAGCAAGTTCCGTAAAATTTCAATCAGACTACGAATTGTGAACAGACTAACCGAATTTATCGACTAAAACACTAATTAAAATTCGTATGACAAAGCATTTTTAGAATTCTAATAACAATGAAACTATTGATAACTTGTGGTATTTAATTTTAGAAAAATTCATTCGAATTATCCAAGAATTACGAAAAAAGTTGCATCGAATCTATCATAATTTTCTAATTACGAGGAAGGAATATGTGATAAGAAATTTGTATAATTCTCATAACGAAAATATTGGTAACGCGTTGTATTTAATTTTAGAAAAATTCGCAATCTAAAAAATTCCCTCATTTTCTAATTACGAGGAATTAATATGTGATAAGAAATTTGTATAATTCTCATGATAACGAAAATATTGGTAACGCGTTTAATTTGATTCAGAAAAATTCGCAAAATTGCATCAAATCTACAAAATTCCCTCATTCTCCAACAACAAGCAAAGAATAATATGGGAAAGTGTATGCTCAGAAGGATCGTAACCTGACATCGTTGCACATACAACACCAACGCTTTTCCTCGCGACTCTGCTTCGGCTTTAAAGGTGTTCGTTAGCTGAATGGAGTGTAAAACGGACGCGAACACGCGTGCTCACGATCTCACTATTATTCATCGTTGTTTGCGTGGCCCTTGAACGCGTTGCTCATTAAAAAGGCAAATCGGAAGAAGAGGTGCAAAAAAAAAAAAAATCAATCCGATTCTACCAACCGTCCAAGTAAATCGAAGTAAAAAAACCCGAAGGCGCTGTGAAAGCATGAAATTTTCCAGGCAAACCAAATTGCACACAGAGAGAGCCTTCTTCTCTGTGCAGTCGATCATTTCTTCCACTTCGTTCGTTACGTTTTCGCTGCCGTCTGGCTCGGTCGCATGTCGACTGCAAGTTGGTGCTTTAAGGAAACTTTAAGGCCGAAAAAGCGCCGCGACATACTATGCAGAGATGACAAGACAGCCAGCCAACTGTCACAGGCGCAAGAAAGTTACCGTGCAGAGCTCGAAGGAAGTTCAGCGGAAGAAAAACAGGCCTGATTGGGTCATATTGTCGTTATTAGACGAGGTGAAAACAGGGACGAATCGGACTATTTTAAATTTCGTGAGAAATACTGCGGAGAGCTGGAAAGACGACACTTTAACCCTTTGCACTCGAGAGGAGACTGAGAAGCGACATTGTTACTTGATAAATATTATAATTAACGGAGGTACTCTTAAATTTGACATGTTCCAAGATAGCAGGTCTATGGACATGAATATGGAAAAATTTGTTAGAGGTCTAAATAGCGAAAGACCGAATCTCTAATTTCATCCATTTAGCAAACTGTAATTTACTACTCCTCTCTAGCGGAAAAACCTTCGAGTGCAAAGGGTTAAAGATATTTCGTTCGCATCGAATGAATTTCCCGTCACTCGTTAAGCACGATTCGATTCGTCGAGGTTTTTGCGATACACCTGCCCCATTTCTACGATTTTTATTACTGAGGCTTTGAATTGTAAGCTGTGTCCTTATGGAGAAAGGAATCTGACGTTTTGTAAACATTACAGCTCACTTCGTCAAGGTTCGTGAAACACACTGATAACGCACTGTTTATTATGGAACTCTGACGAAGTGAGCTGCAATGTTTACGAAACGTCTGACTTTTTCCATAAGGACACGGTTTACACCCGAAAGCCTAAATAATAATTATGCTCCGGGCAGTGAAAGCCTTAAATCTTCGATTCTACGATTTTGTCAGAAAAGGTGACCCAATCAGTTTTGCATTTCTTCTGCAGGACTTCTTTCTAGCTCTGCACAGCATTTACTCTCCCACCGTGCAATTTTACGTTGATTTTATATGACCCAAGTGGACGTTTTCACGTCGGCCAACAATAACACTACGTGTGCCCTATTTCTACGATTATGTCGGAGAATGCGAGCTTAAGGGGATATTCCTCGCGCTAGCCACCTTCTCATTTCTGCATAATACACGCACATCTCGCTTGCGTAGATCTTTGAGCGCGTTGAGCAGACCTAGAGCAGACGTACAGTCCGGGAAAACGGTACGTGCGCGAGGAAAAGGCAACTGAACCATCAAACGTTGCCTTCTCTGCGAGAAGCGAGATAAGGAAACGGTAGGATCAAGATTGTAATTAACAGGAAGAGGAATTTTTCAACGACATACGGAGCAGAAGAGGATTGAAAGAGAAAAATGAGGAAGCTACGCCTGATCGTTGTGACGAAAGGAAACGAACCCTTTTCTTGGCTGTATCGTACACATCAGTGATGCACAACAGCGATATCTCTTCGTTAGAACGATTTCGACAATTAACAGTGTAAATCTTTGCTACTCGTCATACGTGTGTGTACGTTCAATTCACACGCGCTGTTGTGTAATTTCTATCAACACTAGAGGAATTAACGTTTTCATACGAATGTTTCGGAAAGTTCTTTCTGGCGAAAGGTAGTTGGAGTGCTTATAGAAAACTTTGCTTAAACTTGACAGTGTGAGAATTTTCAGTTACTTTGATTTATGTATTCCACGATGTTTCTTTCGTTTCGTGTGTTCTCTGCTGTATAAGGATTCAAAGTTTCGAGAAATGTTTAAGGTCGAGATAAATTTCTGTTTTTCTTTTTTTGTGTAAAAACTCCTTCGAGGTAATTCCAACGATCCTGCCACGTGTTAATTAGGCTGCAACAAGTATTTCCAGAGTAACCGATGGAGATTTCTGTGATTAAAATAGAGCCGTCGAGTGTAATCGAATTTTAAATGGAATTGCTTGAAATTCTTGTTAACCTAAGTAACCACTGCTTGAAGAAGAAGAAAAGTTCAGAAAGGTGTATCTACGTACAACACTGCATACAAATGTGTCTAACAATGAACAGTCTGCTTTCCTTTGTATTCCCCTCTTTTCTTTTCTATATCTCGCTCGTTCTTCCCGTTCCATTTGTACAAATTAATCATAATCTCGGCGACATCCGACGTGGGATTATTTTCACAATGATTTCCAGACGGAGTGGCGCAGATTATCAGAAGCTTTAGACACAGGTGTAGCTTTTGTTGGCAATTCCATTTAAGAATCTTGCATTATTTACCCTACGCGAAGACGTCGAAAATTCTCTTTTCCGTGAAATACCTGCTAACCTTTTGTACCATGAAATTTCCTCAGAATAACATTCGGCTATTACGAGTACATTTTTAGAACCTTTTTATAATGAAATCAGCAAAACAGAACGCACCGTGAACTCTTCAACTTTCATATCCAACGATATGAATGATAATAAAATATTTATATAAACAAAAAATTTAGCAAACAGTAGGAAAATGATTTTTCCTAGAAAAAGTTAGGTAAAGAGGTTCAGAAATTCACGTGTAATTGTCAACCGTAAGTTGTTCATCACTGATATTCCGCTATCATGCTCATATAGTTCATAGTTGCGACACGCAAATGCAACTGATTTTGCGTAGAATTGATATTTCAAGCGAATCAACAAACACTGTAATTTCTATACCCCGTATGTTGCGCATAGTTTGCTCGCTCTTGTTCATTTTCTTCCCCCAATTGACAATGAACCGCTTCTGCATGAGAGAATGATACTGCTTTATCTAACTTCGACGTAGCAGAGTTACGTGTAGAACACAGACGTTTTTTGATCGGTCTTCTCTTACTCTCGTTCGATTTCCATTGTTTCGAATTTTTAACGAGAACAGAGAGAGTATCTACTGTATATACGTACGTCACGTCTTTGTTCATTCGTAGACTCACCCAGTTCTTAGCCACCACTGAGATCGTCCTTCGTTTCAGGCTAACGAGCCTTGAATTTTCTCTCCTCTATTGTAGGAGCAAATCGCGAAAGAGAAGCAAGTGTCGGGACGGGTGCAAATTCATATTTGGTACGAAGCGGATCGCAAGGAGCTGATCGTTTACGTTTTCACGGCTGACGGTTTGTGCGCCAGAGAGGACACCGGATACGGCACGCAGCCGGAAGCCTATGCTAAACTGGTCCTCCTGCCGATTAGGTAAGGATTTGGTCGACGAAAGGTAGGAATTTCTCGCGGATAAAAGGACGATTAATCTGAACTGTGATTGAGATTATAGAAGAATGATTCTATCTATCATGGAGGATATTTCTTGGTGGTATTCTTGTCAAACGAAGTCGAATGCATAGTTGGATAGAAATGGTGGAGATTATTGGTTGCTTTAAGTTTGCAATCTGTTATCAGTGCACAAAATTGCATAAAAGTCGTGCAGAAATGTATTATGGAATATATAATGTCATTCAATTTTGCACGATACACCTTGTAAACTTTTATTGGATATTAGGAGAATCCAATAAAGATGCAATAGTGTTTCTTCGAGTCATATAAAATTCTTATATGGTTATTTAATATAAAATATTATATACATTTTTTTTTTTTTTACAAAAAATATATATATTGAATATTTTTAATCCTTTAACGCTCACGTTTCTTCAGCACGATGTTCTAGAAATAATCAATTATATTTTTTTAACGAAATTGCTACCTAAGGCGTATAGAAATAAATTTCCCATTACTTATAACGCTGTGACCTCAATTTTTACCGCGATATGGAAATGGTTAATATTACGAATAGAAATGATTAAAAAATGTACGAACAGTAATGAAATATTCTTCATCCTGAAATGTTTGTCGCGAAATTCTATACGATATCGATTATTCCATGTTTCACGCGTTTCAGTCCTGATCAGACTGCACTGCAAACGGAGGTCTCGAAGCCAACCCAAGAGCCATGGTGGAACGCAACATTATTCTTCTCCGGGGTTGACGGGGAAACTTTAATGAAGCGCTCAATCGAAGTGACTCTCTGGGATCTCTGTCCCGATGGTGAACACGTTTTTCTGGGCGAATGCAACGTTAAGATACCGGAAGCTCTGGAAAACTTGAAACCGGCTTGGTAACTCAGATCACAATTTCTAAACGAACAACAATTTCATTTTCCCGCGTAATCGATAAAATAACAATAGCGCTACAAAGAATTGCATCGTGCAGAATCGTCGCAAATCTAGCATTTCATATTACACGACCTAATTTCAGGTCAGAATTTCGCAGTCAGAATTCGTTACGCGCTGATTGGCTGTAGCTGCAGAATTTTAATCACCGGTCGGTGTGTTGTTGGTTTTAATAAAGAAATTAAATTTTAACGACCAATCAGTAGTGTGTTTATAAACAAATTTTCCTTCCGTCATATTTACATTTTGAGATCGTTTAAATTGCGGTCGAGAAGATGACTGTATATCGCTAGAATAGAAGATAATCTACGACGATCTATAAATCACACTTGCAGGTACAAATTGGAGGATCCTCGCGGGCTTCGCGCGAACAAAACGCCCTACTGTTCCCCGCGCAGCTCCTTTTCCATGGAAATTGCCCAAAGGTTATTACGGAAGACGGAATTGCGCGAAAGAAGTTACAGCGACGATACACAAAGCGACAGCGGAAGCCCGGAGCTCGGCTTTCTGCATCCGGATCACGCTTGGCATGCAAATTCCAGGAGAGGCTCCAGCCAGTCCGAGCAATTAGAAGTCGAACCGTATGAACTCAACAGAGATTACAGTAGATCTTTGCCCGGTAGTCGAAGGAGCAGCTTCCAAAGTCAAGGCGGAACTGATAGTAAACGTAAGTCGATGATTCCATTCATTTCAATCACTTTCACGACCATAAACTCATATGCGTGTTCATGAAACACTATAAACACAACCGTTGGTCTTGTATATTTTTAAGTAATAAAAATGGTTGACGTGACCATGAACTTATGGCTGTGTATTTGAGGAAAATTTAATTTTGATATAATCTGCAAGTGTCTTCTTCATTTGTTCTTTTCTTTTTTTGTTATAGACAGGTTAATAATTCGTTCTTGTTATGCTTAATTATGGAACTTCCTATTTTTGTTTGTTCTATTATAATATAGATTAGTTTTTTATTTAAAAAAATTATAAATTTGCATTCGATTGTTTTCTGTTAGAAATTGCAAACGTATTTCGAGTATTTTGTAAAATTTGTCGTACAAGAAATTCTACGTATATCATAATTTTACCTAATTTTATCGTGGAATTATATTTTCCTGTGAAGGTGTTGCTATACTTGTATCACGTTGGTCTGTCGCAGGAATACCTGACGCATAACAATGAACACATTCGGTAAATTCGCGAAAGGGAAATACTATTAGGGAGTAAAAGATGTGTGAAATGCAAGTAGATAATAAAAATGTCGATGTCTCGAATAAAAGTACGAGAACATGCTTGTAATCTAAAACTTGTCGAAGAGATCATTATTTTTCAATGGTTCTCAACGCATTCCTTCCGTCAAATATTCGCCGTCATTTTAAACTTTCCATTTCTGCACAACGAAGTTCTTGTTATATTTGCACTATTTCTTTTAGCAATGTTGAAAGAAGATCTGAGCACCTAATTCACACCTAATCGTTTTTTCATTAAACTTGCTAAGGAACAGGTTAATTAATAGAAATTTAATATTGTTCGCCTATGCTTCAATTAATATGCAAATTAAATTTTTCGTTTCCTTCAGAAACCAGCAAAAGGATAATTACACGTGCATTGTTTGGAACTGTTCGAATTCTGCTTGTTCAACTTTAGCGTTTGTATGTTGTAAATACTAGGTCAGGGTTGAAAAACAGACTTCTAACGAGAAAAGATGTCGTTGTAGAAATTTTAGGTCATCGCTTCTCTTCGTTCGCGTCCTTGTCCTCAAAAGAACAGCTTCTATTATATTTTGCAGTGTCTTTGATTTCGAAGGCACACTTCGATCTCGTCGATTCACGTCTGGTTACTTTATTGAAAGTGGAATAAAGTGATTTTTCGTTTCTAAATGACATTACGTTACCAGTAGTTTAGAAAGTTATCCTAATTTTTAGACGATTTATTAATAAAGAAGAGAAAAGTTTCTCAATGTTTAAAGATCAATTCATATATTATAAATTAATGCACTTGTTTATTTATAGTTATGTGTAATTTTTTAAACGAGGTTCTAAGAAATATTAATATCTTCTAATTAGATATCTAATATTTTTTAAATTAAATATTCAAATCGATATTTTTTTCGAAAAATTTTCGAATTTTTTTATAAAAAATCGATAGAATTTCGAGAAATTCCAAAGAAATTATTAAATGTTGATAACCCTAATTTCACCTCAATTTTAACTTTCGACCATCTACCAAACAAAACTTCCGATAAATCAATAAAATTGCGATATTCGAGCAAGCTATTCGAGTAGTAAACACCTAAATTCCGATTACTGAAATATTTCTCCTGCCATAAATCATGAAATTCAATTGTTGGAATATTGATTTAGCTTCAAAGCACTGTGTACAATAAGAATCTAGCTTATCGTACCAGATCATCCCTTAAGTTCGTACCAAAAGCGAAAAGTATTTTAATGAAAATCCAAGTGTTGCGTCGTGGACCTTGATCAAGTCTTATGACCAGGAGTTCTGGCGCAGGTTGATGATTGTTCTCGCTGGTTCGAGGTGTATTGAAACTTGGTTGTTGGGTTAGATGTTTTAGATGATTTGCTGAATTCAGGGTTTGATAGATGTTTTTCCCTTGATTCGATGTTGTAGATGTTTAGTTGAAATTCGGTTATTCTTTTCGTGACGATGTGTCTCGTGCACTCGTTTTACAGTGATTGTCGGTTTTCAGGTATGTAGGTGTACATATATAGGCATTAGGTTGGTTCTGATTGGTGGTTGTGTTATGAAGGTGGAAAACGTGGTGTGTTCGGCTATTGGTCGACGAAAACTGTGACCTTTTGGGAGACCGGTAACGAATGTTTTACGGTCCCGAGTGTTTTTGGGACCTATTGTCCGAGTGACGCGCTGGTGGGTCCACGGGGGGTATATTGCGGTCTTCCGAACGTCGGCACCTCGGTCTGGCGGCCAAATGTGACTAAGTTGTTTATTACTATAATCCGCCGAACGGAGACTTCGTTGCGTCCTCATCAGGTCGCAACACCAAGGAAATTCCAAGGAAAAGAAAAAGTAAGGAAAACTCGGAGAATGAGAAAGCATTTACGTTTCTACTCTCAAATTTACAGGCTCCTTGGAAATATTGATCTAAATTATAAAATTTGTCACAAACTTACAGGATGACCTAATACATGTACATTCAAATTTAAAGCATCACTGAAAATACTGATCTAAATTATAAAATTTGACACAAACTTACAAGATGACCTAATATACATATTCAAATTTAAATGTAATAAAAGATACCTTAAAAAAAGAAAACGAAGAAAAAAAATACTGGACTTTCCAGGTGGAAGTATGGGAGAGGCCGACATGCCGACCACAGTTCACTACAGCCGGGATCGACGGCGAAGCTCGATCTCCAGATCGAGGGATCCCGAAAAAATCCTCGAAGATCTACGAATATTAAAAGCGGCTAAAAGGGAGCTCGCCAGGACGATGAGTCTCTCAGGAGGCAAGAGACGGGAGAGCTGTGAGTATGATTACGTTGCTTCCTTTTTGGCCATCATTTCGCCTAACCATTCGTTCGTCCGTCCGTCAGTCCGCGTTCACCCATTTGTGCAATTGTTTGCCTGTCTGTCTATCTGTCTGACTGTCTTTCACGCACTCGTCGATTTACTTTCTCTCTCTCTCTCTCCCTCTTTCTCTACAATCCTCTTTTCTCTCTCTCTCTCTCTCTCTCTTGTTTTCTCACCACCACTGTTCTTGATCGTTGGATCGTCGTTCCGCTCGATCCATCCTCGTCCACCAGCCGATCAAGCAGATCGAATCTTCCTCGTCGGCCGGCGCCGTGCGTATCGTACGCATGTGATTAAATGTGTGTGCACGGACGTACATGTATACGTGTAGATGCAAGGTAAACCGAGCTATATAGACAGGTTAGATGTGATTATCGAACATCTTGATTTGATTGCCGGGGGAACGTAGAAGCTGCGTTTACGTTCGAAATAACGGATTATTGAATTCCGAGGAGCTACGGGTCGTCTCCCCGTTTCGGTCGTAGCGGAAGACAAACTGTAGTTAAGACTTTAAGCAGCGAATGGAAAGAGTTTCAAGACATTTATGTTACCGCGTGTTTGCTTTAATCGAAATCCTATTTGCAAGACTATCAAAGTGAAACTTTCCTTCGGTAGATCGAGTTCCGAGCAAGAAAATTTCTTGAAACGAAATTTCTGACAGGACCAAAGAAATTTCAACATTCTCTGTTTCAAGTCTCCTCGCTGTTCAATTTTTAGCGATTTTTTCTTTTCTTTTTAGTCAATGCATCTATAGAGTTGACACGATTCGGATGAAAAATATGTACTAGTTTATATATATATGTAGGTCCGTGTCATTTGTGTACACTTATGTGCATTTTCTCATATATCATTGTTCACGAGCCTTTATTATCTTTAACACTTATATGTGTATTCTATGCGATACCATGATTTTTTCCTATCTTTCACTCTCTGTTTACTTCACACGTCTGTTTGTCCCCTCTGCTTTCTCTTTTTCCGTGTATTCTCGTATAATCATTCCCCATCGATCTCGCGCGATTTGACCGAGCGAACAAGTATCCTAACAACGTTTTTCGTCCAAGTTAACCCCCGTGAAGTTTCGTTCGTCAGTATATAGTGAGTTAAAGTTAATCGAGCTGGAAACGGATCGGCCTGGAAGGGAGCCTTATGTTTTTTCTGACGCTTAGACGAAAAAGGAATAGAATTCTGTATTAATTAGCTTGATTCGGTGAGAAAAATCGTGAAGGATTGGTACAAGGATTTATCATGTATCGATCATTTTGCTGTTTCTTTAGTACAATTTTCTTTTTTTTTTTTTCTTTTGTAATTTGACACACGTCCAAGACGAATCAGTGCTCTCGATTTCAATGATTTAACGGTGTCGACGAAGAAAAGTTCGTTCGTATTCGAGAGGACGAGAACTTGGACGTCGATTCACTCGAACCAATGACAATTCTCACGTGTTTCGTGTTAAGTCGAAATTTCCCATCGTTCGAAAAGGGAGGGGGAATTAATCGTTCGTCGAAACTTGTGAAAGTGCGATCGGCTAGAACGTGCCGGACAATGCTAAATCGCGTCATCCTATCTCTGTCTGTCTGTCTATCTATTCATTGGAGAAGCTGGCATTCCCAAAAGTTCACTCGTCGCAATGATCTGTGCTCTATGCTCATCTCTGTGCGATCGCTGTTGCGCCGCTGTTGCCTGTTCGCTCAAGTACTCGTTCCGCCTGATGCCAGCCTGAGACACCAACGATCCAGATTGTTATCATCCGACAAGAAAGACCAAGGCACCCAAAGTGATTGGCAATAACGAAAAAAAGAAAAAAACACAACTAAAAAACAAACTAACCGCGAGCTAAAGTAGTGGAAAAGGAAACACAGAGACGGAGGATGTCGAAAGCGAATAGAGGAGAGAAGAAGGATGTCGTTCTTGGCTCCTTCTCTCACCTATCTATAGCTCACGATGTCCCTCTTCTAATTCGGCCGCTGCACACGCCATTCTCCGACTTTTTTCTCGCCGTGGTGTTCAAATATATATATATATGTATATATATATATACACACATCCTGTTTATTACACACTCCCCCACCAGGCCTGGTTCCTCGTTCACGTTGAAACCATATCAAACGCCAAAATTGTGAAAAAGCTATGCGCTGATCGTGTTCTTCACTATATTTGAGTGTTCGTCTTCTCTCATGATCCGCTGACGAGGAACGCCACCACGCAAGTGTTCTGCCAATTTTGTCTCTTTGTTCATTTTCTTGATCTCCTTTCTCGGTCGGCCCTGTCCGTCCGGCAATCTCTTACATGCATACGCACGGTCGATCAAAATGCTCGGTTCGCTCGGTCGAAAAGCCATCGGCCATCGTCACCATCCCGACACCCCGATCGACGACGAATCGTGGGCTCGATCGACCGACCAACCACAACATCATCGATCAACGACAACAGCGTGCGTAGTCCCAACGGTTACTGTGTGGCAGTGCGAGCCTGTATCTCCGAGGACCGGTAACTCGGCCTCCTTCCCACTGCCGCACTCCATACCACCTCGATAAATAACCACAGGACACTGTGGACCAACGTCACGGGCTTCCGGTAAGATACATTTTCTCGCTCTCTTTCTCTCTATCTCTCTATTGTATATATCTCTATCGCCTTCTCCCTTGGCTACTCTCGTCTACCTTTCACTCTCTCTTTTTCTCTCCTTTCTTCCTGCCTAATGAATCTACCCAATTTACCCGAGCCTCTTCGTTTGTTTATTCGTTCGCCTGTACACATCCGCCAAATGTGGAACGCGCCAGTATTCTCTTGTTTTACATTTCTTTTACGGAAAGCGATCGAGCGTGGCTCTCGGTGTTTTTTCTTCCATATCTGGCGGATAATGTAGGAAATACCTGCCTGGTCCGTCTCTCCCGAAATTACCCTATATCGTGGGTATCATTTTTCGAATTTTTCTGTTACGTCTTTCAAGTACGTCCTTGTCCTCTATTACCTTTACTTCCGTAATTGACGAGTACAGTGTAATCGATTTCCTTTCACATTTTGTATTTCGAAAAGAAAGCTTGTAGAGGTAATGAGTTTTTTTTTTCTTTTTCTTTTTGTTGTGGATATGTGTATCTCGTTGATCGAGTATCGCCTCTGTTTATGGAGATTTTAATTAGAACGTTGAGAAAGAAACGGGAGAGGAATTTACTTCTCGAACGTCCCCTGTTTTGCTTGAAACATTGCTCGAAATGTAAGTGCGCGCGCGCGTGTGTGTGAATATTTTCAAATTGTACAGTAAACTTCTGCCAAGGTGTTCTCTCGCAGGAAACTCGTAATATTACGTAGCAATTCTGTTCCCAGTTTCCGTCTTTTGTGTTGATCCTCTGTATGTTCGCATCGGTTGCGCTTTTGTAGACCAACAGTACTCGCTTAATATTGTATTATTAGCAGTAGAGTATATTTAATCACTAACCACTCGTTGCTATGTCTACAATCATGACTTTAGGTAAGGAAAGTAGTGTTCTGGAGTTTCGCTGAGTGCACTTCGAGAACAGAAATTGATTTCGTTGAAAAGCCACCTAGTTACTAATATTTGTAGAAATATTTAATGAAAATATCTATGAAAAACGTTAGTTTCAGTTGTATACGAGACAGTGAAACTGAATTAACACATTTAGATAGTAGTAGAGTCAATAATAGCTATATTCAGTCGTGTCTGACATATCGTTGACCTGTACTACTTATTTCTATTTAAAAGTGACAGCAAAAGATGCATAAAACAAATTCCAATCTTTTGAAGAGATTGTATTGAAATGTTACTATCGCTGTCGTTACTTTTTGCAACACAGATAACATAAACATTCGTAAAAGTATTCTCAACTTTTTTGACGATCGAGCAAAAGTGAATTGCAATTGTTAATTAAATTCTCTCAATGGAAATGGAAAGAGGTAGCGTACTCTAGCATTGTTGCTTTGATGATCAAACATGCCACAAATTGACCCATTAATTTCAATCCTGGCATAATCTTCCAATAGATTCCAACCAGACTATCGGTATTCGTACCAAATATGCTCGATGACAGATTTCTGACATGTTTATCAGATATCCAATGGAACGATATTGTCGCCGAGCCTTGGCTATTCGACTCTAAATTAATTTCTCCAGAATACTCCAGTGAAAAATAACAAACGAATAAAAAATCTGTAAAGTACAGTAGAACCAGTTCTCGAAGTTCATTTAACGCAACAGAAGTAGACGATACAGTAACCTTAATCCCTGATAATTGATCATCCTGAAAAGAATTGGTAGATTTTTTCTCAAAATCAAATTGTTGTGATTGAAATATGCGATTAAAGTTGCTGCATTATCCCAAGAACCCACCGTTCCACTAATTCATCGTACCTGACTCACGTAGAATCAGTAGATCCATTAGATCCAGTAGATCGTAGCTTGTAACAGCAGTGTCAACCACGTAATGGCAGTAATTTCGTAGGCGTTGAAGAAATAGCTACAGTTGAAGTACCTGTTCCGTTCTTAGCTAGAGTTTTTTGACAAGTAGCTAAGAAAAGCGTAAGTAGGCTTCAATGTAGTTTAGTTCAGTGTTCTATTCTACAGATTAATCGTTGCTCTAACCCGCTTTCCTCTCGCCCCCTTTCTTTGATTGATGCCAGTCGTAGTCGTAGATATTTTTATTAACCCTCTCACTCACCAGTTGTATTGACAGTAGTAAGAAGATACACCGTTAGATTATTTCTTGCTAACGTAGATGTTGGAGAAATTAAGAAACCCCGATATTCCCCGTGCACACCACTCATTTACAATTACAAAAGCACAACTTGGAATTCCCAAACTCTTCTTCAAAGACTTCTCTTCGTTCATTTGTTAGACGTAGAAATTCATTCGGAAATTTTCACGACTTGGTCGACTCAAAGCAGCCATATTCTGCGAGATTTTTGATTTTTCGTAAAAATAAATATTGAAGTTTGTAAGAAACAGCACCGAATTAATTTCTACGTTTAACACAAACCGTGATAATACGATCTTTTACGAAGTTACAGATAATTTATGTAGCTCTGAATCTATGCTATTTCTGTCGTAAACAAGAAACATACACATAACCAGGAAACTTGATTGTACATTCAAACAATATCTCAAAAATTTGAATCTTAAGACTACTCGATAAACTTACTTTACCTCGAAACTCTACCTAAACTTAATAGTTGCTATAAATTTAACAATTCCACGACAAAACATTCAACTCACTTCTCACTTTCTCACGAAACAACAGTCTGCAAATGCGCGTCTAATCGAAGGTGCTTTGCAATCCCGAGTAAGCTTGACACAAGTTGAGAGCTTCGTTGATTGTGAACCGTACTTAAGGCTTCTGAATCCTATTGAGTAGACGGCCAGATTCAGTAGGCATAAAAATGAATTTTGATCAATCACTTTCTCGGCAACCTGCGTGACAATCGCGTATCCTCTCCGTTAGAGAGCGGAAAGGGGAAGAGAGAGAAGAAAAAAAACTCGGACGAGATAACAAGGAAATGGGAAAACCGACGCGAGTTACACCGCGGAAAAAAAAGTAAATCACGTAGCACGCAGGTTGGTGGGCGGGTAATCGCGAAATGCACCAGTCACAGAAAGAAAATATCTTCCTCTAACTCACAGGGCGGGGTGAGCGCAAAGACAGCATCATGAATATTCCGGAGAGGTTTCGCAACACTGAATTAGACGAGCAAGACAAATGGAGGTAAGCAGCACTGGATACAAAGGAATGTATAAATAAAAATTATCATCTCAGTTTAACCGAATCGCTTTTCCCTTCTTGGTCGGGGAAAAACTGTTTCACTTTGTTCGGGGATACTTGAAACCTTTTGTGATACGCTTTTCCAAATGTTACTGTGCTGTATCGATCTATTTTCCGGAAATATTTACAAGGTGCATAGAATTTTTAAGAAGTTGAAAAAAGTAATAATGATAGCAACAATGCAAATTGTGAGTAGCATAATTTGAATATGAATGTTGAAGGCTGAAAATGCAAATTTCGTAATTTTTTAAACTTGTTTTTGTCAGCTTTAACTGATCTTGTTAACTGATTATTTATTTATTTTCTAACTGTAAAATGGATTGCATATTTGAAACGATTTATTTATTTCTATTTTTCACCCCCATTTGACAATTTTACAAGTTATTTTTATTTTTGCACTTAACATTTCGACTGAAATTAATCACTCTCAACGTTTACTTCTTTTTACACGACGAAAAGTAAATATTTTATTAACGCAACATTTACACAATCTCCACCCAGTAAATATATTTAAATCATGTCTCACATAAGCACACAATGAAATTTCGAATCACGTTATTCTAAAAGAAAATAGCGGGGCAGTTACTGCCGCCATCGATTTAAAAGCCGCTTTATTACGATATTCCCATAAAAAGTTAATAGGCTTAAGGCATGTCGTAAATCTGTCACTTAAAACAGTAACACGAATCTAGTGTGATGTTGTTTCTGAAATTAACGACCGCTGTAAGTAACACAAACTCTAACGATACAACGTAAATCACAAATTTCACAAATCTATATAATCATCGTGTTAACACAGCTTTACTTTCGAAAAAAATTAGTAGAAAACAACAACAAAACACGAGGACATTGTAAAGTAAGCTTTACGTCCTATACACTATTAGCCTCCTAATTTTCAATCTTTCAGCGTTCCAGTATTTTAGCCTTCGTATTTTCTACCTTCACTCTATCCAACAATTTTTACATCTTCTGTTTCATTTCACGGTACATTAATCTCGACATGTATTTACCGTCGGTTTTCACTTTTAGTCAGATAATGAGAGACGAAAATGGCGTTGATGCAAAGCTGGGTGCCGGACAGGTGCCACCAAAGGGATACAGGATGATAGGTAAAGGACGCGACTATCCTTCGAAAATTTTTTACCATCCGATATTATCTCATCAGAGAGAAAGATGAATTGCTTTTCGTACCTATTCGTTCGTGTACCGATAGAAAAGGCTTTTCGTAGAAGGGACGAATGATAAATTTACCTAACAAGATTACGCTCGGTGAGATCCTAGGTAAACTGATGGAATTTTTCCTGGATTTTAGGAGCTCAAAACGGTGAGGTGAAACTAGGACTCTGCCTAAGCAAGGGAACGCTTGAAGTCGAGGTTATCTGTGCCAGAGACATTTGTCCGGGAGAAAAAGAGGAACCAGGTAACTTGTTACTTTTTCAATTAAGGGGATACTGAGGTGAAAAATTATCGGACAATTATGAACCGAGGGACATTTTTGGTCATATTTCAGGAAAACGCGGTGTAACTTTTTCGTGATTGTATTAATTGTTATTCTAGTCGTTACATGTTTCCCGACATTCTGATAGCTGCCACTATTCGTGAAACAGAAAAATACGAGTGTTGTTATCGTTCCTAATGAGATAAATATATCGCTTTTATCGTGAAAGGTTTAACTTCTTTGGGTGATAAAAAAGAAACTATTGCAGACATTGACATAATTCCAGTACAGAAAATAAAGATATATCTGTTTTACACTTATGCGAAATTTGGGAGAGATTAGTTGGTTCGTTACTGAAGAATCATGGCCGCCCGTTTGCAAAACACACTTTTACTACACTCAGCGTTTGCAGCGGTGTATGAATTTCTTCAAATCATCGTAACTTTGTCATTTCGCCGATTTCAGGGGTAGACTTTTATCAACACACTCTCAAGATCTTATACTTTCAGAAAATGCAATAAAAAAATTCAATTCTTCGACCCCTTTGAGATATTTTAAACTAATCTCAATTACTTTCAAGGTACCTTTAAAAGTGTCTATTAAAAAAATTTCCCTCTAATCTCGATTTCCTTCCAACTAAATACACAATACGAAGATCACCGTCAAAGAATGAAAAACACCTCCAGCATACTATATTGGAAACAAATCAATCTATCTTTTCGTTCCAATACAGATACCTACGTGAAGACGTATCTTCGAGACGGCGACAGGTGGCTGCAAAAGCGCAAAACCCGAGTGATACGGCACTCGAGGAACCCGCAATACCGCCAGACCATCAAGTACAGCAGCTGCGACGCCCTCGGAAGAAATCTGCTGGTGATGCTGTGGGAGAAGAAGCAAACATTCGAAAGCAATCAGGGATTAGGCGGAGCGGAGGTGAACCTCGACGATCTTCCATTGTCACAGCTAACCATGGATTGGTATCCCTTGTTCCCGATTCATACGCTTGGCACCCATACCGCGGACTCTCCATGATGGCTGAGGGAAAAATGGGCCCTCGAGGCCGGTGAACTCGACCTCAGGCTGAGCCTTCTGCTCAAAGACGAGGACGAGTCTGTCGTTAAGATCATCTCCTGATGGAACCGGTCACAATTCGCGTCTAATTCTCGTTCATTTCACCTCTTCCTTCCGTTCTACCTTCTCTTGCGGTCCCTTGATCGATCGAACACAGGTTTCTTTTTACCGATTTCATATATGTATAGCTTGGCGAAGCACGATCCAGGTTGTCGCGCTCGTCACGGTTCGTTGACGATCGAGTATCGAAGTTCGTCGAGGTTGCAAGTGAACACGGTGGAAAATGTAATTGAACCGATCGACGAAACTTGCTTGGGCAATAGAAAGGGCTATCGGGGACGAGCTAGCAACGAACGAAGCTTCGACAACTGGTGTTGCTTTGCACAGCAAACTGACCGACTTTTCTTTCCGAAATTCATTTGAAATTCATTCAACCGATCGCGACCTCGCAATACTGAGCTAAAAGACAATCAAACTCCAACTGCTCCCCGTTGATGCTTTATTATCAGGATCGTTATATATCGGAGCACCAAAGAAATAGAATTACAATACCTTTTTAACCGTTTGCTTTAGATCATCTTTCGTGGATGTAGTCGGGGTTTTAAACGATCTGTTGCTTCGTTGTTCCATGGAACGACGCGGTGAATGTTGGAAAGAAGAGGATAAATCTTGTTTAAATTCGTTCACGTACGTCCACGAAAGTTCTAGCAATAAGGGTGGTATATCTGCGGAAGATCTATTCCGCGGAGAAAACGACCTACGAAACGAACAAAATGAATACTACGACGAAAAAAAGGAAGCAACACGAGAAAGATTCTATTTTTTTCATGAATTATTAGAAAACGAAATAAGAAACGGAGGAGGAGGAAAGTGAAAAGATGCCACGTTCTAACAGTGAGGGTCCATTACGGATCGTACGAGGGTCCATTTTTTCCCATAAATTAACACGGAGACGAACGAGAGACGATCGACATTCGTCGCGTGCGAGCGCGTGCTCTGGTTGATCCAGCTTTGCAATTCGATCGAGTCTCGTGGCTAACGTGCGAACCGATTTTCGTTCGGTGAAATAAAATAATTAATGCATCTTCACCGGCGAATATGTCGTTAGGTATTTTTGTCGTCGAGGAGGCGTCTCGAGACAGAAGACAGAAGGAATACTAATATTTATCAACAGTCGCACGATTATCGATTAGTCAGTATCAAAGAGAAAAAGAAAGATGAACAGTACAAGTCGAAGGTCGACGTGATTCAGTATTATCTCCATTAGAGTTACATAATTATAAGAGTAATTTAACGACGACAGGATCAGAGGAAACATAAAAAC
>NW_017100150.1:1151055-1158494 GCF_001263275.1 Habropoda laboriosa
ATCGAGACGACTTCTCCGACGCGTTAATTATTTAACGGTAGACAATCGTTCCAAGGCTCGCTGGTCGAGCCGAATACGAAGAGCAATCGGTAAGTGGTTACCAAAAACAACTTTGCAGGCAACGTGAATGGCAAATCAAAAACAACTCGGTGTTTAGGAGTCACGTCATTTTTGTAGCTCGTAGACTGACAAACAGAGATTCCTTTAACACTCGCGAATTTAATATACAAGGTTGCCGGAACAAGAAACGATCGCTAGGGCCACTTGGAGTATTTCAAGTAATTCCAACCTCGTCACTTTCTCCGTAATTCTGTCTTAAATAATGAAACAAATATTTCACGTAATTTTTCGTACCAAATGTGCATGTATATACAGGGTGTCCAGTTATATCGGATACTAAATTGGAGGGGTGATTCTTGAAGGCATTCTAAGACGAAAAGCAAGAGTGACAAAGTTGCGCCTGAGGCTTCGTTAGTTAGCTATTAACCGTTAAATTTGCCCCTGCAGCAGGCAACTTCCATGCGCTGATGTAAGTCAGGTGGCCTTGTACGACGCAAATTAATGCTGCACCAAACGAAGAAAAACAGGTCTTCTAGTGGAAACTATCAAACGAGCTGATTTAATTTTGAGAATATTTCGCAATAAAAGTCTAATATGAATCATAGAAGCCCAATTTATGCGAGCACACGAAAATTGCCTGTTTCGGATTTTAATTGGTAATCAATTAACCAAGCTTCAGATGCAACTTTGTCATTTTTTACTAATTCTTAGAACTGCTTCAGGAATCACTTCTCCAATTTAATTGGACACCTGTGTGTATATGCATATTAGACGAAAATTTCACTCGATTCGATCGCGTATTTATTAGAACACTGCAGTGGCCCCTGGGATGTTCATGTTTAAACGAACGTTCGGTTCTTTCGCTTCGAGAGTCGTGTTGCAGTAACATCGAGCAGAATATTGTAAAAAAAAAAAAAAGAAGATAATACCACTTTTCACCGGAAAGATCTGTCGGATCTTTAAACAAACGACGATGTTTACACGAGAGTCGAGAATAAAGCGAAAGAATCGAAACGTGAAAAAAAATAACGGACGACAGATTGTCCAGAAGTATTGCGCTTACCCCGCCCGAGTTAGAAGCAGAAGTAACGTTATATCGTTAAACTATAAATCATTCGATATATGTATATCAAAAAATACGTGTGTGACAAAGGCATTATAAAGTCGCGTGCGCGATGCGATTACTTTTACGATGATAATTCTAGCACACGCAAGTGATCGAACCTAAGCGTGTATTAATGGTACATAGAGAAATCGACGATTTCACTGACCAAATCCTAATTACGCACAGGTGTAACCTTTATCGTAACGATATTTCGTAAAAAGAAAGCGTCGAATTTTGATGGTTGAATGTTCCGTTCAATTTCGCAGCTTTCTTCAAATCACTAAAATCTATTTGCACCCTCGGTTGAATTTTCTTTCAAACAGTCTATACACTTGGGTGTTCTCGTGTGTGCAAATATCTTTTTTCTCGTTTCGAGGCTGTAGAGGATACAGGTAAAGTAATTTTCCTTCCACGTTCACAATTCAGTCGAACGAACTTTCACAGAGCAATAAACGATGAAAAAATTCATGGACCATTCGAAGAATCTCGCGCACGATAAAGGTTAAAATCTGTTCAGATATTACAAGTTACCATTATCTCGGATGATGACCTTCTCCCAGCGATAATCAGCGGATCATTTCGAAAGAGGGAAGAATAGGGGAAGTAACTTGTACCGCGTTAGCATAGAACTCTGACTTTTACAGATTAATCTCGTACTTTATTTCCGATAATCATCATCTACCTCGAGAGCTGCACATGTAAGATATTTCTACACCGATTTACTGTCGTCTTCAGCTACACGAATCTCATTCTGTCGAAAGCGGGAAAGAGGCAACGATTCTTCACGGAATAACGAAGCATTCCTCCAAGATAATCGGATGCCGGTTATAGTCGAATAAGTATAACGAAAAATTGTACGCGAAAGAAACGGACAATGTGTCGGTAAAGTTTCGCGCAAGCAGATTGTACACAAAATCTGATTATTTCCGATAATCATCGTCTATCTCGAGAGCTGCACATGTAAGATATTTCTACACCGATTTATTGTCGTCTTCAGCTACACGAATCTCATTCTTTCGAAAGCGGGAAAGAGGCAACGATTCTTCACGGAATAGCGAAACGTTCCTCCGAGGATAATTAAGGGATAGTCTAATTAAATATGAGAAAAATTATACGAAACGGTGGAGAAAAAAGGGGAAACGAATCGATGTGCCGGGGAAAGAAAGAAACGTTTGCGCGAGCAGATTGTTCGACGTACACAAAATCTGATCGGCCTATAAACATATCCTAACGTTTTCTTTAAGGGTACACACCGGGCACGAGGATAATTTCGACAAAAGCTCTCGAATTCTGACAGAAAGAATGAAAAACAAGAACGAGCTTTCCTCGAGACAATCTTCGCCGGATGTTATAAAAAAAATCGCACGGACAATCCTCTTGAACGAATGCAATCATCTAAACTTGTAGATGAAAGGTTCTTCCTTCGTAAGTGGCTAAGCGCGCACCGTAGGCATGATTTTCTA
Organism: Habropoda laboriosa; assembly: GCF_001263275.1. Classification (NCBI taxonomy): domain Eukaryota; kingdom Metazoa; phylum Arthropoda; class Insecta; order Hymenoptera; family Apidae; genus Habropoda; species Habropoda laboriosa. Next base: position 1,153,684 of record NW_017100150.1, read on the forward strand.
CTAAACTTCCCTCTATTACTATTGCCATATTTGTAATCGTTAGCAACTACGGTTTCTATCCTACGCTGTCGCTACGTTTTTTAGCTAGCGAGACTGTAAGTATACTTGTTGTCGGTGATATTTCACGAAGCCCTAGTTGGATTTCGATTGGAACGGAACGGTACTTTCTTACGGTCGAAAAACAAAAAAGAAAGAAGGTTTCAGTACTCTAGTGAGAATAATTGAACATACAGATCGTTTTATTTTTTCGAAGAAACGTCAAATCTATTTTCAATTGAGAAATTCACGACGTTTGTTTGAGCTGTTAAAGATGAAAGATGCCTTTGTTCTCTCTCGTCGTTACTTCTTTTCTATACTAATCTTAGAAGACCAGCCTTTCGCTGTCGAGTACGAATCAAGTCTGCCTAACTTTCTGACTACTGTTGTACTGTCTACATAAATACTATACGTATATACACATATATAAATAAATAAATATATATATATATATATATATAAATTAGATTTCTTTTTTATCGTATATTATACTATAAGAACGCGTACGTATGCTGTATCGAAATTGACAATCGAGATCGTTAATCCAATTATGTATGCTACAGATCTGCTAGCAGATATTCCATACGTAATTCTAATTTTACCAAAAGGTCGTGTGCAAAACAATCGTAGAGGTGTATAGGCGTAACGTCGTCGATTTAATTGTATGTATGTACTTGCGATGTCGTACGATGTTTATCAAAGGGACGATCGATTTGCAGGTAGCTGTGTTATCGACGGATGTCGAAAAGAACGTTGATATTCTTTAAATCGAACACGTGATCATTGGTGAACTGCGATCGAACGTTCCCGAGAATTGAGGTACAGTAAGAATTCGGGATTACAGCCAAGCAACAGCCTCTTCCCGTACATATCTGTGTTGAATGTACTCGTTCTAACGTCTAAGTGTCCAAAGACAATCTCATTGAATCACGGCTATGCTGACGTGGATTTAAACATCCGATGCACATGTTCTTCTTACGCACACAGGTCGAAATCAAATTCACTTCACTATGATCGATTCGATTAGCGACGGCTAAGCTAACGAATTCTGATTTTGCTTTTTGTTAGTCTCTCTAACGATCGAAGTAAGTAATAGATTCAGGATGAACGTTGGATATACATATATCTAGCTTGTTACCGCATTCGTGCAATTTCTATTTAGGAATTTCTTCCCGGGTATATAATGTAAGCAGAGTTAGTTGACTCTATAAAAACGAATTCTAGTCGCACAAGTTCAAGTGTTGCACTGTTACAATTTTAGTTGGTGCAAGGGCGAAGAGAGAAATTTTATTAAGTATCAAATTTTCTGATTCTTTTCTATAATACTTCTTCTATTAGAGGATCTTAGATAGCCACGAATGGAAAATGTAAACTTTAGTTAGAGCACAGATAAAGAGAGAAATTTCATTCCTCTGAAGGATCAAATTTCCAAATTTCTTTCCTACTTCTTATATCAGAAGATATTAGATAGTCACGAATGGGAAATATTTAATTTAGTTGGTGCACAGATAAAGAGAGAACTCTGATTCCTCTGAAGTATCAAATTTTCAAGTTCCTCTGTATTTATTGTATTAGAAGATAATAGATAGTTACGAATGGAAAATATTCAATTTAGTTAGCACAAGGACGAAGAGAGATCTCTGAAACCTCTAAAGTCTCAAATTTTTCAATTCCTTTCGACTTCTTCTATTAGAATATCTTAGATAGTCACGAATGGAAAATGTTGGTATTAAAAAAAAAAAAGCACTGCATTTCTGCTTCCTTTACAAGTTCATCGAACGACTCTCTCTTTCGCTTGATTATTTCTCCTTGGCGACCGCACTGTTTCATACGAGTTGTACAGATACTGCTCAATTACGGCCTAATCCGAAGAAAAAGAACGAAGGCAAGCGAAGGTAAAGTAAATACCTACATATTTTCGTCAAGTGCTTGGCTCTCTCGTGAACGAATATATTTCATTGCGGGATGCGTGCGTACATGTGCGCGAACATTGGCGTAAATACACACGAGTGTGCGTGTGCATGGACGATGCTGTCGTCATTGGCAACGACATGATCGATAGGCGAGGCTGATGACGATCAATCGTCTATTCCTTGTAACGAGTACTGTGCAGAGGCGAGAAGATAACACAGCTATAAGATGAGTCTACTTGACGAAAGAGCTATAGTGACATCATAAATCACGACGTTAAGTGAAAACTTCGATCGATCTAGTCGTACACAGGGCCGTACTTGTCTCGCAGAAGCCCCTTAAATCTCAAGTCACAAACACCAAGAGAAACACTTTCATCAGAAAAATCTCATCAATATGTTAAGAAAAATTTCGGGATAAAAAAACGTAAAATTAAAAAAGTTGGTATTTAAATCGCTTGGTTGCCTCCACTCACGTTTCATGCTTATCTTTTATTCGCTGTCCTTGTCTACGTTCGGCAAACTACAAAGGCGGGCGCGAGGCTCGAAAACGTAGTCCCTGACTCTACAAGTGTCAGGTTTAGCTTCCTTGCGGACTGACACTTGTGGAGACATTACCGTATACCTTTTTCTCTTTTAATCATTTAGAATCCTAATTCTTCCTTTTTCTGTAATAATCGACATTTCGAAATCTAAAGTTTTCCAAACTGTAACATACTGTGACGGAAGAACCGGTGTCGATTTCACTTCGTACAGTCATGAACGAGGCTTATCTCGCCCAAACTGATGTTTCAGCAATCTGATTTCATGTTCTTTCACGCTATAGCTCTTCCACTAAGTATACTCTGCTTGATCCTGTCTTTGACCCTCCAAAAATCACCGTCTTCAGGTTCCTGGCGGCAGAACCTGACGTAGAAGTAGATTCCATGTAGTTTCTATTGCTTCGAAATTCGTTTTGGCACTTGCTCTCGACACGTCTCGTTCACCCTCTTCGTCACGAGATGCTGTATAATCGAATTTCTAGACGCGATCCTTTTTATTTACGCGACTCAGTCTATAATCGATAAGACGTGCAACTCTCATCTCTGCACAGTACGCAATACGATTAATTAACGCTTTAAATGTCGAATGAAACGCAGAGCTGGTGTTTATGGGTCGCAAATAATCCTCGAATGTGAAACAATAACAAGAATCGTTCGAGACCTACAGACGTCAGCTGCTAAGCTAATAGAAGGCTAACACCTGCGCGTCTAAAATTATGAAACTTCAGCTTCAATAAATCTTTATTCGATCCTTGCATAGACATACGATGCTTCTTGCTCTCTTCGATATAATTTTCTGAAAATTGAAATTTCAAGAATTCCATGCCTGCAAGTTGAACGTTTCAACTATTGTTCGAAAGTGTCGTGAACTATGCGAGGATTCAAATCACACGAGCGTCTAACTTCTGAAAAGACACATTTCTCAGCTAGTACTTAGTAATTTACTTTCGACGTCACGCTCTTTTTTCTTCGTCAAAAATAACTCTCGTTATTGTTCTCTATAAAAGTTAGCGCTGTTCGAAAGTACTCTCGATGTGCAACGTAATAAACATTGAATGAGAAAATTGTTACGGATAAGAAGACTTCGTGAAATTCCTCGGGAGAAAGTAAAGTTGGTTTCGACTTCTTATACGTGCTCATCTTTCCTAATGAAACTCGCGACAAAAAAGAAAAACAGCGCTCCATTTCAATTTAACAGCGGAGTATGAAGTTCGTAGTAGACACGCTGGGTGAGGCATCTTTAAGAGAAGTAGTTTATAACGTAACTTAGATGGTGTATCGTTCTATGCGAAAAAGAAAAAAAAAAAATAATGAAATTTCATGTGATGTCCTTTCGTGTTAAGTGTTTGATTGTCGCACATGTGGATTAGAATCACGGCGTGCGGTAGACTTTACGGGTTAATCGAGTAACAGATAAAAAAACATAGAAGTAACACAATCGACAACGCTCGATTTATATTCTGTCGCGATAATGCGTGTGTAAGTAAGCCCAATCGTAAGATAAACCCTTCACGTGGAAGCGTTTTACAGTTGTGTGATGAAAATTTTAACGAATACCAGAAAATCGAAACGTTTCATTTGCTTCTTTCTCAGTTGAAGAAATTACCGACGCTTCAACTGTACGAAATTTCGTTTCTAAAAAAAAAAAAAAAATCTACACACAACTTGAAAACAAAGAAAAAAGACGCTTCCTCGTTCTCAAAAATAGATTCTTCAAAGCTTTAACTGATTATCGCGCGTACACACACACACACACACACACACGTAATAGAGACGAGGAACACAAGTTGTATCGAAGAGACACGAAAAAGATGGAAGAATTACGAAACGCGAGAAAATTGATATCACTTCCTTCTTGTTCGCCTAATTCAATACTTGTAAAAATACTGAACTTTTCTACAAATTTCACCAAAGCGGACTTTTTTATTCTAATCGGAACGACGATGAATCGTGTGTTCACGTTTTGTCCGCGCTGTAACGCTGTTTCACGTTTCTCTCTTGAACTTCTTCCAACTATTATATATATTCTGTCACGAGACGTTTTATCCTTCTTTGAGATGTATCTAAGAAGACCGGTTACGGGAATATATCTTCTAGGACAGTGTGTTTCAACCTTACGTCCCTAAGACCGTTCATTTCTATTTTATCGACAGAAACGCAAGAAGAAACAGAAACAGAAAGAGAAAAAAACAGTGAAAACTCCGCCTTGTGAGGTTGCACAGCACGTGTACATTCGTAAGAAAGTATACAGTATGGTCGAGTCAATCGAGTGTTATAGATGAAAGTATATATTATTATAATTTTACGGTAAGAGAAAAAAAAA
>NW_017100150.1:1158590-1160947 GCF_001263275.1 Habropoda laboriosa
TCCCAGAGTTTATCGAAATAGCGATATGTATACAGAGGAGTTTATAACGGTTCCTTTGAGACGAACAAGTTGAATGTCAGTAATTTTATCAATGTTGCAAAATGAAGAAATTATAACCCCTCCACCCATCCACCCGAGAAAATTTATCAGCGATCGGTACACAATAAATCGTAATACACAATGATTCCTCGTGAATATATTGTTTCCCCTTTTTGGTTTCGAATGTAACAGTTCGGTGTCCGTTTTGAACGAGAGGAAAAGAGAGGAGATAAAACTACGATTTCATTTGTTACAGAGAAAAAAATTGAGGAAACATAGGATACACGATGTGAAATATTTGAAAATGCGGAACTGTGTGGAAATTTCGAAGATTTCTGTGACAGCGAACTTTGTGTATGCGGTTGGAAATCACTGTTCTGGGAATAAATATATAGAAATAAGAAACGAATGGGAAATTTAAAGGATTAGGCGCGACAGTGAATTGTAAAATGACATTGGAAGAAGAGAAACTTTTGCGGGAATGGTAGAAAATGTAGAAAGTGTGTTTTAATTAGAGGCTGTTACGTCACTGGTGAGACTTATTATTGTGCATAACGACGAAATCTGAATATGACTGACTTTTTTGTAGTGTGTATGAGCGCGAGTAAATACGCGTGATATGCGAGTCTTTCGAATTTTTCGCTCATCTCTCCTCTCGGGGAACTTTGTGGATTTGTGTACCCCTATCCGTAACCCCAGCTGGCCTATTCCCTTAAGAAGAAACATGTATAAACTGATATTGTACAAATACAGACATGACAAAAACGAAATTTGATTATACTTTGTTATCTGTCATTTTGCCCGTATTATTTATCGAAATTAATGTCCATGTGATTTTTCGTGAACGTTCATGTAATTATATATTCACACTGAATTCATTAAGTTAATTTATAATTGTCAGTTAGTTTGAGTATCTACGTAGTCCGGTAAAGAAAATTTGAGGGTAAAGTACTCTTTGGAAGGGACGATTTTTAATCAGCTGTCGATAATGCAGCACGTTGGTAAGAGAACAGGAAACTAGAGATTATTAATTTAGTTGCCTTACGTGTTTAGTATTTGTAGGTATATAAAAATTTCCCGAGATATTCCGTGATTTAAATAAAATACAGTGCTCCTTCGAACAACTCGACTATCCGCGTAATTAGGAACCTCAAGTACATTTATATTTTTCCAATGCATGTGCGTATATTCATACGTAAGTATATACACTGCGTGTCGTAACTATAAAACTACCTCAATATTCTCAATTCCTATATACTGTGGTTGAAATAATAACAAACAAAGTATATCATGTTTACATTCCTATTGAGAAACAATGTTTCCCCAGAAAAGGATAGAATACGTAGAACCCTCGAGAAAAAAAACCAGTAGGAAACTGATTTGTTGTTGTTTCTTAACTATCGAACTGTAACTATATCTTATTACAATAAAAATAAACTTAGGATACGACAAAACGAAATTATAATAATTAATCTAATGGTAATGCGTAGGCCGTCCTTTATTTTCAATTAACTCAATTGTTCGATTGTGTACGTATATATACATACATACATAATTACATTACTGTAATTGCGTAATTACATTTATGCATGTAAATACCGTGAAACTGTAGCTATGTAGCTCGCAGGAACACATTGGTCGTTTGATGCTTCTTCCATGTTCGGCGGTTCGTTGTATACTTGAATTCGGTGCCAATGTTTCTTGTACGCAGCCACAATTTGCGATAAACTAGTTCACACTAACGCATACACTAAGTATGTAAACTGATTCGAAATCTACGCACAATAGAAACCGCTTTATTCGAGAGAGCATTGAATTTTCTACAAGATTATGATCGCACGGTACAAACGTCGTTCGTCGACGCACTCGTTCGGTAGGCCTCTAGACAGCAACTGCGTACGTGACGATTTGCCCGATTTCTGCTCCCTGGCACGCAGCATTCTGGGAAAAATCCTAGGCGTGTGAGTGACCCTCAAGTATGTACGTGGGCCTAGTCAACCTCACGTACCAAAACATTGCCCGAAGCTCGCGATATTTTTTGCTAGTGAAACATAAGAAACTCGAGGCAATCGTAAGAAATTCGAGCCAGAGTCGTTGTCTGTATTAGATCGAACTACACACGAAGCTACGTGCCATTTTGAAAGTAAAACTATCGCGAGAGAGAGGGATTGCTCTCGAGAGTATCTCTCACGAGTGGACACTACCCCTGAGCTGGACTGTCCGAGAGTAAAGTCAACTGTCTGAGAGTGAACGTGTCCAGACTTGTTCTGGAAGGGGTACGTAATCAGACTGCTGTCGGACAGTTGCTTTGCAAAGAC
>NW_017100150.1:1161615-1162123 GCF_001263275.1 Habropoda laboriosa
GAGACACGCTTCTCGTTTGATTTTTCTCCCAAGCTGAGCGGTTCCATGTGTACTTGAATTTGGTGCACTAACTTCTTGTATGCAGCGGCACTTAACTCACACGAACGAATATGCTAAGTACGTAAATTGATTCGAAATCCACGCACAATCGAAACCGCTTTATTCGAGGGAGCACTGAATTTTCTACAAGACTATGATCGCACGGTACAAACGTCGTTCGTCGACGCACTCGTTCGGTAGGCCTCTAGACAGCAACTGCGTACGTGACGATTTGCCCGATTTCTGCTCCCTGGTACGCAGCATTCTGGGAAAAATCCTAGGCGTGTGAGTGACCCTCAAGTATGTACGTGGGCCTAGTCAACCTCACGTATCAAAACATTGCGCGAGGCTCGCGATATTCTTTGCTAGTGAAACATAAGAAACTCGAGCAAAACATAAGAAACTCGAGCAAAACATAAGAAATTCGAGCCAGAGTCGTTGTCTGTATTAGATCGAACTAAACACGAAG
>NW_017100150.1:1162750-1166779 GCF_001263275.1 Habropoda laboriosa
ACTATGATCGCACGGTACAAACGTCGTTCGTCGACGCACTCGTTCGGTAGGCCTCTAGACAGCAACTGCGTACGTGACGATTTGCCCGATTCTGCTCCCTGGCACGCAGCATTCTGGGAAAAATCCTAGGCGTGTTAGTGACCCTCAAGTATGTACGTGGGCCTAGTCAACCTCACGTATCAAAACATTGCGCGAGGCTCGCGATATTTTTTGCTAGTGAAACATAAGAAACTCGAGGCAATCGTAAGAAATTCGAGCCAGAGTCGTTGTCTGTATTAGATCGAACTACACACGAAGCTACGTGCCATTTTGAAAGTAAAACTATCGCGAGAGAGAGGGATTGCTCCCGAGAGTATCTCTCGCGAGTGGACACTACCCCTGAGCTGGACTGTCCGAGAGTAAAGTCGACTGTCCGAGAGTAAAGTCAACTGCCTGAGAGTAAACGTGTCGCGACTTGTTCTGGAAGGGGTACGTAATCATACTGCTGTCGGACAGTTGCTTTGGAAACACAATGCAGATCGTATTCTTGAGGGAACTTTCGTACGTGTAAAAAATATCGGGCAATAATATTGGTCGAGAAATAAAATTACCGGTTTAATCACTCTTTATGAAAAAAAATTGGTGTTGTACAATACGGAAGATGTGAAATATCGTGACAAAGAAAAAACAAGTATTGAAATAAATCCTCTGCAGAAGGAATTCAACGTAAGGTTAGTTTATGGAATCAGCTCTCATCTCAAGCTTATTTTAAAAGAAACTGCAGAATAGGCAAACAGACAAATTAGGGTTTCCCAGAAACAAGGACACACTGGTTCTTTAATTTTTGTTCAAAATTCGACTGTTCTTTATGTATTTGAATTCAGTGATGAATTTCACACGAACGAATTTGCATTCACACTGTTCTCACCTCTCTTATTCGCAATGACAAAGAAAATTGTAAATATATGCTAAATGTCTAAATTGGTTCGAAGTAAATGTCAAAATTAAAAAAAAAAACAAATTTGCGTTGTTCCAGGGAGCACTGTATTAATATTTTCAATCTTGCACGTCTGAACGATATTTTTCACCCATTATCATCGCTTGTTTAAGTTTTTCCATTCGTACAACGTCTCCTATCAATCCGTTCAAATATAGTATTTTCAATTTTACACGTCCTAATGATATTCTCCACATATTATCGTCGCTAGTTAAAATTTCTGCGTACGTATAACGTTTCTTCTCCTAACAAACGCAACAGAGTGCAGCTTTTGTTCAAAGGTAGCTAATTATTATTTCTCCATTGTGCTAATTCACGACGATACGAGCATAGCGTAGCCGGTATGGCGTAATTAGCAGGTGAGCACAAAGAGGCAAACTGAAGGACGTAGGGATTGAAGTGAAATACACCAGTGGTACGTTATAAAATCCGTATACTTGCATACTTTCTACATTTACAGATATCTATGCGTCGATAAATACAGACAAGATACTGTAATGACAGAAGGGAAGACTATCCTCTACGATCGATTATTATTATGTATTTTCGGTAATTTCTATAAAGTGGATGCGAGTTTTTGTTTACGTATGCATGTTCGCTTCCATACAACAGAATGTGACACTTTTTTTTTTCTTAACGTCGTCGTTATAGGTATAGAAACTTTCTGTTTTTTTTTCTTTTTTTTTTCTTTTTGTGTATTCACTGTTATTAGAGTGAATAAAATGCACTTTATATTATGTTCAATTAGTTGAGTGACAAGTTCGAAGTGTGCGAATAAATGGATTACTCGAATGATTTGGAAATTATTGTATTAAAATTATTGAAAAATTGTTCTCTTTACTTCAATTATGAAATCATTGCTTTGGAACTTTCAGATGAAATAATTACGGTAGAATTTTCATTCTACGTTTGAGTCATGTTTTAATAACTATCATATAAAAATCTGTTAAAAATCACTGTCTTTCGAATAATAAACATATCCGCACGTTGTATATATTGCCGAGTTACTGAACCAATTCCGGTGAAGTTGCACGCTTCGAATAAATTAGGAAAATGTGTGTAATTGATGTCAGTCACGCTATCAGATAAATCACAGTGATCCTCCTTCCGACCACAACGAGCGAAGTGTGTTGATTTCGATGTTACTTCCCCTATCTTCACGTTCTTGATGTTTCTTTCTTCCAGTTAGCCGGAGTTGGTAATTTTCGATTACTACGTTCCAAATTGGTTCTACTTTTGAAACATTTTCGACACGTCAGTCGCCAGAATGCAAGTCTGAAGTCGGCCGAATAGAATGCATAAATGAATGGATTGATGGCCGAATTAATCCATCCTGAAATTAACAAAGAAAACATTCATTTCGTTACAGCCTTGAATTCTACAATTTCAATTTTTTTAATGTTTCGTGTAAAAATAAAAGTGAGCAGACGATTTCAATTGACTCTCCTTGCAGCGATTTGGCTTTACAGAGCCCTTAGCTTCCACTAGCTTCGTCGCAGAGGGTTAATGACTAAACGATCCACTCAGAAGCCAAAATGAATCACTCGACTTTTTCAAATTCTTCCAATTTCTTTACCAAAGCGCATGCTTGGTGCTTACCTCTTCATTAATAAAAGAAATTTAATTCGATGGAGTTAGTCACTCTGGCTTCTGAGTGGCTGAAATATTGATAAATATCAACGAATAAATTGTTTCTATTTCACATAAAGTGATCACAGTTTTTCGATAAGGGCAATTTTAATTAACGAAGAAAGGTGGTGGTTACCTAGCCAAGTTAGGGCTGGCATTAGGATATCCGGTGGCTCCATGGGCACGAATGGGGTGGCCAGGTAGAGAATGAAGAACGGCAGCCAACACGCCACGAATCCACCTACGACTACTGCCAAAGTACTGGCGGTTTTTGTCTCCCTGGCCACTCTGTTGATGCAACTCTGTTGATGACTGCGAACGATCGTTGACTTCTTGCTCGTGCTCGGTGGTTCCGCTTCGTCCAATGATCTATCACAGGCCACGCTGCTGGTCACGCATTCCGTTCTTCGTACCCTGATACTCTTTGCTCGTTCGATCTGCGGAAAATTTACGTAAGCTGACATTCATGGTCATGACTGATCGGTAGTGTTTGAAACAGGAGTGAAACGACGAGCATTTAGTTGCGTTTGAATTGTACTTCTTTTTTGTAGCGTATCTGAGGATTTATGCAAATTTGTACGAAATTTTTTGGGAATTTTTCTTTTTCTTTTTGATGTGCCAATGACGAGTTGTCTTTGCATATCTTTCTTTTCTATTTTTACTGTATTTATACTTGTTGGAAAATACGAATTTGTGAGTTTAATTGCGAGGTCTATGCAAATTTGCGTTATACGTTTTGGAAATTTTTGTTTTGTTTTTATATGTAATTATCTTTATATACCTTTTTTTATATTTTTACTGTACTTTGTTTCGTTGGAAAATAGGAATTTGCGAGTTTAATTACGTGGTCTATAGTGACTTGTATGCAAAGCATATGTTTTGGGAATTTTCTTTTTAAGTGATGATTTGTTTTCATATATATTTTTCTTTAATTTCTATTTCACTCTTTTGCTGAAAAATAGGAATTTGTGAGTTTAATTGCGCGGTCCATAGTGTCCTGTAAAATGGTAATTGCATCGAATAAACAGTATTTCAAATAGTGCATTTTTAAATAAACGGTAACTTTCGTATTTAATTTTTTTTTTCTGTCTTTATCTGTTATAAGCTCATTAGCATTTATCACTTCTCAGCCCCTAACTTCACGGAGAGACTTTTTAAACATGGAGATCCGCTTATAAAAAGGTACTGTTTCTGTATAAAGAGCTTTACCAAAATAGGCGTGTTTCAACGGGACGATATATATTTTCCTTATCGCTGCTATTTCCAACCTGCAGTTCAGATTATGAGATTTCATTCGAATCCTGAGTCGACCTTTTAGCGTACTGCTTTTTACCGAGTTCGTTAATTTTCCGCAAACTACTGTTGCTTAAAAAAACGTTCAATTTAAAATAACGCGAAAATTTATTGCAATTTTTCTGCGAAAG
>NW_017100150.1:1166816-1191589 GCF_001263275.1 Habropoda laboriosa
ATATTCACGAGTTTCACGTTACATTTTGCCAGTGAAAATCTGTCGAACAGTGACGTTGTAACAGGTTTGCAAGCATTAGTATCAATAGATTCAAATTGCGAATCGATTTTTCATTTATACGTGCTCGTCGGCCTTCCCGAGTAAGCTGAAATCAGCATCTGATTGATTTATGCTGTTAGCGAATCTGACACGCTTTAAAATTAGCGAGATTGAATATTTTATTGGGAAAAAAATAATGAGACCTTAAGTCTCGAAATCAAAATTACGAAAAAATCGAAGAACGAAACTTTGCAAAATATTTGTTTTCTTCTTAATTTCATGATTTTTGGGTCAATAAACTTATTGCTTTATGGCAAAAATCGTAAAGTATTTTGAGAAAATTTTGTCACAGAAATGTCACGGATAAATTAGAAATTTCACAACTTTTTTTGCTACCTATAATTCATTCCGAGAATGTTTTCAAATGATCCATATGCATATACGAAACGAGTTTCATTAAAATACGCGGTTCCATGGACAAAGAGGGAATAAAATTGGGAAATGAATTACGACAAGGGGCAAAACCTTAAATTTAAGAGGACGTGCCAGAAACTAGGGCTGCATGTAGGAGCAGCCTTCACGCGTGAACAATTCTGATGACAATCGAAAACATTCTTTACCGAAAACAGGAGGAAGTCAATAAATTACGGAAACAAGAGCAAAGATGCTCGCTTTTGTAAACAGTCACTTCTGAAACTTGCTAACCCAGTGGATATATTGGTTTCGTCCTTGAATTTTATCGCCGGCATAATTGTTTACATGCAACATTCCTTATATTCAGTGCTTATACAATATTTTTTCGCAAATATTTACTGCTTCACGAGTGTCACATTTGATACAAATAAGTCAATTCAAATTAATCAAACTGAAAAAGCTTTCGTTAGCAGCGGCGGCTTAATATAATTAAAAAAGCTTTCAATATTGTGTGTTATGGTTACCAAATTACGAAATAATAAATTTGACGAATTAAATAATCGTGTCACTCTATATCTGAAAATTTCCGATATTTTTCTGTTGCATTACCAGTAATTATCAATTAATATTTAGTTATTCATTCGTTACTTCTCCCTTCGACATTCGTCAGATTTTAATAAAAATCCCACAAAGTTATTCAAACCAGTTTATCAACCGCGTCAATATTTTTCACAGACTTTATAGCAAATGAAAGAAATAGAATTCACTAATAAATTCTGAAACGTTAGCAAATTGAAATCAGTTTTCGCTCTTCAAACAGATAAATTATTCACAAAACGGAACAATGGAACAAAGAAGGTTTCGAAATTTTCGGTAGCTTCGATATTTCACAGAAAGCAACTGTTAATGCCCGTGGTTGTGGCGATGAACTTTCGAGCCTTGTAGCGTTTGCACGATGTTATGCCGTCTGGATAATGATTCGAAGGACCACCCAATATGATTGGGACTTGAACTGGTTGCTCCTTGGTTCTCCTTGTGGTGGTTCTACGACTACTCGACAATTACCATCTTACAATTATCATCTTTACCTCCCTTCCAGTGCGCCCTTAGCGCGTTGTCACCTTGGAAGGGGTGGACGGAAAGTCCCAAAAATCTGAAATTTCCTCCGGGTGACTCATCGGCAAGCGGACCGTTACATACAGATATGCTGTTCGTAGGCTATTGAGCGCGAGGGACACAAATTACTAAAAATCTTGCAAAGCAATTCTAGTGACCCTTGGAGGAGGTAATGTGAGCCGTACAAGCAATAAACGAAAATCATCAACTCTTTAATAACCGTTCCCGGTCGATCGTGCCATAAACCGTTTCTACAGAAAACTTAACAGCAGCAACGCTAGAGTACCAGAAAATAATAGTTTGAAAGCGTTCTTACCAAAACGTTGCGACGCGGTCGAATATTTTCGTTTTCCGTAGCCTCGAGGTTTCTGTGTCGGCTGGCAATCACGCAGGATATTTTCCCGTAAACGTAAAGCATCACCAGCATCGGCAGGAAAAAGGAACCTATCGCGGAAAATATCACGTACGAAGAGTCCATATTATACGAGCACTTTTTCTTGTCACGATTCGTTGCACGTGGAAAACATCCGAGCAGCGGTGGACTGGTGATAGCGCCGGCCAGCACCCATACAGCGACAATCATCAAGCCGGCTAATCTTTTGCTACGTCGTCGTCGGCTGTATACCAGCGGTTGAGTTACGGCTAGGTACCTTGAACGAGAGTTGAAGTCAGTTCGAAATTTTCTACCAGTTTTCTGTGATTTTTTTAGAATTTTTTATCGACTAGAAAGTAATTTCGATTGATTCTACTTTGAATTGTAAGTGTTACTTCGAGAGACGATGTTATACGTTTCGATGACTATGGTGGAGTTAATTAAGTGAGAAAGCAGTTTGTTGGTGAAATAAGTGAACTTTAAGGAAGATTTGTTATTTGATTCACTTTTTGTTTGCAATTTTAACGTATTTTGGAGACACTTGTGCTATGAATATTTTGTTGTGCAATTTTTTACTTAAACTATATTGAAAATTAAGTAGTACTGTATTATTTGTTTCGTGTTAATTATGGTATTATAAATACAACTTAGAGCTCCAATTTAAGGCATATTAACTGCACACCTCTATTTAAGTTGTAATTTATAATATTACACAAAATTTTGTTTGTCTACTTTAAGTCATTTTTGAAATTTTTATGTTGCATAAAAAAGTTTTAATACAAGCAAAAATAAACTTCCTAAACATAATTTCTTAAAAGTTACAAAAGTGATACGTAATCAGATTCAAAAGAAAATACAATGGAAATTTATTGAAAACCAAAATTCAATTTTTTTTTTGTAATTTTCATGTAAAAAGTGCCTCCAACTGTTTCCAAATTAGAAACTTCGATCGAGAATGATATTGCATCGTGCTATTTTAATAAAAAGCAAACAAACCATTGCAAATTAAAATATCAGAAAATTCTCTTACTGGCGTGTCCAACAATGGTTTTTCATACTTTTAATTTTCAACGATACGGTTACGTCTCAGCGATTTAAGCACAGATCGATATATGTATGTAAAACGCGCGCAGAGGAGAAAAGCGGGGACGTGATCGGCCACTTAAGGCGGATGTTAAAGAAAGGCCAATTTTGGGATACGGCCGGAACGAAAAATTTGTTTACAGCATGATTCTACGCATCCTAAGGAACGAAAAATGTAATTGTTATTTTTCCCGGAAATGATGGGAAAGTTATGAAAAATAATTGTTTATTCGAGTCGTAACTCTCAGAGAGTTGAGCGATGCTCTCAGACAGTCACTCTCGGACGCAGTGTCCACTCGTGAGAAACTCGGGATAGTTTTACTCTCAAACGGATAGTGTAACGGTTTGAATTTAAAAGGGGCGCGTCTTTTTATCGTGATCGGCGTGCGTCCGCTGAGCGGCGTTGGGAGCAGCGATCGCGCATGCGTCCGTCGAGCGGCGTTGGGAGCGGCGATCGCGCATGCGTCGAGCGAAAAGAAGTATGGCGTACTGTATTGTATTAAGACTACGTGCGTGGTGTTTGTTCTCGGTTTTCCCAATAAAAGTAATATAAAATCAGAAAATTCTTATCCCGCTAACTCTTTTCTGTGCGCGAATAGACAGCTAGCTTATGTTTCTTATGTTTGGCACGCAAGAAATATCACGAACTCTAAGAAGTTAAGAAGTCACGAACGTCGCTTATACTGCGTGATTAGTCTTGCAGGGAATACAGTGCGTCTTCGATTATACACATTTCGAATCAATTTACACATTTATCATATATTCACAATTTTCTCTGTTACGATATTCTCTCTCCGTTACGGATTCCACAACACCGATTTTTCTTCAACGGAGAGTGATTAAATCCATAATTTCATTTCTCGACCAGTTTCTTTTCCTGACATTTTTTCCTCGCACGAGAGTTCTCTTCAGAATGCGAAACTACTTGGTCTTTGCAAAGCAACTGTCCGACAGCAGTCTGATTTCGTACCCATTCGAGAACAAGTCTGGACACGTTCACTCTCAGACAGTTGACTTTACTCTCGGACAGTCGACTTTACTCTCGGACAGTCCAGCTCAGGGGGAGTGTCCACTCGCGAGAGATACTCTCGAGAGCAATCCCTCTCTCTCGCGATAGTTTTACTTTCAAAATGGCACGTAGCTTCGTGTGTAGTTCCATCTAATACAGACAACGACTCTGGCTCGAATTTCTTATGTTTTGCTCGAGTTTCTTATGTTTCACTAGCAAAAAATATCGCGAGCCTCGCGCAATGTTTTGATACGTGAGGTTGACTAGGCCCACGTACATACTTGAGGGTCACTAACACGCCTAGGATTTTTCCCAGAATGCTGCGTGCCAGGGAGCAGAATCGGGCAAATCGTCACGTACGCAGTTGCTGTCTAGAGGCCTACCGAACGAGTGCGTCGACTAATGACGTTTGCACCGTGCTATCATAGTGTTGTAGAAAATTCAGTGCTACCTCGAATAAAGCGGTTTCTATTGTGCGTAGATTTCGAATCAATTTACGTACTTAGCATATTCGTTCGAGTGAATTAAGTGCCGCTGCATACAAGAAGTTAGTGCACCGAATTCAAGTACACAACGGACAGCTCAGCTTGGGAGAATAATCAAACGAGAAGCGTGACTCTGCGAGCTACACAGCTACAGTTTCATGGTATGTATATTCGTGAATAATATGTATGTATACATACGTACACAATCGAATGATTGAGTTATAGAGGAGAGCCTACGTATAGCTAATTAGATTAATTACTGCAACAGTTTCGTTTTATCCTATCCTAAGTTTAAACGAGACGGAATATAAGTTATAAGTATGGTCATATTCTTTCCTTGAACCGCATTTTTCATAACTTTCCCATCTTTTCCGGGAAAAATGACAATTACATTTTTTTATTCCTCAGGATTCGTAGAATCATGCTGTAAAAAATTTTTCGTTCCGGCCGTATGCCAAAATTGACCTTTTTTTAACATCCTCCTTTCACCATACCGCGTTTTTTTCCTCTCTTCCACGGCAAATCCCCTCTAAACTTTAAACGATCCCTTTTCTAACGCGAGGCCGGCATTTCGTTGACTAAACAGGATACTTGACTTTCCGGAATTCGACCGATATATACTACACCAAACGACGTTCGCCACTCTATTCACACACGCGAGAAAATCTTTCACGGTAATCTTGTTCCATTTACGTGCCGCGATTCAAGAACGACTCACCTGTCTATGGATATGGCGCATAACGAGAGAATGCTGGCAGTACAGAGGAGAACGTCGAGGGAGACCCACGAGTCGCAAAGTACTTCACCCAACACCCAAGTACCACCTGTGAGCTTCGTCAAATTCGTTTTGTTAGACATCTCGTTGAAAATTTCGCCTCGCTAAATAACCGTTTAAGAGGCTACAGCACCCCCGAGGCGCCTAAAAATAGGCTAAACTTCGGGAATTTTTTTCGTAGGTAACCACTGAATGAAAAGTTTCAAGTTTTTCGGTGGATATAAACGTAACCTTCTGCTTTCTTCTCGAATTTCTTGGAAGTTAAAATGTTACAAAATTAAGGAGTTACTGGGAAATTTCTTTTGCTGGAATATCGATCGATATCCACCATCGTTGGGAAGGATTGGAATGTCTGAAATAAAAAGTTTTTATTGATTTATGAATAAAAATGTATTGTTTATAATGTGGTTTACTATGTTTTCGATATGTCGATTATTTAACTTTTTAGAAACGTTTGAAATCGCTTTCTTTTTGGTAAAAAGTGATTTTTCCTGTTCAAATTGGTACCATTTCTATAATAATTAAAATTTTTGAAAAATTTTAAGCTACGTTATATTTATTTATGTTTATTTCGGATATTCCAATTATTGCCAACGTTGGTCGATATTCCAGCAAAAAAGGTTTCGCAGTAACTCCTTCATTTTGTAACATTTTTATTTTATAAAAATTGCAAAAGAAAGCTGAAGCTTATATTTATATCCTCTAAAAAAATTGAAAATTTTCATTCAGCAGTTACCTGCGAAAAAATTCCCAAACTTTTACCTATTTTTAGACGTCTCAGGGTGATGTAACTCCTTAACCCTTTCGCTATGCTAATCTCTGATAGGAAATGATGAAGTAGTATATATATATCCAATAAATGCAATACTTCCGTAGATATATATATATTGAATAATAAAATAAAAAATTAACATTGTCAATGTTACATTTATCGCAAGTCTGCCAATTCAACCCTTTCGCTACGACACACTTGCAACAAAAAATACTCCCTGCGTATTCAACGAAACAAAAAAAAAAAGATAAAAATAAAATCAAATGTTTCACAATAATCAAATGTCTAATACACTCAGATACATATTGCCTAACTTTTACTCGACAGCGGTATTTTATTTGCGAAGTGCGAAAATAAATTTTCAAATTGTACGTATTAGACGGGCGTATGTGTACGCTCTTCTTAAATGAGTTTATAATTCTTGCAGATCATATATACACGTAATTCTTAGAGAAAGGGTTAAGAAGCAAGGGTTTTTCGTACACTATAGACAGCAATATAATAGGAAAAAAGTTAGACGGAGAATTCATGTTTTAAAACGTTCTCTTTTATTCACACAGCCATTTGGCCTGTGAGTGAGGAACAGAACGCACGCGGCGTTTCGTTAGCGTTGCAAATGATTCCGCGGAGTGCCTATGGACGCGCGGATATTGAGGTTTGTTTTCGTTCGTTTGCTCTGGCCGCACGTGCGACGTTCCATTTTAATCTGTAAATGGATCTAAGAGAAAGCACACTTCAACCGATACAATTGAACTTAACGGATTCGGAGTGGATAGGTGCAGGCCACACGTGTTCTTTCCGAGTTATTCTTATTTTCTGTTTGATCTAGTCGGATGGACTAAAAAACTTTTTTTTAATTAATTTAATTTTTGAATGTTTCAACCTGGACATATCATTGACACTGACATATCGTTGACATTTTTTTAACTTAGATATAAAATTAAACGATTCTGTAAGAGTTTTTAAAAAAGAAAAGAGAAAATGTGGTAATAATTAGTAACTAAATGGCAATTTTGATTCATTGATGTATCATAGACACATTGTTTTTAATGTTGACATGAAATTAAACGATTCTGAGATTTTTTAAAAAAGAAAATTGAAAATATGGTTATATTCATACAGTTATGATTTTTTAAGTTACTTTTCAGATTCGTATGTGTATCTGTCCCACAGAAAAGTTTGAATACGTTAAAGTGAAGCAACGGAACGAAAATAAAATAACACAATAAATTCCCCGAACTTAATTTATTAAAAGTTACAAAACTGACATCATACTCTTCCTAGCAATTTTTCCTTTTATGATTTCGTAGTAATATTTTTCTATATCTATCCTAATAAATACATTTTTCGCATTTTCTTCACGCAGAATAAAACATAACTTTTACTTTAGGAGTAGAAGGTTTAACGTGTTCTTAACGTATCCATTTGAATTTTTTACTGATATCCATTTACAGCATAAAATGCAACGTTATGTATTTTATATGTACCTTTCAATTCAGTAACGAAATAGGTACAGTGTTATTTAAAATTTTGTCATAACTACCTGCTGTTACAATACAAAATACTGCAAGGCTTGTGAAACCGTAATGTTCATATACTGCATAATTAATTTCCATACAACTAATATTACATTGCACACGAGTGTAGTTATCAAGCGACAGTAATTAACGATCAAATGATTAATAGGGAAAGTAAATAGAGGAAGTATAAGAAAGCTTATCAGAAAAATTCAAAGCATCTCAGCTGCTTCGATAAAGGACCACGAACTAATATTCCACTGTTAAAGAATTTCAAGCAATTTGTAAAGAATTTGTCGAACCAATTTATCGATAAATAACTGAAAGTAGTCTGAAACATAAGTACAGCTGACAGAGATTAACGACGTCTTGTTAAATACCATATATATATCCAACATTATGGGGAAATAATATTTACACAGAACCTACTCATTCGGTCAAGTATTAATTCAATTTTTCTACGTAATTTGTTTAACCAACCGGGGTTTATGGCACGAATTCCAAGCGACGTTACTTTTGAGAAGCTTTTCTACAAGTTTTTTGATAACAATAGCCTATTCAAGCCAGAGGGCAAATCCGGCTTATTACCTGATGGCCGCGGAAATTCTCCACTTCTGCGGACCACATGGTAAGCCGGTACTTGCCTCTGCGCGCTCAGTAACGGTAAACATGCCATAAACCCGCAAAGTCGACGTTTCGGCAAGATCGCCACGCGGGGCTGACACCCCCGTTTTGGGACCGTCTCTCCCTCTCTGCCACCGCCCTACTCTGCGGACCACAGGGGAGTGCACGAGGGCCTAGGAGAGCGGCTCTATGGGGTGAAAGGCCCATGATTTGCCAACAAGGTAAACTGCCCATTTTGGCGAAAGGAGATATATACAGCCAGTTCACGACATTCGAGGAGATTCTAATATACTTAGAAACAATCGACACCACTTTGAGCGCTCTAACAGGCAATACTCGACATCTTGATACACCAGTGCGGTCCAGTCCGCAACAATCGACATCACTAATAAAGCGCGATCACCATCGCGACAATAAGTAGTTGGCACATACACGTGTAATAATTACCAACACCGAAAATTTTTTTTCTAATAGTTACCTACTATAACCGAGTTAAATA
This sequence comes from Habropoda laboriosa, assembly GCF_001263275.1. NCBI lineage: Eukaryota > Metazoa > Arthropoda > Insecta > Hymenoptera > Apidae > Habropoda > Habropoda laboriosa. The sequence continues at coordinate 1,175,523 of NW_017100150.1, forward strand.
TATGAAAGAATGTAAAATTGGACGAAGCTTGAACATACTTGAAACATTAATTTCCGAGATGGCTGGTTTGATTAGACCACTGTTTTTACCGTCACAATGCTTCATTCTTAATTGCTCTTCGGAGAGCTATTATATGCGAAAAACTCGAACGTTATGTTTTATAAGGGAGCTTGTTACACGTTACATGCGAAGAGTAATTTTACCCAAGCATGAATTAAAGCAATCTATGTAAATCTATGTGAAAGTATCACCTACGATTAATTTAACCGTGATACTATTACGGCTGCAGTGCATAAAGAGCGTAAAATCTTGTATCCGATAAAAATGAAACGATTCTCCAGACACTGCAATATAATCAGATTTCTGATAACAACGTGACGATATTAACCCTCGCATCTTAATAGGTCCTTCGGTGTTAATTTGACACAATGGTAAAAAATTAATTAAACGAAAAGATAAATAATTAATTTTGTAAATTCTTCTATTAAATATACAAAATAAACGAAAAATTTTTTCTACAGATAGCCGAATAATACAATTGTTTACCGGAAAAGTTTGTCAAATTGGCACGAAGGACGGATGAGGGTTAAGGGGGTCTTCTAGTGTGACGGCCGTTTTTTAGACCTTTTTTGCTAATTTATTACAGAAGTACGGTAAAAGTTATTAACATGAGCTTTATTCCTGTGCATTTACTTGTCCTTGAAAAATCATTACAAATTTTTGTTGCTGAAAAATAATTAAATATGACTGCTGTGGAACACGTGAAACAGGAGCATGAAAAAGAAGGTAGGTCCATGGTTGCCATGATTTGAGCTGTTCTGCTTATCAGAAATAAAAAATTCAATTGATTCTTGTTTAGTATGCATGTCGCTATGGTCGGTAGTAGAATAAAAGAAGAATATTGAAAATTTAAAAAATGGCGGCACTCTGAATACGAAGTATCGATTTTTTCGACTTTTTTTCGTCTTTCAGAGGCTCTAAAAATCGGAAAAATATATATTTTGGCATAATTCTACTACCGACCATAGTCACACGTGTTCTGAAGATATGTGAAAAATTTGAGTTCGATTGGTTGAGTAGTTTTTGCCAGATCGTGGCAACCATTTCAGAAAACATGGTTCCGAGAAAAACGCGTTTAAAGTTTTCAGTGCAATTTAAATTCTCCCTTGATATGTCACACTAAACGAGCTATAACTTCGTTACTTTATTAAATACAACTATAAAACTTCAGGAGTACATTCTTGAAGAGCTGTACTTTCGATATATGCAAAAAAAATAAAAATCGATTTTTTTGAAACTAGAAGACCCCCTTAAGCGCGTAACGGTGACGAACTTATTTGAAATTCACATCGTACGTTCCTGTTTATTTTATCGAAATAAAATCCGGTAACTACGAAATCATCACGGAGAAAGCACTTTGAAATCCTCGTGGCATTGTCCAGATTGTACTGCTCCTCATCTTACCTATCTTTTGCAACGCGTTACGGCGCGGCAAAAAGACGAGAAAAGGAAATGTAGAACATCTCTGTGTACGTCTATTCCCTTTCTGTCGCGGAAAAATTGTGTAGGTGTATTATACGCGGCTCGGCTTTAGACGTGTTCCACCCATTGTATGTCTTTTAATGCTTTATCCCATTATACGGGAGATTTTATAATACCTCGAGATGATGGACTTTCGAGATTTACTCAAGGCGAGTGAACAATTTAATGGAAACCCTTTGACCGCAATTTCGAAACTTCCCTTATCAAAAACTTCACCGCGTTTCGGTAATAATTCTCTTGTTTCGCCGGGAAACTTCGTAATTGCAAATTACACGGTCGATTTTGATTTTGTTGCTTTTTGCTGGAGACTTGGGGCGAGAACGTTTCTGTCAACGCGCGATTCGATTGTTCTATTTCGAGAATGGATTTGGCGAAGTGGAAGCTCGATTTTTGTCTTATTCCGAGGGTTTCGTGAAAAATTAACGAAGCTACTTTTTAACCCTATGCACTACGAGAAAATTTGAAGCTTTGGTTTGAAAAGAAGAAATTTTAACGTTTACGAATTTATTTCTTTTGTTACTTTATGGAGTTGGTGAACTGGGAGCAGGACTGTTGTCTCATTTCGAATATTTCTTGAAAAATTAACGAAGCTACTTTTCAACACTTTGCACTCCGAGAAAATTTGAAGCTTTGGTTTGGAAGGAAGAAATTTCAACGTTTACGAATTTATCATAATACGTAATTACGTAATATCATCAGTGCGAGATTATCAGTGATCCATAGAATTCTTGATTGCCCAAAACACAGTGGAAAAAGTAGAGAACATAATATAAAGAAAAATACAGAGTCGTTAATGACCTAACGTCAATTTTCTCTTACCATTTAAGAATATTCAACGAATGATTAATCAAAGTGGTTGCATTATACCCCTTTAATTGAGCCCCGGTTAGTTATGCGAAACGCTTGAATTTATCTGGTAAAAGGAGGTTACAAATGAATTATTCTCAGCCCGGAAAAGAACTCTCGCGACCTGTCTCTACGTCCGTTATTCTCATTGATATTCCGTGACGCGACGACGGGTTGTATTCGAAGCGGAACTTTTAGCCAAGTAACGTAGCTTTTGAGTGTATCGTGTCATTTTGTTGCACAAGTTCACAAAGTAAGCGTCGCTAGCAAGGATTCAATTGACACCCGGAATTACGTTATTTTATACTCGCTTTGAAACGAATTCGCTTCGAAAATGAACCGCATAATGGTTATTCTCGTTTCCAATTCTACGGTTTCAAAGTTACCGCATGTAATCGAAATATTGAATAGTGTAGGAGTTTTGAACGCGGCGGGTTCACCGCAAATTAATGTAGTCTTTTGCGATAATTTCACGTGTTACGGGTGATATAACATGCACATTTAGTTACGAGACAAATAAGAGGTGGGATAAATATGGAAATTTATTGTGAAATGTAGTTTGTGTGTTGTTATGTTAGAATGAAAGCATATGCCAATTATAGCGATATTATGTACTAGATTCACATGAAAGGTATTAAAGTGCAGTCCGTTAATTGTAGGTTTAAATAAAAATGTATTAAATTCTGTCGAGTAAGCGAAGAATAAATGAAAATATTTTTCAACGTGCTAAAATTTATTAAACTTCAGTGTGCAACGTAAAATTATAACGGTACACTTTGTTCTTCATTAAACAATATCAACGAATTAAAATTATAGTATTTATTATTATTTATTCTTCACCGAAGGTATGTCTTCATTAACACTAGAACTACCGACTGGGTCGAAATGTCCCATTAGAATCTTTCGAAAAAGCGTGAATGTTCAGTACTGGTAAGTATTATCGTTTGTAACTTTCCGAATTTATTTTCTACATGTACGCTTCCATTTGTGTCGATATGAATCGAATTTTCCAATCACGGTTTACCTACATAAAAATTCACTTTTGGAAAGTCGCTAATGGGTCATTTTGACTCGGCTGGTAGTTCTAGTGTTAACACTATATTGCACTGTTGTGCGTTCTTTATTTTAGAAAAAAAAATATGATGCGTCGAAGTTTCACGATACGTTTCATTTTGATCGGAAAAAGAACTGAGATAAAATAGCTATTAAATTTTTCCGAGTGAAATTCTGGCGAGTTTGAATAGTAGCACGGAACAACGAGCACGTTTGTGATAAAAATTGCTTTATGAATCGATTATCTTTGAACGGTTTCCTATTACTCACGCCTATTAAAGTACCTAAAAAATATCCTCATTAAGAATTGTCCTCACAGAATTCGGATGATTGGATAGCATCGTATCGAAAAGCATTCACTATGGACCAACTCGGTTTCAATCTATATGCAAAATTGCTCTTCGCTGTTCAAGAATAATGAAGGATCAATGTTAGTAATTGTCACGTGACGTTTTAGGATCGAATCGCAAATACGTTGAAAAGGTGAAGAAAGAATACGCGATTTATTCTTCAAATAGTCACAAAGAAGTTTGCTAGTACCAGTTTTATTAATCTTTCTGTAAAACGTATCATTGTTCCTTTTTTGTTTACCAATTAAAATAAGAAAACGACTAATTTCGTATTAAGCAAGAATGTTTTAAGAAAATTTTAGTATCCTTCTACAGCTTCGTCTTTAGTAAGTTACAATATTACTGAAAATGTAATAAATTGTACGCGTAAGTGTCTTATCTTGCGTCTGGAATGACATTTCACGATAAACATTTGTCGATTCGACGATCATTTGTAATATAACATCGACATTTATAGTTTTCAGTAGAAAAACGTACGGAATCTGGGACGACCGAGCGCACATCGTTGACACGTACTACTTAATTTCGCGAGCACCAGACGAAATTCATTTGGTCGTCGATTTTTATTAACGAATAATTTCTTTTAATTTATATTCATCAATATATCAGTATTTATAATATTTTCCCTTAGTCATACTTGTAATGTTTTTTCTACTTCTTTCTGCTCACATTGAACATTTTTTTGGTTAGAAAAATATAGTTAAAATGCTCCTTTAATTTTCTACCTTTACCAATCTTGATTTTTTATGCTCATTTTTACGCACGTGTACATACCTGTAGCAATACGGCCGGTGGCATCACTGCCAAGCCAACCAATAAATCCGCAGCGGCCAAACTGGATACGAAACAATTAGTAACAGACCGTAGCCGCCTAGTTGTTATCACAGCAGCAATTACTAAAGTGTTGCCCACCTAGGATACAATAAAAAACAGAAATTTTACTATGTGCAACCCGTCAAGCAGCGTTGATTGCAACTTTAGTGCGTCACAAAGGCTTCATTAACCGTGTTACGTACACTTAACCTACCACTTTGCGATAATAATGCTGATATATCAGGATTGCTCTAAAACAGCCTGGCCATTAATAACAAGATAAATCAACTCAGGCGAGATAAAAGTCGAAAATATTTGTCGAATTATTTTACGAATAAACGATCGTAGTATATATTCGAAGTGAAAAGTTTTGAGAATGACAGAATGGAAAATGGGAAAAAGATACTCTGAGATAAACTTTTAATTTAAGTTTGCGCTTATCTCTTGGAACAAACGGAAGATCTGAGATGTCAGAAATTGGCTCGCGTTAATTATTCGTCAGTGAGACGAATATGTTCGTAAAAAAACAATGAGAAATACTTCAGTCTATTTAAACATGCAATTCAGTATACTACTCGTGTAAGAGTGACTTAATTTTTGATTTACGAAAGATATCCAGGATAGTAATGCAAAAGTGAAACTTTTAGTCCAGCCAATTAGTATGCAAAAACTTTCGAGTATCTGAAGCGACCTATCTTCCTGGAATTCAGAATAGTGAGAAAAGGCAAACGCGGAGGAACGAATTCCAACTAAATCAAATTCCACGCAAAATCTCAGTTCACATTCTAATACCTTATCTACAAGCAAATGCATGCTCAGAAATATCTCGGAAACCTTCAAAACTGTACAGCCGAAAACACGAGCAATTTCCCTCTTCGCCTAGTATTCTCGATTCGAAGAATGCTTTAAAATCACATACCGGGTGTCTTAGTTGATTCTGATCAAACTTTGTCGGTGTATTCTATGGGTATAGGTGAGAAGAGAACGTTATATAAACATAGATCGTTTGAAGCTTCGTTAAAAAGTTATCGTTGATTTTCGGGGCAAAATGGCATTATTAGCTTAAGGTATAACTATATAGTGCCTTACATAAAAGAGAATTTTGTAGAAATTTTACTTTATCCATCGTTATCCAGAATTCGACTTTTTTGACTTACACCTAACGTTTAGTATGTTCAGTACTGGTAAGTATTATCGTTTGTAACTTTCCGAATTTATTTTCTACATGTACGCTTCCATTTGTGTCGATATGAATCGAATTTTCCAATCACGGTTTACCTACATAAAAATTCACTTTTGGAAAGTCGCTAATGGGTCATTTTGACTCGGCTGGTAGTTCTAGTGTTAACACTATATTGCACTGTTGTGCGTTCTTTATTTTAGAAAAAAAAAATATGATGCGTCGAAGTTTCACGATACGTTTCATTTTGATCGGAAAAAGAACTGAGATAAAATAGCTATTAAATTTTTCCGAGTGAAATTCTGGCGAGTTTGAATAGTAGCACGGAACAACGAGCACGTTTGTGATAAAAATTGCTTTATGAATCGATTATCTTTGAACGGTTTCCTATTACTCACGCCTATTAAAGTACCTAAAAAATATCCTCATTAAGAATTGTCCTCACAGAATTCGGATGATTGGATAGCATCGTATCGAAAAGCATTCACTATGGACCAACTCGGTTTCAATCTATATGCAAAATTGCTCTTCGCTGTTCAAGAATAATGAAGGATCAATGTTAGTAATTGTCACGTGACGTTTTAGGATCGAATCGCAAATACGTTGAAAAGGTGAAGAAAGAATACGCGATTTATTCTTCAAATAGTCACAAAGAAGTTTGCTAGTACCAGTTTTATTAATCTTTCTATAAAACGTATCATTGTTCCTTTTTTGTTTACCAATTAAAATAAGAAAACGACTAATTTCGTATTAAGCAAGAATGTTTTAAGAAAATTTTAGTATCCTTCTACAGCTTCGTCTTTAGTAAGTTACAATATTACTGAAAATGTAATAAATTGTACGCGTAAGTGTCTTATCTTGCGTCTGGAATGACATTTCACGATAAACATTTGTCGATTCGACGATCATTTGTAATATAACATCGACATTTATAGTTTTCAGTAGAAAAACGTACGGAATCTGGGACGACGGAGCGCACATCGTTGACACGTACTACTTAATTTCGCGAGCACCAGACGAAATTCATTTGGTCGTCGATTTTTATTAACGAATAATTTCTTTTAATTTATATTCATCAATATATCAGTATTTATAATATTTTCCCTTAGTCATACTTGTAATGTTTTTTCTACTTCTTTCTGCTCACATTGAACATTTTTTTGGTTAGAAAAATATAGTTAAAATGCTCCTTTAATTTTCTACCTTTACCAATCTTGATTTTTTATGCTCATTTTTACGCACGTATACATACCTGTAGCAATACGGCCGGTGGCATCACTGCCAAGCCAACCAATAAATCCGCAGCGGCCAAACTGGATACGAAACAATTAGTAACAGACCGTAGCCGCCTAGTTGTTATCACAGCAGCAATTACTAAAGTGTTGCCCACCTAGGATACAATAAAAAACAGAAATTTTACTATGTGCAACCCGTCAAGCAGCGTTGATTGCAACTTTAGTGCGTCACAAAGGCTTCATTAACCGTGTTACGTACACTTAACCTACCACTTTGCGATAATAATGCTGATATATCAGGATTGCTCTAAAACAGCCTGGCCATTAATAACAAGATAAATCAACTCAGGCGAGATAAAAGTCGAAAACATTTGTCGAATTATTTTACGAATAAACGATCGTAGTATATATTCGAAGTGAAAAGTTTTGAGAATGACAGAATGGAAAATGGGAAAATGATACTCTGAGATAAACTTTTAATTTAAGTTTGCGCTTATCTCTTGGAACAAACGGAAGATCTGAGATGTCAGAAATTGGCTCGCGTTAATTATTCGTCAGTGAGACGAATATGTTCGTTAAAAAACAATGAGAAATACTTCAGTCTATTTAAACATGCAATTCAGTATACTACTCGTGTAAGAGTGACTTAATTTTTGATTTACGAAAGATATCCAGGATAGTAATGCAAAAGTGAAACTTTTAGTCCAGCCAATTAGTATGCAAAAACTTTCGAGTATCTGAAGCGACCTATCTTCCTGGAATTCAGAATAGTGAGAAAAGGCAAACGCGGAGGAACGAATTCCAACTAAATCAAATTCCACGCAAAATCTCAGTTCACATTCTAATACCTTATCTACAAGCAAATGCATGCTCAGAAATATCTCGGAAACCTTCAAAACTGTACAGCCGAAAACACGAGCAATTTCCCTCTTCGCCTAGTATTCTCGATTCGAAGAATGCTTTAAAATCACATACCGGGTGTCTTAGTTGATTCTGATCAAACTTTGTCGGTGTATTCTATGGGTATAGGTGAGAAGAGAACGTTATATAAACATAGATCGTTTGAAGCTTCGTTAAAAAGTTATCGTTGATTTTCGGGGCAAAATGGCATTATTAGCTTAAGGTATAACTATATAGTGCCTTACATAAAAGAGAATTTTGTAGAAATTTTACTTTATCCATCGTTATCCAGAATTCGACTTTTTTGACTTACACCTAACGTTTAGTATGCGCTGCCCTTACGGGCATTTCGAATTGTACACTGCCCTCACGGGTATTCAGAGATGTGCACTGCCCTTGCGGGCATTTAAAGATGTGCACTGCCCTTGCGGGCATTTAAAGATGTGCACTGCCCTTGCGGGCATTTAGAGATCTGCACCGTCCTTACGGACATTTCGAGTTCCCCAGTATAATGTTTTATTCCTCCGTTCAGCAAACATCTACATCCCGGCCAAACCACCGGCAAATAGAACCGATCCGTCCAAATCCACCAGACTGCTCGACGGGGATTTAAACCCCAACTGACCTAACGATTCTTTTTTCACTTGGGTTTCAATTTCTAGGCGTTAGCAACGTCTGTACCAAAGTCTTTCCAAAATTCAATCCGACTATATCTAGCTGACAACTGCAAACTAAGGTTCCTTCGAACATACAGTGTACGTCTAATCGTTGCTTACTATAGTGACGAAGATCAACATGATGAACAGGCCCGCCAGACCGAGATCCGTCCAACTTGGTAGGTAGTATTCCGTTTGCGTATCTCTGTTGTCCGTCGACACCGTGTGATTCCTTTGATAAACGTCCCCATAGTAATTGGCCGTCTGATTCGCCATGGCGCTTTACCCCCGGTCCATTGACGATGATTTCTGCTCAGCAATTTGCGCATTTCCGGGCATCATGCAGCTCCCTGCAAGATAATATATTTCACTTGGATAAAAGATAAACGGTCTCCTCAACGATCGATCGATCGACCGATCGATCCACCCGTGAGAACGCACGGATACCGCCTCAAGAGAGAAATCGCCCTTCTTCAATTACTTCCCTCGCGTTGATCACGGCTGAACGTTTCCGGGTTTTACCGTCGTCGCGACCATTCATTCTTTTGTCGGCGAGAAATTACGAGTGGATAAAAGGGGCCGATGCATTTTCAGGGAAACATCTGAAATAGGCCGACGCTTAAATGCTCTTTGTACTTCTTTTTCTCTTTTTCTCAATTTAATTTACCGGCGATTCCACGTTGACCCTTTGAACTCCAAATTTTTTTTAAGGTTCTTTTCAATAACTCCCTATTTTATTTCAAGAATTTTAGTTGAAATGCACTTCAAACGACGTCTGGTCGATAGGAACCTGTTTAAACAATTTTATTTACTAATTATATTGAAAATAGCATTAAGGGTCGTATAGGTGTGTACCTATTGCTCATCCAGGTAAAAAGAAGTGTTGCAAAATGTAGCACATATTTAAACTGGCAGTTTAAAAATTACTTCATTCATACCTGTGAATAAAACTGTGAATAAAAGGAGTCCAAAGGGTTAAATATCTCCGTAAATGACGAGTATAAATAACAAAAGTATGAGAAATGTTTCAATTATTTCGTTGGAATAAACTTTTGTTATCTCTACTACTTTTCTCTTAATCCCCGATCAATTATCGCATTTCGTCGTATTCTATTAAATAATAACGTCATGTACATATGAATGCGATTGAAACGTCAATTACCCGGGAAATAAAATCGCAGAAAGTGAATGAATTACCAGTTGTCTCTGTGAACACGTTCTACAACTAAATTTTATTGTTCGTAATCGTGCCAATTGCCTCTTCCTCTGCGTTGTACACATTTGATCAACGATAAATATTTACGTTTTCGACGAAACAGCTGTTTACTGTAATACAATTTTTTCAAATTTCCTATCTTCCGTCATTCCACGCAAAACGTAAACGCGAAACTTATCTCCACCCGAGCTCTACATCTTCGTTCATATTCATGTAACGAGATAGAATAATTGACAGTTGGTTTTTGCACGAATACATTTTAGTTAACGAACTGTCGAAGCTGCTTCGCGCATTTTCTTCTTCGTACGTCACAGAGTGAAAAGTTGCCGACTTAACAGGATGAGATATCGTTTTACCATTTTTTACAATGTGCATACTCGGGGTGAATTAACGAATGTAAATAGGCTGTACGGGGATCTGAATGACGGCAGAGAGGGGATCTGAAGGATTATGAAGGAAGGGACGAGAACTTCGTGGAAAATAAAGTAATTTAACAAGAGATAAGAGCGAGCGGCTCTTGCAATACGAAACTTGAACGGCTCTTGCAGATATAAAGCTTTGAATACGGGAAGCTTCGAGTACTTTGTTTGAAGAAATGATTTCGCGATCATACTGCATGCCTCATCCTCGTTCGCAAGATCGGAACAACGATGTTAATCTTTTATTGTACCTGCTGCTCGAATTTATTCATTTCGAATTAACGAATTGATCGATCTGCTGTTTCTTCAGACGAAATATCATATGTACTTCACAAATTACACACTGAAATTTGCCGAGGAGATTTAAAACTTTTCACTCGAGCGAGAAACATTTTCTTTTTAAGAAAAAAGCGTAATTAAAAATCACAAACGTTACATATAAAAGACGAAACGTAAAACAAAATAGGGCAACGTAAAGGCAGGAGGGAAAAAAGCACTAACTTGTTAAAACCAGCGCACATTTCTTCTTTTTGCTTACCGGCTTAAATGTGGTCTTTGTGAAATTAGCGAAATCTTTCTTACACAAATGCACACTGTGAATTTTTCTTCTGTTTGATTAGTCTTAGTAAATTTTTCTCGAAGCAGATTCAACGGAGATAATGTACACACGAACATATTCCTCGCGTTTCGCCTAATTCTTACTCCGTTCCTCTGCACCTTCTCTTATCTTCGTCAGATATAAATGATCTCTGCTTAGCTATTAAGCGATACACATTAAGGTTATGCTTGACCTTGTTTTTCTCTCTTCTCTTGATTTTTGCCTCGGAGAACCGTTCTCAAGTTAATATATTCAGCGAGGCGTACGCTGTTGAGAATTTCTTCTCTGGTATCCTTGTCTGCTACAGCGAGAACGGAGGAGAGAAAACTGGAGAAAAGTGGGAGAAGGGGTTATTCGCGATTATAGAATACAAGGTTGACGCGTTACTTTTCGAAGATTGCACCGTCTACGTTTCGATTAGCGGAGTTCGAGCATGAAATCGCGAGTTGAAAGTTCGCAGAACAAACCGCAAATTGGCCATACAAACTGTGTAACTGGTACAGTACACACACGGAGCGACGATACCAAACGTGATCTGTTTCGCAACTTACGTGGTCCGTCCAAGTTTTCTGGTTCGCTGTTACGTTCGAGAACGCTTAATCATATTCGAAGGATTTTGAAAACATCGCTAGCAAGTAGATTTTAAGTAGATAAAATGGTTCGTGAACTCGGCGGATCTCTTTGACGATGCTCGAATTCGAACGTATTGTTCAACCCTTTGAAACCAGATTTTTCTATTTTCACGGGAAGAATAGTTACTGTTTACGTTTTGATGGGAGAAGTAGGAATTAATAATTATTACAAAGAAATTAGTTTGTAAAAATAGGCAAATAAAGTGAGACTTGAAAAATATCAAGTGCAAAAGTTAATTCAGTGCCTTTCTTCATTATAAGTCGTCATGACTTTATTTACTAAAAATTGCCATAATTTTCTTAGAGGGGATTCGTGCGTTTTCCTATAAATGGAAGTAGGTCGTCGAAAATAACGGAGATTATTTTGAAAATTAAAATTGTGCTTGATTTCTTACAAAATGAATATCAAAGTTTGTGAAATATGTGTATCTAATAGACACATAAATACTATACAACTTTCGAGTGAGATAGTGTTATAGAGGTTTAAGTAACCGGTTGTTCAGGATATAATTCAGTTCGAGTCTAAAAAGCTTGCGGACATACACTACCGGCCAAATGCTTGGAATCACTGTGCATTGCAGGTTGCACAAAAATTCCCTAAAAAGGTTAGCATTTGTAATAATTTTCCAACGGATTGTTTATCATTCAAATCAATCGAAACGGGGTAAAGTGCTATTGATCTCCACAGTATCAATTTCAAATCAATAAAGAATGTGATTCAGCAGGTGTAAGTGCAAAGATGGTACTTTTTATGTCTATAACAATTCACAGGCAAAGTATTTTCTGCTCTTGAACGATAATGCAATCGTAGAGCAACGCGTTGTTTTTTACGACGTGAAAACGTTATCGCATGCAAAAGAGCTTGTGCATTATCCACGACCTACATCTACACGCGCACTTTCACGAAAAATACTTCTCGGCGATAGAGGAAATCCGCAAACTATCTCGTGATCCGTAGATAACGATCTCGACGATGTTCGTACTAACGAAGTCATTTCTCCTTTCTGTCAATCGGTTGTTATTCTCACTTTTTTACAGGTAATTTTTTTCACGTAAGGACGTTCTTTAAAGTTCGGTTTGAAGTTTCGATTTGTAGATAGTCCGGAGGAATATGGAAAAAGAGACACCGATAAGCCGGATTAAAAGAGCAAACGAAGCTGTACTGTGAAAAGTTCGAGAAAAGTTTTTACACATTTGTGTAACTTTGTGGTTCGTGTTGGTAAAAAATGTAACGAGAAAGATAAACGGATGTTACATTCCCCTCCTCTTTTCCGCCGAGTTATTCTCCAGGACCTTAGTTGGAACGAAAACAGCATAAATCTGACAAGGACGGCGTTTATTACACGTGTCTAATTGGATTACTAGTCTTCTGTTCGCTGAAGTATGCAGGCGGCTTTTGTTCACAATAAACGATATATCTTGCGTTAATTTTAATATTGCACAACAGAATTAAGTAAAGAATCTAACATTTTTAAATAATGAAAATTAAATAGAGAAGAAAATATTGAAAAATGATAAATTCTGTTAAATTACAGCTTTCTTAATTATCGTTAATTATAATATTGTGCAGTAATTAAAAGTATTAAGTAAAAATTAAATAATTTAAACGACAAACAACTGAATAGAGAAGAAAATATTAAAGAATGACAAAATCTGTTAAATTACAGCTTTCTTAATTATCCCACTCGAGTACAGAATGTTAAATGATATTCGTTTAAAAATTTCTCGACAAATTTTTACATTCGGCGCAACTTTAAGTATATTATGAAATGCACACGTTCTTTTACACAAAGTTTTAATTTAAATCTTCAATTGAAAGTTTTTAATTTCAGTTTTTCTTCAAGATTCCTGTATATATATAATAACTTAATTAAAAAGTTATCGCTGCGTGCTACTCCAATGTTTCATGAAGCATACTGAAATTAAGGGACACAGCGCCAACGTGTAATATCCCACGGAATAACTGCAAAGGATGTTCCTCCGGTGCAGGTAGGATTTTAAGCCTGCAAAGGCATAAATTTCTGCTTGCACTAAAGTTCCAGACATGTACAGAATAATTTATTACAGATTTCGTTTCTATATCCTCCGTTTGATCGCGTTATTTTTGATACGAGTTATAGCGTGCGCACGTGAAGCCTTTTCCATAAGAGAAAAAAGGGTGAAAACGAAAATTAAGTCTCTCGATATCTTTCGTTTCGTTAATTTCAAATGGAAAATATCGTTTCACACTCAAGTCTCTCGATATCTTTCGTTTGATTAATTTCAAGTGGAAAATTAAGTTTCGCAGATAATTTCCTGCAAATTTTGCGAAAAGCTTGTGTTGCATTGCCAAATTCTTGTTCCACTTGATTTCTTTGCTTCTTCGATAAGAACAATTATCTAACCATTTATTTAACAAGCGGTCGAGATCGTTCCACTTTTTAGGGACGTGCACAAATATTCGATTCTGTAAGCGTGCACAAAACGGCGCTTGCGTTAATGTAAATAGCCGTTGATTTGCGATGCGAAATCCCGATTTGAATTCAACCACTCACAGCGTTCAACCGCTGAAAGGTCCGGGAAACAGAGCTTTGACAGAACGAACGGTTCAATTCATTTCGCTGGGTAACAGAAAAACTGAGGAAAACAGTCGATCCGTTTCTCGTTTTTCTTCGAAACAATGAGAAATAAGTGGAAAAAGGGAAAAATTCCGAGTCGGTGGAAGGTATGTACTTGAAATCTGAAAATAGAAAGTTTACGGTCGATGGTTTATGGAAAATTATTGTTTGTAAAAAATTAACGAACATTTTAAATAATCTTCAATTTCTAATATTTACGTCTATATTCATGTTTCTCGGCTTAAATAATTTTAAACCTAATTACAGTGTATTTATGCAAATGTCTCGTTTAATTTGATTATTCCAATTCTAAGTATTTTCATTAATGACGAAAAATTATTTCAGAATATTCTGCTTTAAAAATCGCTTATTAAATTTAAAGAAATATTTTACGACTTCATTTCCAATTTAATTTACAAACAAAAAATTTTAAAAGCATTCTTATCGCGTCTTGCATACACATAGTTTTGCATACACATTGATATTACAAAAATATCGTAGCACGCTGCATTTAGAGTACCCAGTGGAAAAAGGTTTGATTGCGTTACAGCCAGCGAGAAATAAAATGTAACGGTAATGTTAACAGTTCACAAGCTGTTCGGTGTCTTGTAAACTAGCCATTATCTCGGTATTCTAAAACTCAGGTCTCAAACCAACAAAAGTAAACATTTTGTTGACTTCGAATTTGAATGTTACTTCTCCGAGTACGCTTCGAGATTTAAACACCAGTTTTACCCATGCACACCTTTATATACGTTTTTTGAATGGGCATCGTGGAGCTCTGTGCGATTCTTTGTCAACAAAGTTTCTCGTTTGTTTACATTATCGGAGTATAATTATATAAAGGTAGTTACGATTAGACACACTATTCCTTCACATTAACTGCGGTTCAGTTCGACTTATTTTTCCGTATTTAGTATTCGTTCAAAAGTTTCTCGTTTGCTTACAGTATCAGAGTATAACTGTATAAAGGTAGTTACGATTATACACAGTATTCCTTCACGCTGACTGTGTTTAGTTTAATTTTAGCTTGACTTATTTTTCCTTATTCAGCATCTGTTCGAAATTTTACTTCGGAAGGTTGTATAATCATCGAGCAATTAATTATTAAATTTCCTTTAACGTAACGTTGTTCGCTTATTTAAATAAGTTCTTCTTCTTCTCTACTGCAAAATTACAATCTGTTATTGTCTAAATAATTATTAAGTTTCTTTTATATCGCTTTATATCGTTGAATTCTTTACCATCGTTGATAATATTATATTTTCGTGTTTAAATATTTCAAGACTAAATGCAAGACAAAAGTAAATAATTCGAAACTTTGGAAGAAACATATACAGAGTGTTAGGTTTTCTGTAGAAACGGTTTATGGCACGATCGACCGGGAACGGTTATTTTTGAGTTGAGGATTTTCGTTTATTGCTTGCACGGGTCTCATTACCTCCTCCGAGGGTCACTAGAATTGCTTTGCTAGATTTTTACTAATTTGTGTCCCTCGCGCTCAATAGCCTACGGACATACCATAAACCACGAATATGTAACGGTCCGCTTGCCGATGAGTCACCCGGAGGAAATTTCAGATTTTTGGGTCCTTCCGCCCACCCCTCGCGACCGTCTCCCACCCTTCCAAGGTGACAACGCGCTAAGGGCGCACTGGAAGGGAGGTGAAGATGATACTTGTTCACCATTAACCAATCACCGTGTCCTAAGAAAAATTCCCTCTCACGGACGTCCGAGACGCGACGTCGGAGAGTGAGTCGTCGAGCAGTCGTTCAACCACCACGAACACGGAGAAGCAAGGTGGAATCTACAAGTCCCAATCATATTGGGTGGTCCTCCGAATCATTATCCAGACGGCACAACATCGTGCAAACGCTACAAGGCTCGAAAGACAATAGCCTACGAACATACCATAAACCACGAATATGTAACGGTCCGCTTGCCGATGAGTCACCCGGAGGAAATTCCAGATTTTTGGGTCCTTCCGCCCACCCCTCGCGACCGTCTCCCACCCTTCCAAGGTGACAACG
>NW_017100150.1:1191626-1211990 GCF_001263275.1 Habropoda laboriosa
GACGTCCGAGACGCGACGGTCGAGTAGTCGTAGAACCACCACAAGGAGAACCAAGGAGCAACCAATCTACAAGTCCCAATCATATTGGGTGGTCCTCCGAATCATTATCCAGACGGCACAACATCGTGCAAACGCTACAAGGCTCGAAAGTTCATCGCCACAACCACGGGCATTAACACAGAGTCTAAAAAAGGAAATATAAATATTTTCGATATCGTAGAATACTTTTTTCATAAAGTAAAATGTACGAGGAACAAATTGAAAGGTTTATAAACCATGTACGATATTAAAACTTAAGAAAAGAGAGCAACTTCTTGAGCAACTTTCTTTCTGTCCTCGCGTGGCAAAATAAAACGCAGAAGTGACAACCGAAACGGCGCGGCGCGGCACATAGAAAGCAGCGCAAAGTACAATAGGCAAAATTGCAGTTCCATATCATTATGTAGGAAGCGCGGCACAGCGATGGAGTTTTAGATGGAACATATCGCGCTCGACGGGATTTACCTAGGCTAGGGTGGTTGCACTTTAAAGTGAAACGTTTTCTTCGAGCCCACTTAATATTCCGCGACGACATTACACGCTGCGATTCAGCGAACCATTCTGTAGGCTTCCACATGTTGCAGGAAGCCTTATTATATAGAAAATAAATTTGAACTTTACTTGCCAACATAGTTTTTGTGACGTTAACAGTTTTAGGCTATAAATACGTTCGAGTTTGTAATAGTATGCTGTGCAATGTTCAGCGTTCAACGTTCAAGTACAGGTATCAGGTGTGTTCAAGCGGTGAATGTTTAATAATGCCACCTAATGTTCACGGTTCAAAGGGTCACCAAATGTCCACGTTCAGAGTTCAAAGTGTCACGAAATGTCCACGTTCCGAAGAATCAGAAAGTGCAGAATCTCGTATCGCGAAATGCAGAATGACGATAATCGCCAATCTCGAACATCTTAGTAATCACGAATCACCAAAATCACGCGACTCGCGTTAATGTTCAGAGTTCAACAGCAACTGTCCCGGTCATTTCACACTCGTTTTACCCGTCAGAAGGTGTGTCCCAGTGAAAACGGAAAAAAACCTAGGAAATTTGTCCTGTCCAATGAAAAAATATAAGAAAGTTCAAGGACGTCTTGGTAGAATAAGATTACAATTCGTCAATTGCCATCGAGCAGGACAGGTGAAGTGCTCGGAAAACGAAATTAAGCGTTAGCCGTTTCTCCCGATCGTGAAGTTAAGTGCATGCAAAATATCGAAATTCTGAAAAATAACAAATGTGTCGAGCGCATTGTAAACACGGGATAATCTGTTGTCCCAATATTTTTGCACGCAATATCGCATCCCTGGCAAATGTTCTCCGAAGGAAGAGGCAAGGAAAAGTCATATCGCAGTTGAAAATTCCGGGAGTGGTTTAACTCTTCCGGAGAATTCCTGAAAACTGAAGCTTTCTGTCGGTTGAAAAAATTCGAGGGTACATCCTCGAGCGATAATCGTTAATATCGACTTTGGTATGTACGGTAATACTCGGAGAAATATTTGACACGTATGTTTTTTCTCTCCTTCGTCGACAATCGTCCATACCGAAGAAGCGCAAATCGGTTTCAAATAAGGATGATATATTTGGCCTATCTTGTCATCTTCGGTCTCGTAAGATTCGAAATTTGTTTCCTTCATACGTTACCCTTAAAACGGAAACTGTCCTAGAAGAATGCGGGCCGCGGTTGAATTTATCGCGGAGAAGTTTCCCTTTGACTTTATGACTCCACCGTCAAGTGGCTGTTGAAAGCTCCTGGCTGCGGTACTATCGAAGTTTCGTTTCTTCTTTCCTTTTTGTCGCTGCACTGTTCTTTCGAGAAGTCGGAGAGTCGAATCGAAAATAAACGGGCCAGATTTAACGGGGGTTTATTCAATCGTTCGGTTAAGATTTAACTCGCGGCTTGAAATATTGCCAATTGATTGTGTGGAAGAAAGAAGAATAGAAGAGAAATGGAACGATGAACGATTCACGTATAGAAAGGAAACTATATTTTAAAAAGCGGTCGGAATGTATCGAGAAAAGTGTCAGATGATAAACATTCTTCTTTTTTATTTTGCACGCGATGTTGATCGAATCGCATTAATTGAGATTCTAAATGAAAATCATTGGAATATGTAATTGAAAGTTAGCCACGAGTGCTTGATAGAAAGTTTACCGTCAACTTTAAAATTCATTCTGGTGGACAAAATAATTTTGTCACTTTCGTAACTTACATGATTCACTTTTAGTTGGTAAAACTGAAAGTTTACGGTTTGCATCAGCTAGATCACAACTTTTTTCCAAACTATCCTTCCATTCCCTGTGATACAAATTGGGGAAATTAATACGGCTACAAAGTACAACTAATAATTTAGCAGTTTTTAAAATATCACCTGCAAACCTTCTTTTTCAATCGAGAACGATGAAATTGTTAAAAATCAAATTTACAATAAAGGTGTGAACTTTCAGTTTGAAAAATCAATACTATTGTTCTCAAGTGAGAAGAAACAACGATCTTTTTGTTACTTTACTTCGTTATTGTGCCTGCAGATTGCTATAAAACGCAGAGATAAAATAACAGGAATTTTAATTCCATTTTCTATCCAACTTAATATTCTTCACCGCCATTAATTTCACCGGCGATGGTGTAATCAGCACGTGTCGCTGGTTCACCGTGCGCTCATTTACTGCAAATCCTCTCGAGATTGTAAGGTTCAGAATGAACTTTTATGCGGCGTTATTTGACCGATCACTTGTTAAATTTACATCGAACGACGAATTGTTCAAACGAAGATATAAATGTTGCAACTAAAATTATTATTATACATTCGCTATTTTTCATACTCGATGCTAGTTTGTATTTTTCATCGTTTCTTTGATCAAACATCTACTAACGAAATTAATGCAAAATTAATTTTCAAATGAATTCTCGCAACGATTTCTCTTCTAGCTTCGAATCAGGGTTTCCTTTTAATATCACTTCGATTTATAGTACTACACGTCTGGAGCACGCTACGAACATTTTGGACGTTGCTGCTAACTCCAGCTTCGCAGGCGATTTCTTTCGCTGTACTACAAGAGTTTGAAGCAGCCCGTAGAATCGCTCGTTTGTCACGATCGGATAATGCTGGCATTCTTCCTTTTTCCTTCGGCATTCGCGTCTTTTAATAAATTACGCGTACCTCTTATCGATTATTTTTGCAATTTTTGTAACAGTAAACTTTCGTTTTTTTTTTTTTTAATTTTCTACCTCTAGACCTGTTATGCGAATTTATAGTCAAACCGACTGAAAGCTCGAGAAACACTGAAGAAAATTTAAATACAGTTTGTTTTTACGTGTTTATATTTTTTCACAGAGAAGTTAGCGAAACCACGTCGGTCTAAGTTACTTTTATATATTCCTGCGAGGTGATATTTACATGCTACTTACAACTTTCACGTTGTCGTAATTGTAACATGAAAAATTAGCGATAGCAGGTGTGTGCTATCTGTTTATCTGTGAATGTAGATAAATGTTTTTGACATGCAACTGATAATTGGATAAATTGGTTGCGTTTATCACTAGGAGTGTCTTCCAAGTGACGATAGTTTACGAGTGTGTTGTTCCACGAGTTAGGAGATAGATAACGGTGCAACGAATTATCTCATGAATCCGAAATTAATCATCGTACTAAACGTGAACCTTTAGAAATAGGCATATATAAATACTTGCATAATAACGAATTTTTCGGTGACAAAAGGCATGGCAAATTAGCTTTTCTTTGTAATTGAAACATTTCAATTTTTTGAAGAAAATTAATTGCAATTTATTTGGAAATGTAAGTCAAATTTCTTATTGTTTTCATATGCAAAAAGTATGATATGATAATGTACACATAGAACTTAGCTTTCCCTTGTAATTGAAACGTTTCCATTTTTTAAAGAGAATGAATTGCAATTTAATAATCTGAGGCTTGAAAATTTTAATGGAAATGTAAGTCAAATTTCTTATTGTTTTCATATGCAAGAAGTATGATATGATAATGTACACATAGAACTTAGCTTTCCCTTGTAATTGAAACGTTTCCATTTACTGAAGAAAATGAATTGCAATTTAAAAATCTAAGGCTTGAAAATTTTAATGGAAATGTAAGTCATATTTCTTATCGTTTTTTATTAGATACACAAGCTAGCAATATGTGATAAAAGAGAAAGTTTGCAATAGTTATAATGGTTAACAGTAAAGTTATATCAGAGATGTTATCGGAACTCACGAAGTTAGAAAAAATATTTCGTTCTTTTCCAGCAAATGTATCAAAACATGAAAGTTCTATTTCCCCTTTGGAGGTGTTCTCAAAGGGCTGAGAATATAGGTCGGGGGAAAAATAAATATTTCTCGAGCAAGTTTGTACATTACTAGTATCAGTTTCTCCAGAAAGTACGTTCCACCATTAACTTTTCACTGCGGAACAATGTGATTGCGTTCAAGTAAATTTATAAGCTACGTTTAGTGAGATTTCAACGTAAAATCAAGCATAAAACATTTATACGCAAAAAGAATTAATATCGACAAAACAGAAATTAAAATTAAACAATTAAATAACAAAAGTTCGTAATGAAATCTTGTGAAAATTATGAAGGAATTTTGATAGAAGATAGTGATCTTAAATTTTCAGAAAATGAACGTTGACAAAATTGAGATTCTATCTCTGTCTTAAAAAGGTACGCGAATTCTCCATATGACCTAATATATGCAACGTGAAGACATTCCACGTGGCCTTAATTTACGAAATCATCTCGCAAACCTAGTCGTGGCCTGATTTCCATCTTTCTCTTGAGTTTATAATGCATCAATCGCTATCGAGGAAGAATTCTATGCCCTTCAGCGTCTAATTAGAATGCGGAATTTCTTCTCCTACAAATAACCAGCAGCTATAGCTACAGCGTTTTTTAACAGTCACAATTGCATCGTTAATCCATGTGGCAAACTTTGACAAGAGGAATGATACGCATGAACGAGTACAGATTATGCACGTGCCTTACTACAATAATTCAAGCACAACGATTCTATCTGAAATGAATCACATCTAGTGCATAATATCTGTCTCGAAACTAATGTACGTCGAGAACATATTCGAACCGCAAGTCATACTAATTTGGCATTAATATGCGCGGTTCAATGTTTTCATAAACATTCTAGTGTTTTTCTAAGTAATTTCTACAAAAGTGTACACAGAAAAAAAATTAGATCTGAAATAATCAGTTGGGTAAATCGAACACATTTATTCCGTTAAAAATAAATACATAGACATTAGTATACGTGGCTAAATATTTTCTTAAACGTGCTAATATTCTTCCAAGTTCCTGCAAAAACTATAGAGAAAAATTATTATAATCGGCTGAGTAAATCAAATTCATCTCTTGCGATGAAAATAAATTCTTGGATATGAATAAACGTGGTTAAATATTTTTTTAAACGTGTTAATATTTTTCTAAGTAATTTTTAAAAAATTATGTAGAAAAAATACGGCCTGAATTAAATTTGAATTAATCATCCGAGTAAATCGAACACATCTCTTCAATTAAAAATAAATTCGTAGGCATTAATATGCGTGGCTAAACATTTCTCGAAGGTCCTATTAAAATCCATCCTGAATTCTGCATTAAATGCCATCAAAATTTTACTATTAATTAAATCGCGTGCAAAAATATATCTGAATTATTTGAAGACATACAGACTTTGAAAGAAAAATTTTTTTAAGAAAATTGTCCGTACGTAAAATAGATAAACATTTTTCTAAAAATGTATTATTTAACCCGTTCTGTCGGAAATAGCCGAATGGCAATGTTCGGTACTTTTAGCGTAACACGGAAACACCTCGTAGAAAATAAGGGAACACGCCAGGAGCACGTAATTGATGGACAGTGGTTGCTTGGAAATGTATTCCAATGTAACGATTTAGTCTGAAGGAAAATTACATAGCTATCTCCGAGGAAGGAAAGAGAAACAGAGAAAAAAAGAAGGGAGGAATAGTTGCTGCAGCCAGCCCTGAACCGTTCCCGTAATTTAGCAGTATCTCGTCCTATCGATCAAATAGTGATAGAAATATTCCCAGCTGGAAGGCGGGAGATTCTCGGTCAGTTATAAATAATCGTTGGCCTGACGCGGTACCAGAAAATGGTTTATGACGTATAAAACACAACTCACAGAACTGTAGTGGGTAAACGCTTGTCCGTTGTAAGATGAACGAGCCTGCAAACTTTTCGACAGTCGCTTGCTACAGTTTTGCCTTTGGAAAAATAGACGATCTAGCTACGACGATCGAATAAGTCGCTATTAACGATTTTTCTTCGGGGACTCGCGATGTTATCCTTGGCGATTAATTGGGGTATAAAGTTGCTTGAAATGAAATTTGTGAAAAATTTGAGTCGTACGTGTATTTGTATTTCATATTTTCGATTTTGAGTTTATTTGAAATACTGAAAATGGTAATATTACAGTTGTATGATGCCATCTTCAAAAAATGCATTGAAATTTTGGGGAGTCTTTGGCTAATAATATTTATTCGATATTGTTTAAATTTGTTCCTCTATACAGTGGAAGCTTTTCTTTTATATTTTTAGATGGTAAAAAACAGTTATAACAACACAAAGAGTTTTTTAGTTAATTAATCTTCCTTTTAAATAATGCATCTAGATCTGTTCTTTTCTTACGTGCATTTGTCTATTTTTTTTTACCGAACCGCCCTCATAAATACTGTGCAGTACTTTATCATTTCGTTTTGTGTAGAAACGCGACTCCGATATTTTTAGTACGAACAATAATTCTTTCTTTTCAAAAATTTGACTTTGAAATTTCGAAAAATCTTCTCTCTCGGAAAATATTGGCCGTTGTTTGCAATCGTTTTTGCACTTTCATGGAATAAAATACAAGATGCTTTCGCAAAAATTCTTTATCCTTCGTAAAAATTGCTTTCATTCATATTTATTAACTAAATTTAAAAAAATATATTTTTAACGTTGTGGTGTGTAGAAACAAAGCTTTCCAAATGTTTCATCTTGGAAATAAATGTACCTATTTTTCCTTTTTCTTAAATAAGTTTAATTTTAACGGAATTTGACAATACCTGCTCTCCGATTATCACAAAAATTTCTTATCAAACCATCGAAAAATCGTGCCATCAGACGCTGCTGAGATTACAATCTCGAAGCACGTACTTTGGAACATTTCTCACACACTTTCGATAAAACTTTGCTATGCAAACGACGAACGCAGAAATCAGAATTAAATTGCGAGCTGATTCTTTTTAGAATTGCTGACTGATAATCCACCGATAAAACATTGATAAATCAAAGTGTTTCCATTTTGAACGATACTTTATCGAACACTATATTCACTGCTAAAGCCGTTCTCACGGAATGGAAAAATGTAATCATTGTCGTATTGAAAATAAACGATTCACATTGGAAATTCGCGACTTCTGGCATACGAGTATTGGATAAAAAATTGAAGGTGCTTCGAACAGCTACGAAAATGGCATATCTCGAGGAGGAAAGTTTCATGTTGCAAGGAATGCATATTGTTTCTTTCCTTGAACTACCGCCAAGAATTTCTACGACAGTTTTACTAGCTACTGAGACATCAGGCTGCAACAAGTATACGCGACTCACAGTGCACCATACAAACTACCTGACATCCCCTTAAGCAACGTTTGATGAAACAAGTACCGGTTCTTCCCTTATTTATGCTAACAGAGGTTTCCTTTTGAAAGTTGAAAAAGAATTTCAATCTAGAAGGAACATGGATAGTCGGCGTTTATAATTGATTCGCGATGTTTCAGACTCATTCTTACACTTTTAAGTAGAACAAACTTACACACGTCTGTTACAATCGAAGTACTAATTTTTGTACTTTAGGTTGAACCTTAAAATTTTCAAATTATTCCCAAGAAAAATGAGAAAGAACGAAATTGTACAAATTGCAGGGTCTTGCTCTATTATTGGAAACCAGGCAGGAACCGTGTAAACCGATTAATATAGTATAAGTATATTTCGGTAACAGTTTCACGGATTACCACAAGGGACTTGACCTAAATTGAATCACGATTGTAAGATAGGTACACTGCAGTACAGAATTGGAAATGTTCGAGGTGCCCGTTTAACGTACGAACTAGATCTGAGTCCTTTTTCACACTTTTCTGCGATAGTTGAATAATATATGCGCGAGAATAGTAAGCAGGTGAATATGATTTTAGTTCTTAGTGTTTAAGTTGGAAGAAAGTGGAACTTCGTACTTTAAAATGGAAAGTGAGGTAGTCGTGAATTTAGATTTATCGTACGGATGCTCTATGAATTCAGGATCAAGAGAAGGCTAGTCACCGAACGCTATCGTTATAAAAAAGTTGTCACAATGAACTATCTGAGCTCGATGTATGGAACTAAATAGTTTGCCGATGAAGTTATATCCTTTCCTTTTCCATATGTAACGTTCTCGTAGTAACATTCGTTTCGACGGCAAGAATTAGCTGGATAAGATCCAACAGAAAGTGCTTCTCTGCTGTAAGACACTATTCTAGATTCTCCGGCGTGATACATTTTTCTCTCACGCTGCGAAACTTTTTATCAGCCGAAAGCTGGGTTCGCGCATAAAGCAACGTCCGAGCAACTTCCTCTCTCCCTCTGCTCTGCCCTACTCTGCCCTGTTTTGCCCTGTTTTGCCCTGCATTGCCCTGCATTGCCCTGCATTGCCCTGCATTGCCCTGCATTGCCCTGCATTGCCCTGCATTGCCCTGCATTGCCCTGCATTGCCCTGCATTGCCCTGCATTGCCCTGCATTGCCCTGCATTGCCCTGCATTGCCCTGCATTGCCCTGCATTGCCCTGCATTGCCCTGCATTGCCCTGCATTGCCCTGCATTGCCCTGCATTGCCCTGCATTGCCCTGCATTGCCCTGCATTGCCCTGCATTGCCCTGCATTGCCCTGCATTGCCCTGCATTGCCCTGCATTGCCCTGTTCTGCCCAATTCTGCCCAATTCTGCCCAATTCTGCCCTTCTCTTCACTGGTCTGCCCTGCTCTGCCCAATTTTGCCCTTTCCTGCTCTGATTTGTCCTTCTCTGCCCCTTTTTGCTCTATTTTGTCCGTCTCTGCCCTGCCCTGCTTTGCTGTGCTCTGCTCCGTCTTGTTCTGCCCTGTTTTGCTTTACTCTTCTCTGTCCTGCTCTGCTCTTCTTTCCACCCTTCTCTCTCTCTCTCTCTCTCTCTCTCTCTCTCTTTCCTTGTTTCTTTCTCTTCTTTCCCCGTGAAACTTGGCTGTATTTGCCTGGAGGTGACGGGCCGGCAATGGAGCGGGATTCACGAAATTCAGCTGAAATATTTTCATGGAGAGACGCTTCATTGTCTGCTGTTGCCGGTTTCAACGATCGTTTCTCTTGGTCCTTTCGGTATGCAACGAACGTGCAAACGCGTATCCAATATCTCATTCTACATCGCTCGTGCACACTCCCCGTAGACTCCGAGCTATTCGCAACAGGAGATTGTTAACGAGTTGACAGACTTAGAAGCGTTAAATTCGCCCGAGGTATTACGTGTTGAAGTTGCGGTGAGAGTGCAGGTTCGAATTTCCAGCGAACACTCGACGTTTTTTCATCGGGATCAGCTGGTGGGAAATGTTGAGAATTTTTTCACTTTCTGAACTTTTGTAAGCTATAATGTTTATTGGAGTTCCAGGAGAAGAGGAAGATTGATGAATTTCTGCTAGGTTTGTTTATTGCACCGTTTACAGTTTTTACGTCTGAGGACATTAATAGGTAAAAAGTTGTATTCCTTAGAAGGATAAAAGTGTTGTAAAATGTGAGATGATTCGTTACATTTTCACTGTTATTAATGATCACTTAAGAGTATAATTATTATTTTAGAAGTAAAAGTACGCTTGTATGCGACATATGGGGACATTAATTATCAAGGAAATTAAAAATACTATAAAATTTCTCCATTCACGAATATTTCAAATAATATTTAAACGTTTCAGTTAAAATTCGATGTTGTAATTTTAAAAATATTGTAGGAATGATGTTTCAAACTTTAATATCACAAATTTTTATTTAGCTTAAATTTTACTTCATTCGTTTGAATTTGAAACAGCTTGAACTAATATTTCCCTAAAATTTTTAATTAAAAGAGCAGTAACTGCTCCTTTAAGTACACGTTTATTCGAGACTTCTGCAAATGCTTTTCGATTTACTGTGACTCAAAATGAAATTTATCTTCGTATCGTTATTATCATAATATAACTGTATTCTCACTCAGAAGAAATTTATATTTATCCTCGCAGTTGATACGAAATTTATATATTTCAAATAGGAAAGATCATTATCTTCCACTGAATACAGCAAATGAGATATCGCGGGAATCCTTTTCACGTTGAGAAAATTGAAGACTTCCAGAATATTTTCTTCGTAATAACGAGCTCCCTGTTTTATCAAAACATTCTCCATTCTATCAATTGTCTTTAGACTCTAGACTCCAGATATTCCTCAAAGGCCAGCACAACCATACACAATGCTTCTTAAGAAACACTGAAAATCAGTACACCTTCTACAGTGCAATTAAAAAATTCTGGAGGATTTCATTCAAAACTACCAGAGTATCAACTATATACAAAATCTTTTTAATATTTAAAAAATAATTTTTCATACAAATTTTTAAACACGTTAATTCATCTGTATTAACAAACAACGATATTAGGTACATTTCTGAATTCTACGCACTTCTTAATTTATTAACATTTATTCAAAAGACACTAGCTAAAGATTTGAAAGAAAAGACCCTAGTGAACGTAATTTCCAACATTTCTTCAAAGTGTTACTCTCGAAGCACTTCGTGCAGACAAACAGCATAGCAACTCGAAGAAGAAGTAACTCAATTGCTTCCTCTATCTTCTTCTTCCGCTCTTCTCCTATTGCATTCTCAATATCAGCAAGTGTCGGATCTAAATTTTTCGTTGCTCTGGTTTTTTGGGTCATGGGTAGTGCAGGAAGCGTAACTTCGTGCAAAAGAACCGACTGTGGAAAGATAGGACGCTTATGTAGCGTTGAAAGAGAGGCGAGGAAACAGAAAAATAGAGAAGATTACGGAGAAGAAAAGTGGCAGCAGCGGAAAATCTGCAAGAAGTGTTTGGAACTAGCGGAAGCTCGATTGTCACATCTCCTTCCAAGTATCGCGCGAGTTCAAATAATGAGCTCTCGAAAATAGCGATACGAAGAACCTGTTAAGGATACTTAAGTTGGACCAGGTTTACGATACGGACGCGACTCTCTGCTATTTTTCAGATTAAGGTTTGAATACGCGTTTAATGTTTTCGTTCGTTAATTATTCCTTATTGTCAGGAGGGCTCCAAACCTCTCATAAAATCTCAATAGCAATTGATGTATCATAAACCCGCGCGAGCGCAGGCACGTTCTCGCGAGCGAGCGATACCGTTACCCTGGGTTTGTCCCATAAGCCTAGGTGACGCGTACTTCACGCAAAATACCCCCTTCTTGAGGGTGAGTGGTTGGCGTTGGGCGGTGACCAAGGCCCGAACATGAGTGGGAGTCTTGGCCTCCCACCCAAAACTCACCCTCGTCAAGGGACCCAAATGCGACCAGGGAAGGGAACAACGAGACAAGGAGAACACAATAAAGGTTAAGAGCAAAAAGTTCAGGCGATGACACAGTCGCTACATTTTCAATCGATTCTCGACGACGTGTCAGAATTGAACAGAACCAGTGAAAACTACGGCAAGATGAAAAGAATTAAGAAGAAGAAGGAGAAAAATATTTCTGGAAGGTGAGACAAGACGTCGGCGGTGTTGTGACTGTTAAAATACCGTTCAGTATAGGTTATCATAAATTGTACCGCATTATGTGACGAAGTTAACGTACTCCACGAAATTGTACTTATAAATAATTTACGATATTCTAATATTATCGCAGTTTTACACCGGCGCCGCGATACACCGTTTCGCCGTGAGAAACTTTCTAATTTGAATGTTTAGACGGTCCTCTGTCTAAGATTGTTATCCGCACGAGTCTTTTCCACATTTGTGTAAATATACGGTTGATTTATTTTTACGGCGGGGAATCACGAGAGTGAAGCATTTTAAATTCTCGTCGATGTTACCTGGGGAGCCCAATTAAACCAAGGATGCAATAATCTCCTCCGGAAACAATTTAGCAGTGGCTGTACTAGAGGTCAGCCGTTTTCGAGACTCCTGTGTGTATCCATATATGCATGTCCGAGTATTCGATTTTTAGCGAATTCCCTCTGGCTTAGGTAAATTCTAGCACGATCCACGTCTGCGTTTGCATTGTCCCGAAACGGACGCGGAAAATAAACTTGCAATCAGTAAGGAAAATCTTGTAGAAATTGTGGGAGTTTTTGTGAGTTTCGTTTAATCATGGGCCTTCGAGTTTGAATTTATAGCTGGTTGGTGAAATTTTGATAAAAATTGTTTTATTTAAGATTGATTAACAAGTGAAAAGTATTTTTTCAGATATTTAATCGATGCCTTAATTTTTCGGTTTGTAGGTTTTGGGAATTATTTTGAACTATGCTGTGTCACCTGAAGCATTTTAGTGGTTTGAGAAAGACTGCGGTGTCATTCGTTGTTACGGGCAATACGAGCCATTTGTCGATACTCTTGGGAAAGAAAATTGTGAAATTTTAGCTTTCTATCTGGAATGGCTTGCGATATTCAGTATCGAAATTTTGAAAAATTGAACTAGTCGAGTCGATACTTTATTACATATGTGGGAATTTTTCTGTGCTTCGTTTCATTATCTTTGATTGAACCTCCAAATTTGAATTTTTCATTCATCATTTCGGTACTAAATGTCTCCTTCCTTATTTCAGTATCTGTTCTTGTATCTTAAAGCCAAAGAAATAGGCTTTCCAAGTATGCATATAGAATTTCATTTATTATTAACAAATATAACAATAATAGAGGTTAATATTTCAAATTCCAATTTGACACTGTTTCTGTACTCGAATTAATTAGAAGAAAAAAAATACCACATAATTTTACAATCTCACGAATCTCGACCTGCAAAGTGTGTTTTTCAGAAACAAAGGAAACATCGAGAACAAAGATAAAATTTACGATGTCGTAAGCCCCTGACTGCACATACGTCACTGACAGCCAAATGGTTTCACCACGTTTATGGAGAAAAGCCTTTGTACCAGAGTGACTCAGTTATGTGGCGATATGGCTTATGCTCCATCACCAGAGGGTCTAACTGGTGAAACAGCAACCTTTCTCGCAAGTCCTTGTCAAGGCTCTTATTCCTTACGTACAACCTTCGATCTGAGCCTAACCGTGCCCTGCATCTGTAGCAGGAGTCTCTCAGGTAGCCTTACCGACGACTCTACTAGAAGTCGTTCCATGAGAGCGCGGTGCTTTTCTTGTCCAACAAACCTCGTTTTTCATCTCCTTCGTTCTTCCTTAACCAAACTTCTACAGTTAATTAATAAAAACTCGGAACATCTTCAAATACAAATATTTTTTTTAAATTCTTCAAGTTTGCGACATACTTCTCTTCCTTCTCCTTCCAGCTATCTTTATCTCCTTCTCTTAACTAAACTTCTACAGTTAATTAATGAAAACTCGGAACGTAATTAAAATAAAAATAGTTTTTGAAATTCTTCGAGTTTAGTTCCAATGTTGTATTTCGCAGAGTTTGTTTCTTAACGTTACACTTGTTATATTTAATAATTTCAGGGTAGGAGAACTAAGGGAACTTAGGCGAAAGAAGTAGGTAGTGTCGAGTACAGTCGATAATTTATTCAGAGTCCTGAAGGTCCTTATGCGAAAAATACTCGACAAAATCTAAGCGGTGCGTAGGATATTGGTTCGGCAGGTAGGAACTTAAGGGTTATTTTGGGTTCAGAGGTCACGAAAGGATAAGGCACTGAGGTTAAAGTTCAGAGGCGAATAGCAGCGAAGGATGATGTGGAGTGTTTGTTGTTTAGGAAAGGAAAGGCCGCATGACTAAAACCAATAGATACTGTTACACTTTGAAGTTTCCTCCGCTGTCGACATGTCAATAAAATAAAAGTTATTAAAAAGAACACTGAATACGAACGTTTATTAACACGTTGAATGCCGAACCAATTCCGCCTAACTTGTCCAGGGCGCCGAAATGAATTTTATATTTAAATACAAGGCATTCCAATATGTATAAATAATATGTCATCAGTTAGAAATAGAACTATTTAAATATGCTGTGAAAATTTTACAAATATTACCATTTATTCAAATTAAACGCTTTCACTAATCTTGTGAAAGTGTCAATACTTAGGTAGGACTTAGGACCACTGGAGCTCTTGACTTCGCTCGACTATGAGGTCCTTTCTGCAACATCGCGACGCTACCCTAATCGAGCTCGAGATTCAGCTCGTCTATAAAAACACGCTGTCATCGTCGCGACAATGTGACACATAAACATGGTACACAGCACCAAGTGATCTTTGTCACACGAGGCAAAGCTCGTAGTCACACTAGGTTTATTTTCAAACTCAACGAAAAAACCCAAACAACACGAAGCGAGATCCAGCGTGACGATGAAAAGACTAAGCTGGTGTAAGTACTCGGAAAACCCCTCTTTACACACGGCTAAGAAAAGAACGAGAGAAAGGGGAGTAGAAAAAGATGGAAGGAGAGAAAATCCTGGAAATTTTCATAGCGCGTCCTTTGAAACTCGCGCAAGTCTCCTTGCCACGTGTACACGCATACATACGTCCAAGGTTTTGTAAAATGAACGAAGAGACTCGGGAAAAAAGGAAAATGCAAATCTAGAAAGTTCCCGGAAGTTAAAGTTGAGGAAGTCGGAAAAACTTTCGAAACATCCTGGCGAGCGACAGTGACATAACTGCCCGACATTTTTCCTACATTTCTCGCCGCGGGAAATTAGTTTTTATTACGAAAAGTTCTGGAATTTAATTATAAATAAAATTTGCTAATTTCGATAGTTGGAGTATATTCCGTGAAACAAGTTACAAAAGCGGAATTTCCACGTAACCTGGTGGAAATTCGTTGCTGAACTTGTGTGCATCGTGTAACAGAGCAGACATCTCTGCAGTCTCTTCAGAAAAAGGACGCGAGCAATATCTGCCGGACACGTTAATTTCGTGTAGCGATAGACGATTCGGTCTCGATTTCAGTTTCGAAATTGGCACTCGAGAAAGATCGGTGGAAAAAAGGTCCTCGGAAGAGTATTCCGTAGTCGTGGACCGGTTGAAACGACATTTCAGGTTTGGTCTATTTGGCTTATTTAGTCTTGAAACAGCGGAGACGACAACGTGTACAAACTGATTCGTTATCATTGATTCTACCACTCGGCTGTACAATCTTGAACAAGTTGGCTTAATAAGAGAACGCGAACGAGTTTAAATTCGGGACACACATTCGCACAATGATGTCTCTTGTTAGAACTTTTTGAGAAGTTTTTAGAAGTTCGTGGGAAACTGGGGGAATACTTAATCGAGTGAAAATTTTTAACTCGGATATACATTGTTATCAACTTACTGTTTAAGTTATCATAGTGAAGTACACAAATTGGAACGTCGAAAGTGTAATTTAAGGGAAAATTGGAATTTAGTAAAATAGTACGGTTATTTTTTTTAATTATTCTTCGTTTGCTGCACTCGTTCGTGTTCAAATGTGCGAGCTCTTACTTTGCAGTTTCGTAATCGAGGAGAGACGTCGTCAGATCCATCAGGAGGATGATCAGGGACAATTCGTTGGTCTTAATTCGAATTCTCAGGTTGTAATCTTGAATTCGAAGCCACGTTTCGCGCAGTCACGCATTATTCGCGAACCAGCTTCTGCATTTTGATATTCGCGTTCTTTTGTAGGGGGTAGCTCGTCAGGATCACAGTAGGTAATTAGAACTCTCTCTTGTTAAAATTGTAGGAAATATTTCAAGTAAAATTTGAAGCTTTCTTGTAAGAGATAATTCTTCTTTAACAATTCAGTCTACTGATATTTTCCTTTTAACGAAGATAACATACATTCTCTTCGCATCGATTTCAAAATCATTCGTGCAAATTTGGGAAATCGCGATTTACAGGTACAAATTGTTCATCGCGCGATATTTCAGTTATTTGCAACAAATTGGGCAAAAGTAATAAAATATTATTACTTTTATATAAGCAGCTTTTAACAGCCAATAATTTTAAGCTGCGATAATTCTCGTTTTCAGAACGTTTGTTATTGTTAGTGAATGTATGTTCATATACTGGCCATATATTGTATCAGAGAAATAGGTAACTGACAAACACTAAATATATGCGATGCAATTAATTATAATAATTTATCAACAGTTATTAGTACACTGATACCTTCTTCTTTAGAACTGCCATACTTCACGTCAATATTGTTATAGACACACTATACGTAGTACAGTCTGAAATTGCAGTTAACCAGCAAAATTAAAATTAACAGAAATTAATAATAAAGCTTCTTCAATTGAAACGTATAATTTACATTTTATCATAATTATTCGCAATTAAAAGTACTTCATCCAGTTACGATTTAATACAAATAAGCATTAAATAATGATGATAATAATTTATTTATCTCATGACCATGCTGGAATTCTCACGTTAATTCTCATTATTTGTACAATATTCCTGTGTACACCAACAAACAAATTTCGCAAAAAACCGCAATTTCGCGAATTACTACACCTCACTATAATCACGAATTGACTAAAAGCAACGTATCATCGATAGATACTCGACGATTAATACCGAGGACATATTAAAACAATAAAAATCCCGTCAAATTCCACCTCTTTCCATTCTCGAAAGAAAAAATGGGAAAAAAGCGCAGTATACCGTCGCGAGAGTAACACGAAGCGGAAAACTCGTCTCTTGAAAATGGTCTTTGTTTAGCACGATACGATGTCCTGTTACCGAGATGTCGCAGTTTCGAGCGAAGAGTAATTTTCGACGTTTTACTTCGCTATCATCAAGATCTCTCTCTCTCTCTCTCTCTTTCGCTCGCTCGCGTGCAATTTCTGCCCCAACGCGGGCCAAACTTTTAGGTGTCACGCCGGTCAGTGACGAAACGTCGAGCCAAGCGGTTTCTTTCCGCTATCGATACGCGCGACGTGCGTATCTCCCGGGGACGAAATTTAGGTCACGGCGTTTCTAGGTATTTCGTGCCCGTCGTTCGATGTCTCGTATATTCTGTTGTGTTTTGCTTTCGGACTTCCTGTATATGCAGCTCGGAAAGTCACGGGCAAGTCGAGATATCGAGTTGAAGAAAAATACGTTTACGAGTGTATCCTTTGCTTTATATCGGACGAGCGATGATACTTTTGAAATATTGCGATTCTTTCTAGTCCGCAAGTGAAATAGCAATCGTTCGCGTCTCAGAATGATTTATTGATTTTGTCAAGTTTTGTGGGGGTGTTTGATTCGGATGGAGTTTTCGTGATTTTTGTGTGATTGGTTGCTAATTGAGTTAAAGACTATTGAGATTGGTTTTTTTCTTTTTAAAGATTATTATGATCAACGTTATGTTTCTTCAATTTCTTTATTTGTTTGCTTCTGTAAAATTGCTTGTTAAATTCTATTTTCGTGTTATAGCAATAATTGGAATATTTGGATTCTTTTGAAACGCATTTTAAAATTATTAAGATAAACCTTTAATTATCGTGGAGCAAACTATAGCATATCGTTCTCAAGGAAATACATCGTTATAAATTACTAAATTTTCATTTTTTCTCAGGCTGTAGCAATAATTATTATAATATTTGAATTTTTTGCTTGAATTGTTAAGACACTTTTAATTATTCTGCAGCAGACATACAGCATATCGTACTCGTTAAAAAAAATTATTAGAGATTGTTAAATTTCAATTGTGTTTAAGGAAGTGTATAACATTTCGGTAAAAATTGAATTTTAAATGGAATTCTTCTGTTAAATTCATATATTATAGAAGAACGAACGACACAAACGAACGTCCTGCAGGTATAATTAAAAATTTATACGTCTTAAAAATATCCTTGAGCGATACCTTGACATTTCGAGTGTTTTATCTTGGCCTTTGAAAGTAGAGGTTTATTTAAACGTAGATTTCTGGTAAAGAGATCAGGTTTGTAGCGATCGATGTGTCGTTAATTCGAGTTCATTTGAGACATTGTATTCGACGGGATGGCCTTTAATTGCCATCTTTTTGTTCACTCGTCACGTTTTCTTGACGTTGCACCTTCGAAACTTGTCGAAGATATTTTCTCTTTTGTCGAGACGGAACTTGAACGCATCTTCGATAGGGTTGAAAAACGTTCGTTATATTATCAGGCGAAATTTGCGAAGTTTCGCAAACTACAATTTCCGTCGTGAAACCGGTAATTTTTCCACAAGTCGACCGTTTCTACGACGGTGTAATGCCCGGAAGATTAATTCGAAATGAATTTTCCATTCCTCGTTAAACGATTCGGTCCACTCGGCACCCAGCCCCCGAACCGGATATCACCTGGCACGTTATTAGTTTTCGAACGAATGACCTGAACGCAGTTAATAAAGCTGGCAGTTAGCAGCGATTATTGGTATTCCGATAGTCACGAAATTATATTTAGGGAATAGTCGAAAAAAATTGTAGTTGGCGATAACGATAACCTGTCTTTAGTCCTCAGATTCGATTATTTTCCTCCAATTTCACCTTCTAGTTTCGCCCTCTTCCGGTTCTCCCTCTTTTTCTCTTTCACTCTCTCTCTCTCTCTCTCTCTCTTCTGCTCTTTTTCTATTTCTCTCTCTCTATTTCAAGTATTTATTTAGAGAAAGTGATCGGATGGAACGTGGTGTATTAAAATGCGCAGCTAGATTCCTGGCGAGGCGAAGCAGCCACAAAGAGCGGTACAAATCATAGTGGACAAGTGTAACAAATGAACTCGATCCTGAATTTGGTAAATATGCATTTGTACACGTCGCAACCTGTTACAGGGTAACCGAACCAGTTGCTGTAATAGCGGCATTTGTGTAATAAATTTAACGACTGGCTTGATAAAAATTCCACTATATTTCACTGGCCACTCATGTATACCCAGCGTGAATATTTGAACAATTTCATTAATTCCGCATTTCTCCCTGGAATATCTTGTGAAATTGTGAAGAATTCGTTTAAACGTAGTTTTCATATGGAAATGTTTATGTTTAAAATCAATAGGTCGTGTTAAATTTCCATTTGGATGATCGATTCCTATTCTATTCAGAAAATTTCTGGCTCTTGTGAAAATTTCATTTAAATATCTCAAAAAATACGGTGAATAGAAATTTTTTCTAAATAGAGCCAAAATATAATCACGTCTGTTATAACTAAGACGAATTAAACCATCTTGTAGTAGGATTTTATGGAATGCAAGGATATTCTTTGGTATCTGGGAAAAAACACACAAAAGTTTATTTATCTTTCGTCGATACATGTTAAATGTTTGGTACAAATCAATGCAGTGTTCGAGCTGTTGCTTTTGGGCGTCGGGCTTTAAGCAGCCGTACTCTCCCGTTACAATATTAACCAAACGGATAAAACGATTTATAACAATTACCTGTACTCTACTCTCTGGAAGGCGTCCGGCGGATAGTCCAACCGTTCCTTCCATTCCAGGAGCGACCCAGGTATAGCTCTCGTACCCTCCTATCGCAATATTCAAGCGATACGCGTATGATCGGAGAGTCCACCCGCACGTCTCCTGGTAGGCGACCGGGGAAAGTCCAGCCGTTCTCTCCATACCACCAGAAGTACTAAGCAATCCTCTCCGAGCTTCCTCAGGCGTCTGGGTAACCTTCCTGTACTCTCCTCTCTCAAAGGCGACCGGCGGATAGTCCAGCGTTCTTTCCATTCCAGGAGCGACCCAGGTATAGCTCCCGTACTCTCCTATCGCAATATGTAAGCGATACGCGTATGATCGGAGAGTCCACCCGCACTTCTCCTGGTAGGCGACCGGCGGATAGTCCAGCCGTTCTCTCCATACCACCAGAAGTACTAAGCAATCCTCTCCGAGCTTCCTCAGGCGTCCTGGTAACCTTCCTGTACTCTCCTCTCTCAAAGGCGACCGGCGAATAGTCCAGCCGTTCTCTCCTCCAGAGAGTGACCCAGGTGTCAGTCCCCGTACTCTCCTGTGCTGTAAGGGCGTCCGAAAGCTAGGCTTCGTACTCTCCCACTCTGAAGGGCGACCTCTCTCCAAGCAGACTACAGCAACACTGCTTGGCCGCGGCCGCGGCCCTGGTATTTATACTTGAGCGTTGCTAATGAAGCGCGGCTTATCAACAAGACGCGTCGCTAATTGTTTTCCCGCGCGAAACCGCGAGACTCCCGCGTAAAACCGCGAGT
>NW_017100150.1:1212100-1233957 GCF_001263275.1 Habropoda laboriosa
CGGTACCCTCTCCCCAAAGTCATTAGCAAAATCGTCGGTTAGGTCAGGCGGGAAATTTTCGCGGGAGATTTTCGCGGGAGATTTCCGTTATCGTAACACGGTATAATTTATCAGTTTTCACAATTTTGTTATAAATTTATACTTCCGACAATTTGTTATAACATTGCATATAACAATTTATACGTTTTTACAATATTCTTCAATGGAAACATAGGTTTTAGCGTTCTCGTTACTTACTCGTGGTTAAATTAATTTCGCAGGGATTAAGAGTCAGGTTGACCTGTGGACGTAGATTAAAAATAACCATGGTACAGCTCAATTTGTCGTGTTAAATAATTCTTTCTACACGAATGAAAAATGTATTCCACGTTTGTTTGTTATAATATCGTGAAATGAATTATATTACACATTTTCTCTATTCACACTGAATTTAAAGATTATAACGATTAAAAACCAAGTTGACCTGTGGTCATTTATCAAGAATAATCATAATAAAGCTGAAATTATTGTGTTAAATAATTTTTTTAATACGAATTAGGAATTTACTCAACGTTTGCTTGTTACACTACCATGAAATAAATTATATCCACAATAAATTAGAATCCAAACTTATTGACACTTGAAGAGAATTTACTGTACCTTGTGCAGTTTGGTGGAGAATATCCATTAAATGCAATGCAAGTTTACCTGTGTTTCTCTGAATATCAAAAATTCCGGCAGATTTGTAAATATTATTCTGTCTCCCAACGTAAATTTAAATAAATTAGGTTGAACTGCACAGAAAACACACAGAACTGCACAAATAATTCATTTCACGATATTGTAACAAACAAACGCTGAATACATTTTTGATTCGTGTAAAATGAATTATTTAACACGATAAATTTAGCTGTACTATGGCTATTTTTAATCTACGACCACAGGTCAACCCGATTTTTAATTCCTACGAAATTAATTTATCCACGACTAAGTAACGAGAACGCTAAAACCTATGTTTCCATTGAAGAATATTGTAAAAACGTATAAATTGTTATGTGCAATGTTATAACAAACTGTCAAAAGTATAAATTTTTAACTAAATTGTGAAAATTGATAAATTATACCGTGTTACGATAACGGAAATCTCCCGCGAAAACCTCCCGCGAAAATTTCCCGCCTGACCTAACCGACGATTTTGCTAATGACTTTGGGGAGAGGGTACCGAAGGTATATAAGGCCCCGCCGATGTCCCGCGAATAACTTCTTCAATTTTTGGATAATCTGGGTAACGTGTTAGTGTTGACGATACACTTTCGAGTATAAACGTTAAAGTTCATATAGTGTTCGGGGGCTACTAGCTAGCCTATGTCCACCCTGTATACACTCAGCCTTCTTGTAACACTTGTATACATTAGAATCAATTAGAATTGCAATACAATAGACTGAATAAAAATTCATTTGAACTAATACCTATTAGAAATTTTGCTTTTAAAACAAATATAAATCATTTTACCATTTACTGGTACTTGCTAGACATTTAATATCAGACTTTAAATATTCTCCTTTCGGTTCTTTTAAATACAATCAAATAATTTCTTCAATTATCGATACTGACTTGGAATACTCCGCTTCGAATAAAATATTTCGAAATTATTTTGAAGGTTTAGGGAAATAAACATTTGAATTTTAGTCATCCTTGTTCTTCAGACTTGTCGAATAGAATATTGAAGTGACTTTGAGAGGTTGCTTTTTCGTTACAGCATAACAATCAATATGTACTTTTCCCCCAGCAGTTGGAATTAATTTGAAATTTTTCATATATTTTCTCTGATATTGAATTTTGTTTACTAATAATTTACCACCCAAGGAATTTGCATGAATTTCATGTTAAGGAGTTAGTTGATTTATTATTGTATATCGTGAGCTGATTTGGAACGAGTGCACTACACTCGTGCACTATGCCCACCCTAAATTAAACCGTCTCAGTAGTTTACCGTAATTAATAATCTATTTTCGGAATTTATACGAGAATTTTTGAATTTTAGTAAATACTAGAGTCAGTGCATCGCGTATTGAAATAATAGCTTCATCCCTAGTTCGTTTATTATTGAATATTTTTACGCGTTTAACTTATGCTTCTCCCCAATTCTCGTCGCGTATTTTATTCAAATTTTCTTATATTCATTCTTTCAATTTTTCACTCGCGTTCTACGAAACTTTAGTTCAATAATAATATTGAAAGTAATATAAATTCGCGATTTCCCCCTTTTTGGATAATCTGGGTAACGTGTTAGTGTTGACGATACACTTTCGAGTATAGACGTTAAAGTTCATAGAGTGGTCGGGGGCTACTAGCTAGCCTATGTCCACCCTGTACACACTCAGCCTTCTTGTAACACTTGTATACATTAGAATCAATTAGAATTTCAATACAATAGACTGAATAATAATTCATTTTAACTAATACCTATTAGAAATTTTGCTTTTAAAACAAATATAAATCATTTTACCAATTACTGGTACTTGCTAGACATTT
Source organism: Habropoda laboriosa (assembly GCF_001263275.1). Lineage (NCBI taxonomy): Eukaryota > Metazoa > Arthropoda > Insecta > Hymenoptera > Apidae > Habropoda > Habropoda laboriosa. Next base: position 1,214,616 of record NW_017100150.1, read on the forward strand.
AATATCAGACTTTAAATATTCTCCTTTCGGTTCTTTTAAATACAATCAAATAATTTCTTCAATTATCGATACTGACTTGGAATACTCCGTTTCGAATAAAATATTTCGAAATTATTTTGAAGGTTTAGGGAAATAAACATTTGAATTTTAGTCATCGTTGTTCTTCAGACTTGTCGAATAGGTTGCTTTTTCGTTACAGCATAACAATCAATATGTACTTTTCTTCCAGCAATTGAAATTAATTTGAAATTTTTCATATATTTTCTCTGATATTGAGTTTTGTTTACTAATAATTTACCAATATTTTCTCTTGCATGTTAAGTAGTTAGTTGATTTATTATTGTATATTGTGAGCTGATTTGGAACGGGTGCAGTATGCCCACCCTAACTTAAATCGTCTCAGTAGTTTACCGTAATTAATAATCTATTTTCGGAATTTATACGAGAATTTTTGAATTTTAGTAAATACTAGAGTCAGTGCATCGCGTATTGAAATAATAGCTTCATCCCTAGTTCGCTTATCATCCCTAGTTCCCACTTCCTGGGACTTTCCCAGGGAAAAGGCACGAGGCTTTTTGTCGTGGACACTCTTACCACATACCTCGTGTCGCCTATACACTTTAAAATTAGTTTAAACGTTATCGGTTAAATAAATATATCTCTGTTAAGCAACTTTGGCGAGTAATTATTTTACATTACGTCACTTCCAAGCTATTATCACCACTAAAGCCATACGAAACACACGTCGTACGAAAAAAATCACCGGTCACAATAAAGCTAAAACCTAAACATCTGTGCTATACCCGTAAGCTGTTTTATTTGTCACGGAAGGCAGGCTACACTTTTTATAACGCGACAGGCTGCTTCTTTTTTTTATAACAAACTTTATAGGTCATCCCTGTGCTCGACCAATAGATACACTTTCATATTTCGTCACGATTACGCAGAATGTCCTACGCACAACGAGAAAAAAAAAATTCCCCGACAAGTTTCGAATGAGAGAAATAATATTCAACGATGTCAGATTTTCCATTTTTCCGTATCGCTACTGTGCAACTAATTCACTTTTTCACCGAATCCAACTCCAAACAGCGGCGAACGCGTACAGTTTTTCACGGTTCTCTCTTTCATTCGAAATAATAAGCAGCTTTGTCTAAATAAAAAAAGAAAAACTTTACACACACAAACAATAGCTTTGTTTCAGCGACATTGTTTAACGCAGGTGCGTTGTATTACCTGAAAGAATTTCTACGCGTTACTTCTACGGGATTTTTTCTTTTTTCTTTCTTTTTCGAAAATGTTTCAATTGACATCGAACGTGGAACGAAGAGGAACGTTTATTCGAGATCGCGATCAGTTGCGCTAATTCTTCGGAGGATAGAGTTTGATTGGTATTTCGAATAATAATAGAATGTATTCGTCGAATGTAGATTTTGCAATTTCGAAATTAATTCTGGGTGTCCGGTCGCGCAGCCCACCGGCCAGTAACACATCATAAACTAATAAACAGTCCTTTCCAGCCGTCTTCCTAGCCCCTAACAAATTCCTTCCCTACCATAAAGCAGTTCAAGTCGCATCCTGGTCATGTTTCCTATCCCTTTCCCCTTTCCGGGTTTTCCCCAAATTATTTCAACTTTTACACACCACCTTCACCCTCACGTTCTCCTTCCACTAGTTTCCTAATATCCAATCACACCTCCGCATTTTTCGAGTCCTTCTTTTCCACCACCTTCAACGTCCAACCAATCACAACATACACCGACCTAATATATATGTTTAACCAACAGGGGTTTATGGCACAGATTCCAAGCGACGTTACTTTTGAGAAGCTTTTCTACAAGTTTTTTGATAACAATAGCCTATACAAGCCAGAGGGCAAATCCGGCTTATTACCTGATGGCCGCGGAAATTCTCCACTTCTGCGGACCACATGGTAAGCCGGTACTTGCCTCTGCGCGCTCAGTAACGGTAAACATGCCATAAACCCGCAAAGTCGACGTTTCGGCAAGATCGCCACGCGGGACTGACACCCCCGTTTTGGGACCGTCTCTCCCTCTTTGCCACCGCCCTACTCTGCGGACCACGGGAGAGTGCACGGGGGCCTAGGAGAGCGGATCTAGGGGGTGAAAGGCCCATGATTTGCCAACAAGGTAAACTGCCCATTTTGGCGAAAAGAGATACATACAGCCAGTTCACGACATTTGAGGAGATTCTAATATACTTAGAAACAATCGACACCACTTTGAGCGCTCTAACAGGCAATACTCGACATCTTGATACACCAGTGCGCTCCAGTCCGCAATAATCGACATCACTAATAAAGCGCGATCACCATCGCGACAATAAGTAGTTGGCACATACACGTGCAATAATTACCAACGCCAACCCGACCTTTCAACCAACAAGAAGCGCGGGAAGCTGCGTTAACAATATACACACGCACCACCACAAATAAACCAGTTCAAAAATATTCTATGGGAGAGCAACCTCTTTTTCACCATCACCACACCAACTACTAGAATTTTGCCCTTCCGGGATTATAGGGAGAGCAACCTCTTTTTCACCATCACCACACCAACTACTAGAGTTTTGCCCTTCCGGGATTAATTTATCGGGAACGCAACGATACTAACCGCGTTCGAGCTGAAAACAGTCTCGTTCTCGAGTCGAGCATCGTACACTGGGGTTCCTTTGAATTATTGTGATTTTTAGGAAACATGAACTAAATTTTTGTAACATGAATCATTCATGCGTGTAATAGGGTTCTAAGTCTTTTCAGACGTGTTTGCTGTGCAATTTTGGCAACGTGTACACGTAACGCAACTCCCATAATGCATCGTCGTGCATAAATCACATGTAGTATTTGCGGTTAGGAGCCACAGTTGGGTAATATTAATCGATCGATAGTTTAAGGGATTTACAGTGATACTGTAACACGACTATACGACGTTTATCGTCTAATAGCGATAAGAATTGCGAGAACGTACAGCGTTTTCGTGCAGAGAAACGTTAAAAAGAAGATTGTACATATGCACGTGATTATTTTTATACGCCTAAATCGAATTTTGCAAATTTTGTAACTTTATCGCGAAGTCACTCGCTAAATAATAATATAATATGAAATGCACTTTAACTCTTTAAATGTTGAAAAATTGAAAATCCTTAGATTACACTTTCCCTCGTGTCAAATATTTTACTAAGTTAATCGTCAAATATTTTAATAGATATTTCATTAAGTAATTCGATAGACGCTGAAATCTCGAAACCTAACTATTTAAAAAATCAAGCTTTCCATCAACGACCGAATTCACAAATGCGTAAAATTTAAAGAAATTTTTCTGCCAATCGTCAGTTATTGTAAAACAGCAGATTACGTATTATATCGAGCCACGGATCGAAATTAAACACGGGTGTTTTTCTGATAAGAGTTTAAACTTGAGCGCAGCACAGAGCAAGCGGCTCGCAATATTAATACCAGTATTAGAGAAGGTATAGGGTGTACTTTTAACGATGGACACAGCATTCAGGGGTGAATTTATAAGTTTGGCTCGGTGGTAATTTGTTAGGCCTTTGAGACGAACTTCGGGACTTCGTACCACGTTGAAATACTGATTACTTGTACAACGTATAATTAGCCTGCTACTTTAGCTATTTTCTCGAAATAAGTCATATCGGAATTATGTAAAATCGTCGATTCTTCGCAGGTGACTCTCTTACTAATTTAATCACCCACTGTACCTTTCACAGTTTCTCAAAAATATTTATCAGAACGAAAATCTGTAAAAATCTAGATCAGATCTACCATTTGAAAAATTCTGTCCTCGTTGTATATTTCTACTCGTTTGTCGGACAATACGCGCAGCATCTACGATATGTAGAACGCAATCGAGCGCGAGAAATTCGATAATACTATTTTCGAGATTGAGTTCGGTGCATAATTAAGCATTTCCGGGTATTTTCCATCGAGAACGAATTCCTACGAAACGAAGAGCTGTCACTCTTCAACGCATCCTCCGCACACTCTGTTCAAACTAGTGAAAGACAGAAAAAGCGAGGAGGATGGTTGGTTGGATCGCAGCACTTTCCTATCCTCGTTGATGCGGTCGCGTGGTTCTCGGTGAAACAGGAAGATCGATAAAAGATGCATAAAATTCGAGGGAAACGACAAAGAAGCTGCAGGTGTCGACTGTGTTTGTCGTGTATCTGTGCCCCTCAGCGATAGTCGAAATAGCAAATTTTAGATGTTGAAATGGCAGTGGAGATTATGGCTTTTGATGTCGATAGGTGTGAATAGGATGGTGAATCGTGTATTGCTTTGATCTTCTTGCGTTTTTCTTTGGTAATTTGTGGATTCATGTGTAGAATCAAACAGGCAAGATTTATTTTAACAGAAAAGTATTTTTCAGGTACAGGAAATTAGATAAATATTGGCACAGACGTTGCCTGGAGCTTTCAGTATTTTTTAATTAGGAATGCATGGTTAAAAGTTTGAACCAATTAAAGTATGAAATGAAATTATGATTCACAATTTTATAGAAAAATATTTATATTATTTTGATATGTTTTTCTATTTTAATTCATAGACTCATGCGTCCTCAAATGTAATTTTTTTAAATTTCGTATTAATGGATAGTTAAGACATATCTATTTCGAAAATTACAAATAATCCGTTTGTAATTTCATTGTAAATTTGCATGAGAATTGGATTATTGAATTACCACATACGCGAAATGTTTTGCAATTCCATTCAATATCTCGTATAACAGTTCCAGTAATAGTAGCGTACTTTGTTCTGCACTTGTTACACCTTCGCGATAAATTAATGGCAATGAGAAGTAATGGAATTGATAGAAGATGGACTCCTAAATGCCTCGTTACTTTCTATTTGCATTTATAAGCACAACCCGTAACAGTAGGTACATACACTTATTTTTGCAAAATATTTGAATACAGTCTACAAAACTTGAAATTGAGTAACTCAAAAATTTCAACTCCAAATTAATTAATCTAGTAATAACAGTTTAAAGTAAATTTCTGATAGAAAAATTTTTTAAAAGTGATTTAAGAATTATTTCTAACAACTTTGTGAATTGTATTCTATAAAAAATATTAACACTGTGTTACACGAAATGAAGACATAAAAATGACAAAACTTGACACAAATATATCAATATCATCACACGTTTCCACATTTTCTTTTTTTGTCAAGTAAAACGTTCGATCAAATTTACCGAAGGTCGTCGAAAATTTGCTCTCGAGATGTGATAAGATTGCAAACTAAATTCGAACCTAGGATGCGATAGATTTCAGATGATCGAAGTATTGCAGTGGAAATATTGACCGGCGCACAGTGTTTCGTGCAATGGACAAAAGTAAAAATTCTGAAGTGTTTGATTCACAATCTTTTGTATCTTAAAATGTTAATAAAGGAACGGAGATTTTAATATTACCCATGACGTTTGCTTAATTTACCATATTGAAGTGAGAAATGATACTAGAAATTTATTCCAAATTTCTCGTTATTTTTTCAAACACGTGTCATTGGCGGAACGTTTATGCTTTTAATTTGATTTTTATAAAGACGTGAGCAGACGTGACGTTAAAATTAATCAGCAATCAGTTATTGTGTAAAAAAAATATTTTTTTATATGCCAATAAATGCATACGAGAATTCTCTTCAAAATAGTATTAGGGGACTTAGATCGAAAATTGATTATCTTAGAAGTTATGAGTTTTGTCCCGAACGCCCATATACGCGAAACACTGTGCGGCGGTGGGAAAAGTTGAATCTGTCAAACACTCTAACATCGTTAAATTTACCCCGTGTATACTCGACCAAAATTGTCTCGTCTAAGGGATGGAACGGCGCGTTTAATTAAAATATTGTTAAAACAGACACGAGCGTTAGTTATGGCACCCCAAAGGACCTAACAATCCCGAAATGGGTTACATTAGCCAGATAAGACAACGGGCTGGGGATATAGTGCTGTGAGAATGGCCGACCACATAATTCAATGAACCCTGTTTATACCGAAAATTCCCCATTTGACAAATTTTCCACGATTAAGAAACTTAAATCGTTACCTATACATCAGGTCGTCCCATAAATTCGCGTCGAATTTTATTAGTTCAGATCGATATTTTCAATAAATCCTTAAATTTGATTAAAAAAAAAAAATAAAACGAAAGTATCTTTTCTCAGTTCGCGTCGAATTTTATAGTTTACATAAATATTTCCAATAAACCGTTAAATTTGATAAAAAAAAAAGAGAAAAAAAAACAAAAGTATCTTCTCATTCCACAATATTTTCCTATATTAATTTTCCATAGAATTTCCTTGGATTTTCATTCAAACATTTTTCTCTTTCGACATGAACTTATGGGACGACTTAACGTATATCTTTAAGTTTGCCGTTTAAACATATGAAACATTTAATTTTGCTTTCTATAAAATATATGTGAAATCTTTTTTTATACAAAATTATGGTTCTGAAACAGCGGAGAAATTAGAAACTTGGATCAGCTTGTTCGGAGGAAACGGAAGGACAATTTGTTGGAAATCTTGTTAGAAGATAAACTTCATGTGAGCGAAAGCGTGCTTGGAAGTTTGAAGTGGATTATTCTAATTAGATGTCCCTTCGCTCATTTTCGAAAGGATGTTGGTAGGCAAGTCGCAAGAGGGAAGTAACTTATCCAGCTACTTCTGCGATTACGACCACTTAATTCCTTAAGCGATAAGCAAATGTTACGCCGTTACCATTCAGCCGAAACTGAAGGTTATACCACACCAATGAATTTGGGTGCTGTGTTGACTCCCACACGGTTCGTGCAGCCATTTATGCGGCAAGAAAATGAAAACTTCTTTGCTAAGAAAATGTTGTAACGGCAACGATTAACGCTGAAGATAAGCTCGAAGTATCAAGTTAGACAAAATAAAAAATTTAATGCTTGAAGTTTAATATTAACAGATCTAGATTTACGTGGGCTAGTCCTTTGCAAGTCTTCTTTTTATATTTCTTATTACGGACTTAACAATTTTTTCAGCTGGAAATTTGGTAAATTTTTCTAGCATTTAGCTTGCAGAGCACGCAGATGATTTAATTTATCTGTGTTGGGCTCTTTTGTTCGGAATTTGATTGGCAAATGTACTTCTAAGTAATTTCACTAACAAAATTACAAAATTTCCAACTTTGTTGTCCTCATTTATTTATCTATCTGTCCAGAAATGTGTCTTAATGAAAAATGTAAATAAATAAGAAAAGTGTAGTGTCCAGTGAGAAAAGTTAACACGCAAGAAGAGATGTGTTCTAATAAAAAATGTAAATAAGTGAAAAGAGTTTTTATGAAATTGTGACTTCACGATTGAATCAAACGCATGAAAATTTACTTTACATTCGTCATTTTCCATACCGAAATTCCTGGAGAACCTGTGTTCATTTGAAGTGGCACAGGAATGAAACAAAAACTAGCAATGTTACGGAAAGATAATAAAAAAGAGAAATAATGTTATAAAAGGCAAACAAGGTATAATTTACGAGTATTTCGCTACATGGAAGGTGCGGTCATTAAAGGGAAGTTACGTTCCACTAAGCGCAGGAGGCAAACACTGTTCTATCGGCACTTCTATAAATTTCACCACGGCATAGTATCTAAATTATTGAATACGCTATCCAAGAGTATCTATTATATATATGTGAGCCAATAACAAACGCGTCAACATGTAGAAAAAGGAGCGAATAGATTTTGAAACCATTTTCTCTTATGGATTTCAAGTCGAAGAGTTGAATCTACGACGAGTATAGAGGCAAAAGTGACATTAATTTATAAACGGTGTATTAAAAGCGGCGAAATACGGTTTAAAAACTATTTATTCTTCTGTATTCGTAATTAATCTTAACATTTGTCAAGAGTTGACATTGGTAAGGTGTTAAGATATGCTCGTGGTAGTTGCAACCAACTTTCGAGCCTTGTCGTTTTTAGCACGTGGTGTGCCGACTAAATCTGATAGGTTCGTCTTCGAAGGACCACCTCCGTGATTAGGAGGACAAAACAACTATTGCTAATGGTCTAAACTTCTAAAGGAGCGACTCGTGGCGTGGTCAGATGACTTCTGTCTTTCCCTTCCGCGAAAGGTCCCACGACACCTCCGTGCGAGGACGCATCGCGGAGGTGAGGCCCTCGGATAGGTTGAGTACATTTTTCGATAGTGGTGGGGAAGGGTGGTTGGCAAAAATCATAGGTGGGAAAACTACACGAAAATGCCACCCCCCAGACCATAGGTCACTCTCAGGTACCAAGCGTACCCTTGAGTGACGCACGCGGGAATTCCGAGTGCCTCGAACAATCACCGTAGCAGACAATAACGTTAAGACGCGCTTCGGCTCTGGTGACCATATGAATGCAAAAAGTGTACAAGTTAAAAAAGGGGCGAAGATTCTAAGTCGAAAACAAGGCAATAAAGGTAAAAGCAAGTTCTTAGATTGAAAGACTACGATTGCCGTGGCGTCATAAAATTACCGCTGCTGCGAAACGAGCGAAGGCGAAAAATATACATATACAATAGAACTACATGCTAAAAAATCTAAGGGTCGGGCGGCTGATATACCTGTCGAGGTAAGAAATGCGAGATTTCGGCGGCGAAGTGGTGGCCTGGACTTTGTCATCCAGGAAGAGAAAGCGCGCGGGTACCTGAGGGTACCATAAACTAAGCCCTTTCCCCGGAAAGTCGAACGAGGGGGCTCCAACGATTTTTCGGGGCAACGCAGGATACGACGCGGAGAGGACACTCTCAATATAGCCGTCGAGCGAGACGGACACCCGAGTACCTTAGCACTATACTTTAATACATTTTTGGTTAATACCCTATCCTGGGTTAAATTTACTTAAGTTGTGCTAACATGATACTGCAGGAAGCAGGCGTTAATAGGAGAGTTCACGAATACGGTCGATCGAGGTTCTTGTTTTCCCCTACGCCCGATAGGCACGTGCGAATGAGCGTGTGTGTGTGTGCGTGAGCGTCGGCGGTATTATGATCGCGGGAATGTTTTCATATACCGCGGCCAAGCAAGTAAACGTTGGCATCCGCGCATACGAGCAGCGGGCGTTAAAGTCCGTTGACTTAAACGTACGAAATTTAAGGGGAACGTCGAGAACGTTCGGTCGACGCGCGGATAAAAAGACGTGCCGCGGCGCGCGCGAGTGAGTGGCAGTTGCTCGAGAGTCACGATACGACGGAGTCCTACTGTTACACCCTCAAATATTTTCCTTCTTAGTCCTTAGTTTTATCTGTATTCACAACGAGTCACCCACTTTCACCGTTACTCATTCTGGACTCTTCACCTTCCAACTCTCCTGCATAGTCCCCGGAACCCTTAAATAGCCCTCTTTTCTCCATTTCCGCGTTCATTCTCTATTTTACCACGCGCACGACACGTAACATCAAAATCTCCGTCAAATAAAGTTCTGCTTCTACGCAACGACGATACTGAAGTGTTTTAATTCAGCGATACCCCAATATCTGCTCCCAGTTTTTAGGAATTGGAGCAAACCGGGCATCACAGTACGATACGATTACGGCTACGACCAACGATTAGGATTACGGATTACGATCTTTTGTATGTCACGGCGTGTGAGAGTACGTTACTGTCTCGATTTTGTATTGTTTTTGTCGCCTCGTTATCTCTGTAATAAACGGATAGATACTTTTGGAACATTCTGTTCCTACAATACTGAAAAGTAATTTTATCCTTTCAACAAATTATCAGATAAAGTATTACCGTTCATATTCTTTTAAAGAGGAAGAACCATGATTTAAACATTTTTTTTAAGAATTAATGTGTGCGCAAAATTGCAAGGAATTTGTAATTTTCCAAGGAAAATATACATTTTTATTAGAACTCTTCGTTTCTTTGAGTTTTATGGAAATTGCGAAGAAACATCGTGCATTTTATATATAATGAGCAATTCATAAAGAGCGGGGAACTAATGAAAGAGAGAGCGTCAATCACTATCGATTTTTTGTCTATATTATGGTAATCTGAGAAAAAGTTGACCTGTGAAATTGGTTATAATGCGATTACCTGTTGGAATACCTATGAGAATCAGATTAAAATGCAAATCCTCGCCGTAGCATTGCTATTCGATGTTTTATCCTGATTGCGTGTAACGTTTCACCACCGAATCGAATATAGAATTAAACTGATTTCATATATTACTTCACGTACTAATTATACATGCAACTGCAAACCGAAATTTGCAGATTGAAATTTCACACATCCCCGGGGGGCGTGCGGAATTATAAGCTGGTTCATGAAAACATGTTGACGATCAGAAAGTGGAAAGGTAAATGTATTTATGAAAATTGATATCATCTCTAAATTTAACTTCGTTAAAATCACTGTGGATGAAATTCACGACCCTGCATACTGTTATAAATTGATTATTCGAATTTCAAATTTAATTACAAATGTTTACGTTTACCAATTACATTTCTCTCCTTCTACATCGTGAATTTATTTGTTTCTTAATTTAGATTATTGCATTGTAATTTAATAATTTACATAATTTATAATTCGTTCAATTTTCTTGTGGAACGTAAGAAATAATATATTCCCGACTAGAAATTTCAGTTAGGCAGATATTAGGTCCGCGTTAGGTTGGTCTAATTTGCCTGTTAGGCCCGCATGCGGTATGTAACGCGGAATATTCACGACCTCACGATATTCACGGAATATTGAGAAAGCCGCGTTAGGGCCACATTAGGCTTTCCCAATGAGGTCAACCGCATTAGGCCCATATTAGAATAGCTTTATTAGGCTGTCATTGGGAGACATTAATGAAATCTCATCACGACACTATGGATTAAATTATAAAAACTTTTATCTTGTTGAAAGCTCTCACGCAAGCGTACGTCCGACATTGCGATGTCTGTAAATATTCTTACATATAACTTTGAGAGCCCCACTCCACCTAATTTAGGTGTGCGCTCGGCCACCCGCATTTCAGCCACGTATGGCAACTGTTGGGAATGCCCAACTTAGGCGTGCGCTTGGCCACCCCCATTTGGGCCACGTATGGCAACTGTTAGGAATGCCCAACTTAGGCATGCATCATTTCTTCCGAATTAGGTAACCTAATGCGGAAACGATTAGGCTTGCAGCATTTAGGTGCGCCTAATCGTTTCCGCATTAGGCCCACATTCGTCTTTAGGCATTTATATCGTCTGTTTATAGGCGTCTTTTATATTTTCCAAATATATCGATATTTGAGATTTACAATTTCAGGAGATAATTATGTTGATAAGTATGATACATTTCGTTTGCTTCTACGTTGATTCTGTGTGCGTAAGGTTAATTATACTAACAGCTTCTTGTTCGCTATTGATATTGGATATACAAATTTGTACCCTTAATGTAAAGCCATTTCGAAATTCGAGGCATTCGTGCGTTTATTGGAATGATCATATGTTAATATTGAATTAATATTGATCGTATGTAAATATTGAAAATCGCGCCTCGACGGTAATACATGCATACGTAAGTACATAAAAACAGGTTTCAGCTCGACAGAAGTTGCAAATGGTATTATCAGTAGATAACGAGTGCACCATCGCGAACAGAATTACAACTTTAATTTTAGTATTATCTGTTTGGTAGAGAACAAGTTTTCGTCCCGTTTTTGTTACTAATGCAACACGATTTCTTTTGTGGATACACTTGAATATTAAGTACAATAATTTTTATGACTAATCTAATTTAAATTTTTCAATGTGATCAGATATTTAGTAAGTTTACAGGTTTCACTTCAAAATTGATTATTTTAAACACTTTATAATTATAATTACATTATTTTTCTTTTCGATACACAGGGCTACTTTTATATATTTTTATTTGCACTAAAATTAAGCGTTATGTTTAAAAAATAATGGGGTAATTTGATTTAATTATTGTAAGACGAGTAAAAAATAGTGAAATAATTATACACTTTCAAAAATAATAAAATTATGAAACAGAATTGAAAGCCAGTAATTATTATCTTATAAACCAATATAGTATAAATGATATTTGTACATAAATTTTTTAAGCGAAGTTAACTTTAACGCATTTAAAAAATCCTATAATTACATACATTTTCCTAATTTGAACAAGTTACATCCTAGTTTTTCAATTTTCAAGCAATGCTGCACGAGCAATTTACAATGATCTCTCATTAGCCTACTTCACGTTCCTTCTTCTAAACGCAACGAGAAAGCTAGAATAGTTTCTATTATTGACAATAGCAATCATTATTAGCAATCAACCTGTTGTATCCTACCTTCACGCTGCAATCCGATATTCGTTTCCTATAGAGTACAAGGATCGAAAGGATAAACAGAAATATAACTTCCCCTGCAAATTACACGGGGAACGTATCCTGAGTAGAAATATCCACTGTACACTGTAAAACGAAATATTGACACATATTCCGATCTGCCACTCGATCGTTTCTTTCGTAACACGGAAAACAACATAAGTGAGAGGAAAACCTTTTCAACGGAAAGTCAACCAACTTCTTCTCTTCATGATACAATCAGTTCGTGCAAATAACACAGGGTCTATTTTCTCCTCGAGTAAAATGTTTAACAATGCGAATTTTAACGAGAAAAGTTATCTAATTACGTTTTTAGATTGAGGCACAAAAGGCACAGTTTTCAATGTCAGCTTTTTTATAACTACACTATACTAGCTATTTAACAATTTTGCTGCTTGGAAAGCAAAACAAAAGAGGTTCGTACACTATTTCAAATGTTAATGAGAATGCAAGAATGTGATAATGATAGTTTATCGCTTGCACCGTTTTTTAAAAAAAAGTCAGGTTGAAGTAAGGTACTGTACTTCCGCAAGTTAGTAATGAGAATTCGTATTTCTCAAAGTGAAACGTTAATTGTAACATATACCATATTTCTTCCTCTTAAGTACAATTATTTTTACGAAAATTTGTTTAATTACTCCAAAATTCAGTACCTAAATATACACTATTAATATTAGAATCACCCATTAACAATTTTCCAAAAAAAGTGAATTTTCTATCTTTGTTTTCTCCATATTTACATTTTGCAATTTCAATCGTGTCTTTTAAATTACACAAAAATTCACTTTTGCAAAGTTATCAACGTGTCATTTCAACCCTTTCGTGACCAGCGGGACTCCTATGTCCTGCTTGAGTACTCGAGTAAAAATTGATCTCAATTTAAGGTCCATTACCGTCTCGATGATCTACAGGTAAATAACAAATTAGAAAAAATTAAGAACCTCCAATCGTTTCGAAAAATGTTAACTGTTATTCAACATCTCCGTGAACACCGTCTGAAACTTTACGACAAGGATCAGCCGAGGGATGTAACAGAAGATCTTCGCAGCCTTTAAAAGAACAATAATCTCGAGCGTAATTGTAGACGTTGCATGGACTCGCGTTTACATGTAGCCTTAGCAAGCGGCGTTGTGGCAAACGCCCTGAATAGATGCGAAATATCAACGAAATACCAGGAAAATACACTTGGTACCGAGGTCATTCCTAGCTACTAAACCCTCTGGCATTTCTGCGTGTCGCTTGCTCACGGTCTTGGTGCACAGATATTTATAATAGTGAGGTGGGTGAGGAACGTCGTTTTTCACCTCAATTTATTAAAGTATAAGTGTATGGTCGGCGTACAATTGGTCCAGAAAATACAATCGTTTACTTTGTTAATTGTCCCGGCGGCAGCGGTTCGGCGGGTACGTCGCGATGGTCGGTAAAGGAACAAACTCTCTGGAGGTGCAGGCGTACTGGGTTTTTATATTGTGAGGACAAGGAGACAGGAGTAGCGATAGATAAAGATGGAAGTGGAGAAAGTGGTGGAAACGGAAAATTCGTTCGTCCTCGTGCGAACCTGGATGCCACATGTGCGCTTCTTAGGCTACTCGAGGACGAAGGCAAGTCTTAACCCGGGGAGGGACAAAAGAACGGAAACTAAAATCTGAAGGAGTTGGAAACGAGAAAGTTCGCGTGGAAGAATAGAACGAGGTTTGGTAAGGGTTTGTTGACGACGACGTACCCGCCACAATAGTTACTTGCAAACCTGAAAAAACGCGCGATAGCTGGCACCGCAATACGTTATCTTCTTAGAAAAACAATGAATCGTTGAATTTTCGTCTCTGCTTCCGTGGTTATCAGAATAACGGGAGCGGTGCAATTTGGTAATTATAGTAATTTGCAAGACTGAAAAAATTCGTGACAGCTGACACAACAGTACGTTATCTTCTTAGGAAAATAACGAATCGTTAATTCTTTTTTTTAGCTTGTTACGGTTGTCAGAATTCAGGAGATAAGAAAGAAAAGCAGTGCAATTTGGTAATCGTTGAACCCTTTCACGAGATGCATATGTTCCACTTGAATATTGGTACAAAAATTGATCCTAATTTAGTATCCATTATAGACGATCGATGAATAAATAAGAAATTTTTTTGAAAAAAGTAACTCTGTCACGAAAGGGTCAAGAGATCAATGACCTGTTCGCGGTGGCAGGTTTCCTTAAAGCGCTTTATGAAGTATTATAAAGGTGACACGTGATGAATCGAGGATTATAAGTTCATCATATTATTCTGAAAATTCTTTCCTGTAACAAAGGCGTCGTGTGTGTCATATCGCCTTTTTAATTGAGTTTTAACGTCGCATCAGCTGGCTCGTACATGGTTATTATATTAAGGGAAATTAGATTTTCTTTTAGAACGTTAAGTCTCTTAGGAACGAGAATACTTTCGGTATTTGCTTTCAGTATTCCTTTAATTTGGAATTTGAAATTGGTCTTCGTATACTTTTAGGGAAGATTAAAAGAACGTGATTTACGGTTACTTAGCAATTAGTACATGCATTGGTGTCATATCTTGTTATTCACATATGAGCCACTTTTTGATGTTTCAATTTTAGTATCAAAACACACACTCGGTGCATAATATTTCGTAAATAAAACAAGCGTAATAAATTTTACTTTATGGAGTTAGTCATTTTGGTTTTTAAATGGCTCACACGTCGCACGTGTCACATCTTTCGCTCGTTGTTCTCCTCGCTTCCTATTTTCCTATTAAAATCAACAACAGCCTTCCCGCCATTTGTCCCCAAACATACTTCAATATACTTAGTCATTCGACGAAGAAGAAGCTCAGTTCGACAACGAAAAAGCAATTTTTAATTATCCAAAAGTCGCTCGTCCCTTGAATTTCAAACGCGAACCGAGGTATCTCTTACAATTTAATACGCAACAACGTCCTTCTCGTGCAGAGGAACACGAGTTTCGGTCGTTTGATAGCATCTCTCGTAAAGGCAGCCGATACTTTCATCACAAGAAACGTCACAAAGAGCCATCGAAACGGGACTCGTTACACATTCGTGAAAGTAAACTCGCACAACAGATGCAGCAGCACTTACCTTGCGCAAAGGCTCAGGCAAGATTACGCGAGAGGGCTGGGGAAATTCGTGTTGGAACCGCGACAGATGCATGCAAACAAATTGAAAATGTAAACACTGGTTTTCCATGATGCAGAGCAACTGGTTATTGTGATTTATGAAGCTGCTACTGTCAACATCCTCGTGCACCGGATTTAATCTCCGTTTTAACGCGACCGTCTCCCCTCGGTTTCGCAGAAATGAAAAGGGCACGAATACCTTGCTCGTGCATTCTTTTTTTTTTTAAATAATTTCACGGCTAACCATTTACTCCGCCAGCACGATGCCGTTCCTCGAGAAATTCAATCAGCTTAAACTGATTTCCCAGCGTTTTTGTGCCTCTCATTCACGAGTGTATCTCGTTGGGAGACGATATCTTTGAGCTCGATAAGCAAACTCGAGGAATAATTAAGATCCTCGGTGGTAAATGAGGAAAACAAGATTTACAATGCTTATTCTTTTTCTGCACTTTTGTTAGCAATTATATTTTTCAGAGGAAGACACTGATTACTTGTAAATACGAAATTACTGATTTTACTTTTCCTACATTTTTAGTAGCAATTGTGTGATGCACATATATTTGAATTACATTTTTCCAGTTTGTTCATTAACCCTTTCATGACCCGAGGGACGCAGGTGCCCCACTTGAGTATTCGAACAAAAATTGATCTGAATTTAGTATGCATTACAGAGAGTATGCGATGCTCGGTGAATAAACAACAAATTTGAAAAAACATATTTCGGTCGTGAAAGGGTTAAAGAAATGAATTACGCATTTCGTAGCAATGAATACCTACTACTTTCAAACTTTTAATCCTTTTTTCCACATTCTGCCGGAACTATTTGAAGCTTGTACATTATTCTTCCCAAATTAAACTCTAAATTTTCGGTTTTGCATAAAGGATGACAGAGTTTCGGTGAATTTCGATGCATCGAGAGATAGCAACGCGTTTGCGACACATTAGGGCTATTGGTTAAATAGTAATCACGCTGTGTAGGAAGCAATGGACGAAAATGTACTATTTACAATGTTTTATATTATTCAAAGCGAAGATTCGTGTACGCTTTGAAACATTGGAACAATCATTTCGGCCCTTTTATTAGGTAGGTTTTGTGTCAATTTTTAATGGATTGAAATTTTCTGAATTTCTATGCTAAGAATTTGGCACGAGGGTCATTTTTGAAGTGTATTGTTAACACTGGTCGAAGTGAAAAGGAAAGGTGGACTTTCTCGAAAATATTGAAATTTCTGTTTTGTTACAATCGGGCCAAATAAATCGATACAAAATTGTCGAAAATCGGGTCATGGGTGAGACTATACCATAGCAGCTTTGCATTCCGCATATATGCATCTATTATTTGACGGACATAGGTGTTGTGATTGGGAACGAGGGAAATAAAATAGGTTTCAATTGTGATTAAACCTGGACGCCGAATACGGAAAAGTTTACCTTCGTACGACTGCATTTTCATTTATATTTCAATTGGCGAATTCTTTTTGTGTTACAAGTTTGTTAGAAAAATTCTTGCCAAAAGTTTGCGTACCATGAATAATCTCGAAATTCTATCAAAATTCTACAAATTTCGATATATTCGACATTTGTTTATGCACTACGAAATTTAAATATCAGAAATAGTTATTTGCTTTCTTATGATAATTAATTTAATTACAGATTCAGTTTGTAATTAAATTTTCGAGCTCCAATAGGATAATTTTTCGACGTAGGTAAACAGATCATTTTCGAAAGTTTCATGAAAGGTCAATTTATAGTGAATATTTTATTTAAAACTTACAAAAATAAAGGTATGATCTATACTTGCTTACTTTACGAAAAGAAAGGCATTTATATTCTTACTTTATTTTTTATAGAAAATTCTTAAAGAAGTTGTCGAAATACCTTAAAAAAAAAAAAAAAAATAACTGGTACAAAGATCGTTTAATTTTGAGGGACATGTGATTTTAATCTATAAGTGAATACAAATTTAACAAATCATCTTACTATTCTCGAGCGAAACAGATTTTTATGAAGTTGAAGTATTAGTAACGATATCGAAAATAATTGTCGACCAATTTGAGAAAGTAGAGAGAAGAAACATTAAAGACCATTCACATTTCTCTGCTTTTCTTAGTTCTGCACAAAAAACGTAAGGGGCAATATTTCTTACATTGTCTGCGACGAATCAAGCGCACAGTTATAGAACTCTATCAGTCGCGTGCCTTGTTTGGAAGTAATCTTCCGAATTGCATGGCCGATTGGCAACAGATCAGACGCGAGGTTATTGAACTTCCAACGTTCCCTTGTCAATTGGTCCAATGTACGTTATTGTCGAAATTGTACGGAATTGTCGGACCCCTAGAATTTTTTGGTAGCCGGCCATCGTATATTACGTTCTCGAGCAGAGCACAAAGACATTCCGGAGTAAACATTTATTTCGGCAAGATCGTTTTCTCTTCGAATAATTTTCTATCTTTTGTAAAACAGAATTTGCAGACACTTGCAATTTTAATATATATTTATTTCACTTACTTGAATTCTTTTCATTTCTGTGATTTATTTCAATTTTTCAGTAACAATTGTAAGCACGCACGACGAATTTTCAAAATTGATTTTCTCAAAAATGAAGTCTTGGGTGAAAAAGATTTATTTTGCGATAGAGACGAGATACTTTTCCTTTTTTTAATCTAAGAGAGTCTTAGAATAGGTGGAGATGAGAAAGTAGCAGGGAAAATTTTGGGGGAATTTTAGGTGAAATGTGCTGCATGAACGTAAATATTGCGGATCTTCTAAAATTTTTTAAAAATTTTTCCTAAAGAAATAATAATTTTTGAAAAAATGTCGAATTCAGGTAGTAAGAAAGAAAATACGTAGCGAAACTTAATTTATTCACTCAGTTTCACAACAATTCGCTCTCTGGACCTGCAGAATTATCACGTGCCAACAGGTAGCATGAAAAGCATCTGATCCACAATCTCCGAATCTTCGAAAAAGATGAGAAAAATCGAGAATTCGACGTGAAAATCGTCGGAGTGATATTTGTCGTTGCGATAACAAGAACGTTATTTTACGAGTTCGCGTAACTTATTATCTATCGCGTATATGCCCAGTATTTGACGGGTTCGAAATCGCATTCAACTCGAATGCATTGTGACTTGACATCCCGGTGCTTGTACACTGATGGCTGTATTCAAGGGAGTTGTATAGATAACGTAATCATGATTGTCAGTTGTACACGCGTTTTCAAGTATTGCACGGATATAATTGCTCGAAAAGTGTAGTCGATTCACTTCTCTGTACATAAGTGGAAATTTCGGATATCTCTTCGTATTTCAGTCATAACAAAAGATTGACTGATAGTCCACGCGACAGGTGAAGTACCTGTACTAATTATACACGCGAATGCTTCTGATAAGAAATAATTATTGAAAATATGAAATAACGTAGGAATTGTGGTATTATTGATTATGTTATTACTTGTATAATTACTGTTTGGTTTGTTATTTTATTGAGTATTTATGTGTTTACAATTTGTTTGAGCGAGTGCAAATGGGTGTGGAAGATGTGGTTGCATTGGGGATGAAAATTAACAAACAGATGCGAGAAGTGTGTTGACAAACGTTGTAAAGATTCTGTTAAAACGTTTTCCAGTTTTAGTTGTAAACATTCCTGCAACAATGAAATATCCCAATGTTATAGTATAGTCCCAATTAATAGTAAATTAAATCGTTAGAGTATTTATTTTATACGTAAATAAATTATCCTTTCAAAAAATTAATTAATTAATCCTTTCAAAAATTAATAAATTGAGAATACTGAATATTAAGTGTACTGAAAAATTAAAAATTATCCTTTGACAAAATTAGGTATATTGAAGATTTACTGTT
>NW_017100150.1:1234415-1254201 GCF_001263275.1 Habropoda laboriosa
GTGTATTAAGTTTAGCGAAGAATTAAGCATATTAAGAAACCAAATTATATTAACCAAATTAATTACCAACTCCCAATTTTTTTCTCATTACGTACTTATTTGCAACGCAAAATACACTTGCGCTAGGAGTGAAATTAACGGCCAGTTCGTTGCACGACAAACTTTCCCTCGCTTGAAATTATAACCACCGTAGATAGATTAATTAAAACGTGAACTGGAATTGGGTTTCTAGTACTAAACGTGACATTTATACCGCTATCCTCGCGACACGATTCTTACATTATACTACACAACCCTATGCTTGTCACAGCACACCTTCCAACCTTGTACGATGTGATAAAACGAAAACGAAAATGCTGAGATTTTTCAGTATCGAAATTAAAGGATCGTGAAATTTTAACACTGAAAAATTTATCTGAGAAATTTCGACACTGAAAAATTTATCTGAAAAATTTTAACGTTGATAAAATTTATCTGAGAAAATTTAACATTGATAAATTTCAATTGAATTAATAATGAAATCGATGAAACTTTTAAACAAATAGAATTACAAGTGATACATTTTTAATCTCAAAGTGTGTGCATTCTGCTTACGAAAATTCAAACAGTATCACGTTTGAAAAGTACAGAAAATAAAAATCCAATGCATATTGAACACTTAAAACTGTGCTTATCCCATCTGGCAAAATAGAATTTTGTATAAAAAAATTAGAGATGCCAGAATATCAACGAAAATTGTTCGAACGATTTCCTGAATTTTTCACGCACCTGCATGAATTCGCTGCATAATGAATACTGGCATGCACAATTCGCATAATCCATTTAAAGTGTGATTCCTGATAATTCACGACAAGCTTCGAAATTTCCCCCCAGCTTCTTTCGACATCTTAATTAAAATTTGGAAATTCCCCGTAAATAAATAGAAATTCAGAGGTGTCTGGACGTTACAACAAGCCGCTTTTGAATCTCGAAAATAGCGAAGAAGTCACGTTTGTATCGTAAAGTTGGTCTGTGTCGAGAACCTTTAACACGCACAGATTTTGCATAATTTACGCGCGATAAATTTTTCATAGACACGTGACCGTCGAGCTAGCTAGATTTTTCGGTTGGAAAAATAAAAAGTAAATCGACAATAGTTCAGCTGAAAATGTTTTTTCCACCATTCTCGGTTATTACACGAAATTGTCGGAGGAATCGAACTGCAAGTTGAATTTTATGTGTCCGTGATTCCCCTCGAATGTGAGCATTTTGTTTCGTTTTAAATCAATTATGCAAATCAATGTAGACGGGACATTTACATGTAACGTTTTCCGCGGCGACGCACAGTGTTTCCTGCAATGGACAAAAGTAGAAATTCTGAAGTGTTTGATTCACAATCTTTTGTATCTTAAAATGTTAATAAAGGAACGGAGATTTTAATATTACCCATGACGTTTGCTTAATTTACCATATTGAAGTGAGAAATGATACTAGAAATTTATTCCAAATTTCTCGTTATTTTTTCAAACACATGTCACTGGCGGAACGTTTATGCTTTTAATTTGATTTTTATAAAGACGTGAGCAGACGTGACATGACGTGACGTAAAAATTAATCAGTAATCAGTTGATAATAAGTTGCGTTAATGAAAATTTACAAAAAAGTTTTTATTCAATAACTACAATTTTCTTTTTAATGAAAACATATTTTTTTCGACAAAAAAGTGTTAGAGAACTTAGGTCGAAGATTGATTAGCTTAGAAGTTATGAGTTTTGCCCCGAACGCCCATATACGCGAAACACTGTGCGACGCGGAAACGTTTACGCGTTGACTGAAATGGACTTGTAATTTTATTAGCGATCTGATCTCATTACAACGACAACGTTTCGCAAATTACGATTTAAACGGTGTCTTTGGCGCGCGTTTTTAGGTTTTTAGATACACCAGAATGGTGTGCTAACAAATTTGCGATTTCGAATGAGATTTCGAATTCGGTGACCGAGGTTTTGTGTAATTTCTTTTTTGAAACGTGGATAGAAACGCGATAAATTCTCGATTTTACAATCTTTACGGAATTTCGTTGAGACGGTAATAAATTGTTCCTTTTTTCATCTCGAAATACTTTGACTAATTTTCAATTTCACGTTTCATTTGAATGTCATTCGACAATTAATAAAACAGAGATTTTTTGACATATCATATTTGAAAAATGAATATGGAAACTTGAGAGGAATAAATTAAGAAATTTTAAATATTATGATAATTAGACATTTTAATTTTGGACACTTTTATATTTGAAACTTCATGTTTCTTATATTCTTTACATATGCATAAGTTTGTTCAATGCTGTTTACATTATAATTCAGACATAATTCACTCGTTCTTTGTTAGAAGCAGGGTTCATAAAATCTGATCCTTTTTTTCAAGGAAAGGTAGCTAGTAAAAGAAAATTCTCTTCCTTCTAGCAGGGTCTCGGTATCTCGTCTCTTTGCACCCTTATTTTACTATGCAGTATAAAATAACAACTTACCATTCTCGATTATCGCCCTCCTGTCGTAAAGTAGCTTCTGTTTTGCAAGCATTACCCCGAATCCGAAGAGAAAAGTGAACCGGATGCCTGAGAGCTTCTCTTCAAGATGGGGCACCTACACATGCAAATCGTTCACGAAATTATAGCCATGATTTTCATCCGATTTTAATCTTAATTCGAAAGCATTTCGTGCAGAATATCTCGTTTCAGTTTTGCGATAATCCATTTTACGAATTTAATGGAAAGTGCAAGTCAGGTATTATTTCTGTGTAATACTAATTTTCCTATACATGTGATTTAACAGAAAAAGGAAGAGAAATTAGAATAAGTAGACAAATTTTGGGCAAACAGGCACAATTGCAAAACCAGAGCTAGCAGTAAAGGTGAAAAATGTCAGAATTGTGCCAAATTCTTCGCACACCGTTGCTAATATCGTCCAGAAATGAAAGAATCTCACAATGCAGAATTGATTTAACCGAAAAACACGGCGCGTAAAGTTTCTAACTCGGAATCGCGTGACGACAAATTGATTCCAGCGGGGGCGGCGAATCGAATAGCATAACGCGACGCAAACGCCATGCGTCGAGCCTGGCCGCAGAATCGAACATGGAATTACACGTCATTAAACTGAAAGTACCTGACTAAACAGAGTCAATCGCACAGATAGAAGAGAATCGGAACGGCTGTAGAGTTGCAACCCTTTCGCCGCCGTTGGGCTACACGGAAATCGTTTTGTGTCTTTCAGCTCGAAAATGCTGAGGTCGCAACGCGAACGTCTCCCACGCCTGGCTCTGAACAAGGGATTCGCAACAGCCTCGAGATCCTATGCATGCACAATAAGTATGTATGTGCTGTACGCGTATTGTACGTTTCGCCAGGTAAAAGCTGCCTCTTTTCGAATATTTTCGAGATGGAAAATCGGGGAAAAAAGTGAAATTTTACCCGTTTCGCGGAGCACGAGTGACAATCGTGAGATCGTGTTCGCGTGATTTCGAGGGGATTCGAAATGAAACAGTTAACCGTCGTATACGTTCCAAAGTACCCATAAAATATCCGTGGAATAGGATATTTACTATTGAGCGATGTTTCGTTTCACGTATTTCGGGGTAATTCGAATTTGCTCTAGCGATATTTCGATGCGATACGATATCTGTGTTAGACGGTGTAGATTTGATCGTTTTTGAATTGTGGTTTAGAAAGGGTACGAAGATATTTTGGTGTCTAAATTCTCCTTCTTTTTCTTCTCGTTTCATCGATGTCACACTTATAAATTAGTTATGGTAATTTGTCGAAATGTCGAACTATCGAATTTTCGAATGATCGAAACACTTGTCGTGCTTTATTCCTTTGCTATTTTATCTATTTCGAAGGCTAAATTTATTTTACAAAATAAATCAGAAAAAATTAGTTTCCAATTTTTCATACCAAGGATCTTTATATATTCGCATACTATCCGATCAAAGGACTATTGCCAGCAGACGTACAGCTTCCACGTTACCGATTACCGAGTACTTGAGCATGCTTACCAATGCTCATAGAGGCAATGAGATGTAAGTACAGCTTACTACAAACCCGCATTGTCCAAGCTTTGATCTCAAGTAAAACGAGTTTCTCTCAGTCCGTCTTTGTCGTTGAGTAAACGTGCACACTCTGGTTCCCGCTGTAGGAAATATTGCAAATACTTGTACGGAAAAACTCATGTTAAACCATTATCGAT
This sequence comes from Habropoda laboriosa, assembly GCF_001263275.1. Classification (NCBI taxonomy): domain Eukaryota; kingdom Metazoa; phylum Arthropoda; class Insecta; order Hymenoptera; family Apidae; genus Habropoda; species Habropoda laboriosa. Next base: position 1,238,642 of record NW_017100150.1, read on the forward strand.
AATAATTCATAAAAATGTTTATATCAGATGTAAAGATAAATTCTTTTCCACTGGACTCACGTAATTGATCCACAGCCAGCAAGTATCTATCGCGATAGTATCCTCAAGCTGCCAGAAAAATGGCAAAAGATGGTCAACAATAATGGAAATGATTTCAACGAATGATCTATTTTCATTGGTTGTTTTAAATAAAACTTCGACTGTACCCATCACTTACAGGCCAAATTACTTGCAAAATGGCCATTGCCAGAAAAATGGCAAAAGATGGTCAACAATAATGGAAATGATTTCAACGAATGATCTATTTTCATTGCTTGTTTTAAATAAAACTTCGACTGTACCCATCACTTACAGGCCAAATTACTTGCAAAATGGCCACAACAACTGTACATCTCAGAAAATTCTTTCGAGGTTTGAATTTACACCCTTCGTGTACCGTACATCCCTTTCTTCCCGATTATCACATCATTCGCCACGGTCGTTAAGTTCTCGTTTCACCGTCCTCACGTTCTCCAACTCACGCACGTTCAAACCATTCCACGTGAAATCGCACACTTTCTGCCACTAGGTCGCCGAACTTTTTCCAAACCAGGCACATTTATTGGCAAACACGAGTAACTAACTTGTGCCAAATTTTAATCACCGAAATGTAAATATTTACAGAAGTTTGATAAAAAGTTTTCGGTACGGGAGATACTTATTACACCCAAAATTTTGATTTACTTTTATTCTTTTCGAGGAAACGCTAGAAGTGTATACGGAGAAAATTGTGTTATTAATTTATTACATTAAAGCCTGCTGCAACACAGAATACAAAACACGTTTAAACAGTGAGCAGTGTTTAACATTAAACACAGATCTAAATACGATGAATTATTAATTCATGATAAATTGCCACATACATGCCTGTAACTATCAAATACAAGCTCAAAGGGAAGCTGCAGTTTAATTAATCCTCGGTATTGATCAGAGCACTAATCGTGCAATGCTTAAACTGCACGTTTAACGAGAAATATTTAACAACTAATGCCTAAGAGTTGTTATAACGAAGAGTTTGAAACATTGTCATAGATAAAATTACGATTACATTACATTAAATATTTGGGAAAATGAACTTTGCACTGTTTCAATTAATTTAAGAGAAATATAAAATTAATAAAGAATGTGTATAATTAAAATTTAATTATAGAAATTATTATACGTGGATACTTTTATTATGTCATTGTAAATAAAAAATATTAAGTGCACAAAAAAATAATAGTATTAAATTAATAAAAATTCTGCGTTTTGTAATGTTTACATTTATAATAGCAATTGTTTCAATTTAATAGAATGAGATATGTTCGAAAAGCATAGAAGATGGGAGAAGAAAAATTTGCTTCGATTTCTGAATCTTTGGTTAGATAACGCATCATGTTTCTGTGCAATCAATCAAACCATGAATGAGTAATTAGCCGCATAATGAGAAGAGCTGCATCATGTGATCGAAAGAGTTACATTTGAACAATGCTGATACATAGATCCATTTGTATGCATGGTAAATGGACGAAGAATGCGCCATTAATACCGCCTGTGCTAGTATTACGCGGTACTTGTGAATATTTTTCGAATTGTTCTTATCGAATAAAGATTAGAGGCTTCGATCGAATGAAATAACATTTTTTCCACGTTACCATGAATACCTTTCGACATTGAAATTCCTAAATATCAAATGTCTTGTGATTCTAAAATTTATATTTTGGAAGTGACGTGGTGCAAATGATCACTCGCGAAGTTTGGTAGCAAAAATATATTTATTGAAACGGTAATGCTTAAACTAATTTTAAATGTCAGGCGATACGATGCGCGTAGAAAGGAAGTCTACGACCAAAGGCCTCGTGCCTTTTTCGGGGCTCCCTTAAGTTGTCCTCGAGGACGAAGAAACTCGGAGATGTTTCGAGGGCCAAGAGTCGCCTACGCCTAAGTGCGTGGCCCCCCCGTGGCGGTCACAATATATATCAAATTTCTTGTAATTTCAAAATTTATAAATATCAAATTTCTTGTAATTTCAAAATTTACAAATATTAAATGTGGCGACCGCCAGGGGGGACCTACGTACCTAGGCCTGGCGATTCTTGGTCCTCGAGGCGAAGAGTCGAGAGATGTTTCTCCAAAGATCTCCGGGTTTCTTCGTCCTCGAGGACAAGAGTATCGCCTTGGCAATGTAGGCCCGCGCCTCAACTTGCTGGGACTTTCCCAGGGAAAAAGAGGCTACTTAAGGGAGGCTTTTGTCGTGGACATTCTTACCACATGCACCGTGTCGCATATGCACTTTAAAATTAGTTTAAGCGTTATCGGATTTAAATAAATATATTTTTGTTAAGTAACATTAGTGTAATAATTATTTTTACACCACGTTGTAATATCAGAAATTATAATGAAAGAGTAATTTTTAATTAGAACTCCCTTTCAAGCTTCGCAGTACATTTTTGAAAGAAAGAAAGTCAAATATAGCGCACAAAATTATTTTCCTCATTCTGAGAAACAAGCAGTGTCGAAGCACTGTGAAAGCAGTGAAAACTATGGTTTTAAGGGTGAAAGTTAATTTTTAAAAATTGATTCTCAAATACTGAAAGCACGTACATTCGGAGAATTCGGAAATTACAGAAGATTCCACGTTGGTATCAAAGTTCTATTCGTTCTTCAGCATTAAGCTGAGTACACTTCTTCGTTCCACTTCCAACGAAGAGGAAACTAAAGACGCAATGAAAGAGAGGTCAAGTTGCATTGAGAAAACGTTAGAAGCTAGTTGGCGATCACTCGCCGATCAACATCCTTCAAAACAGAAGGTATCAGAGTTTCAATGGTTTTCTAACGAGAATCTTGAGACAGACAAAAGCATTTAGGGGTGTTTATGTTGCACGTTGGACGCATTTCAAATTACTTGCGAGTTTGGGAACATTTTCTGTCACCTTAACATTTGTCAATACTAGTATAGACAATGACAGTTTCGAGAGTGCATTTGTTGGAATGTTTTGGAAATGAGTGAATATTGTCAACTTTCTTCCTGAAAATTTTGAACAGTATTAATAGTAAACCAGCTATCTTTTACAGATATTTCTGACTATTTCATTTCATTATACACAAAAATTAAATTCCAACAAATTTTTGCTTTTGTTCTTCATAATTGTTACTGTCCATTTCGTTTTTATCTCAGTTGTAGTATACTTAGTACAATGGATAAATGTGTGACTATAAATTTGTTTAGAAAAAGAGACGAAACTGATAACTAATAATAAGTAAGTGTTTTTTCTCAATTCTTACACTATTATAAAGAAAAACCGAAATTAAATAGAGAAAGAAATTTACAAAAAAAATATTATAAGAAAGGTACTTTCTTTGATTACTACAGACGTTTTTCTAATATTACAATTTTTCATTGTACCGTCAGTATTGTATTCATTAGAGCCTCTTTTAAGAATCGTATGAATGGAAGAAACTTGTGCTTCATCGTGCAATCCTAAGAAGGATAGAATAGTGAGAAAATGGAAAATAGGTTCTCAAAATTTAAGTGTTCCCATTTCGTGCGGAGTAAAGAGCTTTAATAGAACCAGCTCCGCCTGTTGAAAGTGTTTTGCATTTTATCGATCAAACTTTGGCAACATACTTTTGCGAGAATAATCTACGCGTTGTCGATAGTTAACATTTTATTTATTTAGATCCAGAAAAATACAAAATCCTTCGAACGGGAAATACACAAGCTCGAATGAAAGCCGTAGAAATTTGCGAAAATGAAAGAATATTTTGAATGAAAATAGATAAAATTAAAATTAGAATTTTAAGTTTCCATCGATGAATAGTAAAATTTGATTTTCGTGTTTAAAGTCATTACAGTATCGCGAAATTTTTCATTTTTACCAGCTCAAAATAAAATGAAAAATATTTCATTCTACACATTTCTTTTCCGTCACAGTAGTTTAATTAACCAATTTAATTATCATTTCTCAACGTATTTTATAACACATTTATAATACATTTATAATTACGCAGACACTTTCACATATTTAACATATTATCTGAACAATTATTTAGCGTCATTTAACGTTATCGTGTTGCATAAACAATAAAATCGGAGAAATTTCTGTACATCAAGCAGCACAGAATCATTTCAATCTACCAAAAATAACATTTACTTCGCCGAGAAATTATAGCTTCTCTGCAAAATTGCAATGCTATAATTATCTGTCGCTTTGTTCAACTGAAACATGCAACGATTTCTTCCTTCCTGATTTAAATAGAATATTGACCTACGAAAGGATTCTATTTTCTACTTTCCAAGTAACTATATTTTTCTCTGACGTCTTCGCCTCGTAATCAAGTATTCATGCGCTTTCGTCTTAAGTGATAGAAGTATAATTGAGGAGCGATCGTTAGACGCAACTATAATTGTAAGAAATTTTCAGACGCAAATATTTCCTCACAACTGCCGGTAATGAACGTGATTTCGTTAATTGGCGTGTTGCTTTGCTACTGATTAGCGCAATCATCGTTACGAACGTGACGTTCTATTTGTCAGAAATACTACGTATCTATACAAACATATATCGTGCTTCGTAGTATCAACAGCAGTACAAATGATATTCTTACGTCACAGCAAGATATGGTCAGTTTTTGTGAAAAAATAAAAACAACAAACAGATGAAGAAACATCAATGAATAGATACAGTCGCTAGTGACCTTAGCTAACGATGCGGCAATAAATGTTGAATAAATAAGTCGTGTTTCATAACTGCATTCTAACCAAAACAATGCCAACGTACTGTGAAACCTGTAAACAAAATTCAGCCACTAAATATATGCTATCAGACTGCAAGAACGCAGAAGACACCAGAAATTCAAATACCTAACAATATTTGTGTTCAGTCTTCACAGGCACGGTTTATGGCACGATCGAACGGCAACGGTTATTTTTGAGTTCAGGATTTCGTTTACTGCTTGTACGTGTCTAATTACACCCTGGCGAGGGTCACTAGAATTGCTTGTTGCATTTTTAGTGATTTCTGTCCCTCGCGCTCAATAGCCTAAGAACATGCCATAAACCACGAATTTCCGAATGGCACATCTACCTGTAACGGTACGCTTGCCGATTAGTCACCCGGAGGAAATTCCAGATTTTTGGGACCTTCCACCCACCCCTCGCGGCCGTCTCCCACCCTTCCAAGGTGACAGCGCGCTAAGGGCGCACTGGAAAGGCGGTAAAGACGATATTAGACACGCTGATTGGCAAAAATGTAATTGTTAACTATTTAACCAATCAGCGTGCTCTAACCAAAAAACTCTCCCACGGACGTCCGAGGGACGACGTCGAGATTGATTCGTCCAAAAAACACCAAGGAGCAACCAGCTCAAATTGTAACCACTTCACTAGTCCCAGTATAACTGGGTGGTCCTTCGAGAAGGTTTTGAATTAAAGTTGGCAAACAAAGTTGATTTTGCAACAATGACAGGCAGTAACAATTTGAATCAGAAGAAAATCTCAAGACAGCAATCAAACTTATCAGTGAAATAAGTCTTCATTGTGTAATATACTAGTAATTGTGAAATAACCGGTAATTATGGTCGCTGATAACCAAGATGATGCGACTTTAAATTATACTAAAAAAAAATTAGTAAAGGAATATTTGAAACTGAAGAAAATCTCAAAGAAGCAACAGAACTTATCCATAGACTAAGCCTATATTCTGAAATACAGAATAGTAGACTAACGAAGATGTCGATGCGACCTTAAATTTCATGTAAAAAGCAAAATAAATCATATTTCTAATGGCGAGGCTCGTATTCCTGACGCGGAACGTCACGTGCATCATCCTTTTAAAGCTTCCTCGTGATGAAACTACCAACCATGATTTATTAACATCGTCGTCATCAGTCCGGCTTCAAGTTCACGAATATTCCTCGAATTTATATTTAGCAACGTGTTACAACGTAAATCACCGAAGTATTGTATTAATATTAATTCGGAACATTAAGTGTCCGACGTGGGATCTTCGCGTGCACAAAACAAAACCGGGAGAATCCGTGCTTATTATTATTGTCAAAGTGCCAAGTTCAGCGGCTGCCAGGATTCGCTGGGTGGATAGAGCACGAAGTCGGTGGAATGTCTTAAGTTGCTTTCAGAGCGTCTCACTCGGTGTTTCAATTTTCCTTTTTTTTAACCCTTTATGACCCGATTTCTCCCAGAAGAAAAATCACGGTTGATTGCAATTTTACAGTTTTGAGGAGAGAAGCTGTTTAGAAGGAATTGTACAGCAATAGTACAGCTATAATAAATAAACTATATCCAAGCACTTTCATGTTCTGCAATCGACATAATTGTGCCATATTATTAAACCAATTCGTTTCGAACATGACAGTAATTTTAAAAAGTGCAACTATGGGTAAACTATAAAATATATCATAGATAAATGGATATGTAACTTCAAGATCACACATGACGGTATAAAGGGTTGAAACCCTTTGAAAATTTGTTTTGAAAATTTAGGTCGACAGTATATCGACGGAGCCTTTTGGTACACTTCCAGCTTAATTTTATTTTTTACGCATTTTCGAAGGATTTTGAAAAGATACGGGCAAAGCAAGAAATTTTATGGCCGTGGTTAAAAGTTCACCGTCTGACACACACGTTGCGTGCAGAAATCTGCAGTAGCGAAAGGGTTAACCCTTAGGAATATTGTACCTAAAGGATCTGGCCAGAGAAGGCGAAAATGCTTTCTGATAAGAGCCTCGGAAGTTTCTATTAGGAACCTCTTTGCACCTGCATTGCACTGAATTGATAAATGTAGTATACTGCAATTTATGTGGAAGTGGAATGGTCAAATTGCTCGTGAAAGGTGTTTTAAATTGTCATTAATGTTTTACTGTGAGTTGTGACGATTTCACTGTTGTAAATTTGCAGACAATTTTCTTGCAAAGCTGTACCGAATAATATGTAATTTAATGTGAATGAAATTCTGAATGCAACAGAACATTCTAATATTCATTTCAAGCAGTAAAGTTAGCGAATATAGCAACTCCAAGGAAAGAATAAAATAAGTATGTGACGTTCATGTGACATAAAAGTTTATCGTAAGAAGTACGTTAAAAAATGCGAACCTGTATTAACCCTTCGTTTAGCCGCGCATGAATGTACCTACACATTACGACCCATTCGTTCCTTAATTGCACTTTTATTAATTATCACCATGTTTGAAATCAGTTGGTTTAATAATTTGACTTAACGATCAATCGAACATTTTACACACACTTACTCGCTCCTATTCTTCACTAACAGCCCAATTTATAAACACAACGACACATAGCAGCAAAGATCGTTCATAATTCAATACCTCTACTATCTCGTTGCAATCGTAACTTAGTATTACTAGTTAAACTATTAATGAATGCATTAGGTAAACCTGAAAATTCGATTTCAGACAGCGAACAATATATCATTTCGCATTAAACAGGCTTCCGATAGTCGGACAGAGGAAATAATTCCGAAGTCGCGTCGTTTCTGAACATCAGCGAAACTTGTGCCACGAATTTCGATACGGGCGCCAGAAATCCTCGTTAATTACAAGAGATTAGTCCGGAGCAATTCGATTGTCATTTATTTACGCCTGAAACCTGTGTGAAACGCGTCTAAGAGTAGACTGAGAAGGTCGTTTAATCGAAGATATGCTTGAGGACAAAGTAGAAACTCAGAAAACGAATAAAAGTGTCGTCTGTTGCGATAAATTAGCTAGCTGTAGTGTCACGACCTATTTATGCAAAACGAAACGCAAAATATCGATGTGTTTAAAAATCTGTCTCATTTCGAACGCTTCAACGAACGATTTGTTAATGTAAATGTAGCAAACGACGTGTATTCTCGTTTCTCTGCCACAAAATGCACCGGCTTCGTCTTGAGAAGCGTGGAATGGTACAAAGGAAGATTGCAAACTCTTAAATATTTTCTTAGGCGACGCTGAAATAAGTTACCTGTTCACGCGTGAACATTCATTAAAATGGGATGCTCGACTTCCCAAGAGAAACAAAACCGTCTTTTATTCGGCTGCTGTGCCGTGTCAACAATAAAATTCTTATAACGTACCTCCAAATGGGAATACGAGGTTGCGTGTTTGATGGAAACTCCGATACAATTTTTTCCCCCCAGTTTTCGTTTCTTCAGGGTGAAAGCATCCCTTAAATGTTAACACGTGTTTTCCTGTGTATCTTGAAATCTACAGTTGATACGAACAAAATTGAGTGCCTTCTTATTCTTTGAAAAATTGTGCAGTGAAAATTGTCAAAAATTTGTCGCCGCCTTCATTTTTAAGAAACTTGTAATTTTCTTTTGTGAAGCATAAAGAGCCATTAAATTTTTATTCTAACAATTTTTTTACATCTACTGGAGAACCAACAAGTAGAGAAATTGTTAAATGGAAAAACATCCCACTGCCTTCATTTTCTATTGTGGAGCATAAAAAGCCATTAAGTTTCTATTCTAACAATTCTTTTATATCTAACGAAGAACCAAAAAGTGGCAAAATTGTTAAATAAACCGCCCTCATTCTTAAACAAACATTTTCCTTTCTGGAGCACAAAAAGTCGTTAAATTGTCATTCTATCATTTTTTTTAAATATTTACCATAGTTTCGAAGAATTAACATTTAAGGGGTGTTTTCGCCCCGAAGAACCGAAAAGTATCAAAAGGAGAAAATTCTATCGGAAACCCCCACGAACCAGCAAACTGTCCAAAACGATCGAAATTTTCGGATTACCAAAGTTCTCCGGTTAGCTCGATATGTATCGCCAGTTTCGACCGACTAGTACACGGTAAAGTCCGAGCCGATCGAGATACCGTCGTACGAAAGAAAAAATAGCTGGTGCACGCGTAATTGTATGCAAGGCAGGATTATGGTAAACTAATCTGTCGCAATTTAATCAAAGGGAAGCAAGATAAAAGAAAAGCATAATTCGTCCGGCTGAAGCTGACGCGATTCGCTAAATTTACGCAACGAGAAGCCTGTGCTCCGTTCACGTCCTGTGTAATAAATGGAAGGCTACGAGGAAGGTATGTCGCAAATTAGAATGGACGGGAGACCAACCTAAAGTCTTGTAATTATCACTTATCACCGTGCACTGCTAACGTTTAGCCAGAAGTAACAACTTTGATATTAAATAGCAGGCAAGGAAGGTTAATTCGTCCGTGACGTTAGAAATATCTTATTTGAACGTTTCATTTATTGCACTCCCTTTGAAACGACGGAAGAAAATAGTTCAACATTCGTGTACTTTCAAATAATCTTCCTCCTCGAAAAACGGAAATTATTGGATTATTAAAAAGCTTCACAACGCGCAGTCTTCGAATCGTGGAAATCATACTCTGTTATTAAAAATACTGAGAAGTTCCATTTGAAATATTCTCGATAATATTTCCCTTATTTCACGAGTGCAACGAAATTCGTCCCAATTTTATCACGTCACAGGCAAATTATATGCTTTCCCGCAAAAAAATCCCGGTAATCGTGAAAAAATTCGGGAAAATGTCCCTCCTCTGTGACCATTGAAATTGCATTCTCTCGTTGCCCTGTATATCCTCAAAATTGTAGTAGATATAAAAAAGTTGTTAGAACGAAAATTCAACGGCCCTTTAAATCCATCTAATTTACAAATTTTTAAACATTTCTCCTAGCGTTAAAAAAAGAGGAGATATTCAAATGTTCAGATTACGACAGACACTCTGTATAATCTCTTTTACGCAGCGAAAGATAATTAAACGAACGTCCAAGGGACGCATAAGGTACAGCTGTTAATCAAGCGTGCCGGGAATACGGGAAATAACCAGTATCTGACAAACGTACGCAGCAAAAGAAGGAATTACGGTTGTTTCGAGTGGATTGGTGGTCAGCTGCCGATACAATCTTCATTCGCGGAATATCGACAGCGTTAGACGGTCAAAGGATAGGACAGGCCACGGTGGAGATTTCAAAGGTGGGTGTTTCGACCGGCTCACTCGGCTATTTCCCTTTTCTTCTTCTATTCGGCAATCGGGAGAAATCGACGATGCAGAAAGTGGTCAGCGCCGGGCTCCTATTCGCGCGGACGTTTCGTGAACAGCCTGGTAACCGTATCGCAGCCAATATCGATAGACTATTTCCTGGGAACCTTTTGTACCGGGGATAACTCGGTTAACGCGGATCTGTATCGTTAGGAAAGCACAATAAACATCTGCGTGATGTATTCGTGATAGCCATGAGGGAAATTCACGCGCAAGCACTGCCTCGAGACACTTCGGAGTCGAGCAGCTTCGCTTAAAGACACTTTGAATGCGTCGAAGTGTGTATAATTAGTGCCGTAAGCGAGGAAGACAATTAGAAAGGCGATGGTTGTTTTGTAATTTGTCTTTCCGATTTTTCTGTTGTTTGCTTGAGGGGTTAGATAGCTTTTTAGGTAGGGGTTAGATAGCTAACTTTGGTATTTTTTTTTAAGGAAGTAATTGACTCTGTTGAAAAGTTTTTACGGGGGCTTTGTTATGCTATCCTTGAAGAGTGTGCAGGAATTTTTTTATTTAATTTCTTTGGAAAACGGCGAAGCTACAGACGCATTTCTGGACCTCTGTTTAGTATCGAAGCTGACACTGTGTTTTCCCTTGTTGCGACATAATTTGAGTTACAATTAGAGAGAAATATTAAAAATTTTCGTCATCTACGTGTTAATTACTAAAGAAGACTATGGAATTTTTGAAAAATATTGCGTTTTATGGAAACGATGAACATATTTTTCCCCTCTGTGATTCTAGAATAAAAATTTAAATTACAGAAAAGATTTTTAATGCACTTGAATTTCAAGTGAATCAGGTGAAAATGTGGATGTTACGGACAACGCCGACCGAAACGTGTTTCAAGTTCTAATTTCCATTACCGAATCATCTCTAACGACATAAAACCATCGAAATTTCTCATTAAAACTGTTTGCATTATATTTAAAAAAATATAAACTATCAATTTGAGCGAAACACAGCTTGATTTTTTCGAATCTCAAAGGTAGCCTAATCCTTTAACCCTTTCGTGACCAGTAAAACTTTTGCCAAAAATTGATCGGAATTTAGTATCCATCGTGGCTGATAAATAAATAAGAAATTCTCACAAAAATAGGTTCGGTTATGAAAGATTTACTTGAGCACACTAGAATTTCACATGAACGCGAAAGAACGCACACTTGAATAAATTTGCAGAAAGACAGATAATGGGAATTTATAATTTCCATTTTTCAGTTTGCGACGACACGATGTCTCGAATCCCCGTTGCGTCCTATAATTCAGTCAGCGCACGTACACCAACTTACGTACATGCGAAGTTCCATTGCACGTCACCTTAATTGGTCAGTTCAACTGTTCGCTGTTCAGACGTTGAATTCCACTTTTGCTTACTCCAATTCCGAATTCATACGGTGTACACGACTTATGCATAGTACGAGCCGAGTATGATGTAGCATCGTCGTAAATATTCTAATCTTCGCCACCTGACACTGTCCTCATATGAGCTAACAAGGGTTAGAAGTCTCGTTTCGCGAAACTACGCCAATTTCTCTGCTTCAGGTGTGAACCAATTGTAATTCTGTCGCGTAATTTATGTTAAAGCATTTTTTCCTTTTTTTTTTACTACTCAGAATCCTGTCACATTGTAAGAATCGTAATCAAATTCGTTGTTCCCGTATCTCTAATTAAGGCTCCTATCGCGATCGAAGTAACGATAGCTTTAAATACCTTGCAATTAGTTTGCCAGCTTTAATCATTGTGCAAACGCGTTGCTTACTGTCGTATTAACCATTTTCATCGTTAGGCAATATTTTCTTCAACTGTTTTCTATTTTGAATTTAAATCTACAAGGAAAGGCTGAAAGGAAATTGTTACAATTTTACCGATTGCACTATGTTACTTATGAATTAACGTTAAAGAAATTGTAGCATTACAATTTTCCATATAATATCAGAAGTTCAATAATTATTTTACAATATTTCAAGTTCTATGTAGTGATTAAAATTAATTAAAAGTTACTTTTCTGAGCAGTTTCGAGAGATATAATAAAAAAAATTCCACGAATTTGTGATAATACAGTACTACAATAGATTCATTATTAACGACCACCTAATTAATAGCTTAATAACTTCAATTTAACGAACACTAGATTCCATCAAGTTCCATCCGTTTACAAACTTAAAGTCTGCTTTATCCAACTATTCGAATAATTAAAAATAAAAGTAGTAATGGAACAATGAACTCTTATACCGTGAAATGTGAAATATTATTTCTGCAAAGTTAAACGTTGTTTAATCGTCCTCTAAAATTAGTAACTGAAAAATGGCCACGTAGGGTTAATTGTTGGCAGTACGAGCACGTATTGTATATCTTCCATAGCGTTCGACGCGTTTTTCGAACAATTTTCAAAGATGATTAACAGCTTACCAATTTCTCCAGTTGAATTACGACCAATTTTCACGATCTCCACCCATGGTCCCTCACGGCCGGAAGCTTTAACTTGACAAACGTGGCTGCATTTTTTTCCCGCGCCGGTTAAAAATGTTTGCTCCACCCAAATAGCGACGACTTCTATGTGTAAAACCCGAGTGAGACATTACAGGTATCGTCGTTACATAGAAATATATACGGTTTCCGCGGGAACATTAGAGCTGGTAAGCTGCACACAACGAGCGGCAACTTCCCTCGACTACGCGTAATGGTCATAAAAACCGACAGGGTTGCACAACGAATGAAATTTATACGTCCCTTTTTTCACATTTTTCTTATAGTTTCGAATGTTGAAAATATACTCCCAAGTGTCGTTGAAATTCACGAAAACGTCGGTCTTGTAACAATTTGAACTCTACTACAACTCAATGGTCACTTTGACGTATTCGCCATTTTGGTACCTTCTGTAGACGTTGAAATTAATTCGAAGGAGAAAGTTCTGGCTACTTTTACGAGTCAATTTTCAAAGGGTGAAATCGTAGATCACGTTGTAGACATTATGGATTAAAGACTTCGAAGAGTGAAGATGAATTGTAAGCCTGGTGTTAAAGGGACATTAACGAACTGAACGTGAAAGTTGAAAAGGCTTGATTGTCGAAATGAAAAAATGAAGGAAGAAATAAGAGTGACATTCAGAGACGTAATTTTCAATACTGAATAATGCAATTATTTGAATAATTTTCGATATAAAGAATTGTGCACATCGCAGTGTTACAACGCTGGAAATTTATTTTCCATCTACCTCCCCATTGATTGAATGTTCTTCGTTAATACACCTTCTTTGTGCAAACATTTCCATTCTCGTGGATCAGCTTTCTATGGTGGATTTCAATCGGGGAGCAATTAACTGAAAGATAATTCCCATTGAGAAAATTTCATGCGTAAGAGAAACGAACACATGGTTTAAGTGAACATCGCAATGAAACTTTATGATCCTTGCGTTCTATAGAATTTAACGTTCGAATTCTCCAGCGGATGAATCGTAAATTATTTCTATACAATTGTACTCGTATTTTCAGAAAGACTAACACTTTCCAAGTGGTTAATGTTGAAATATTAACGGATAAATAATTATTCGATGTAAACTGGTGGGCAACGATGTAAATTGCGAAAAGTATCGCCAAGGGTGCAAGTTACACTTGTAAAATAGGCCACATGCTTGCCGCCATAGTACTTTTTCCAATAAAATAGAAACTTGTGAACTAGTAAAGAAGGGATACTTGCAAAAATGTTATTTAATAATTATTTCACGCTTATCTAAAACATCTTTACCCTAAAGGACGCGTTACTCGTTCTTCGTTTAGATCATACTTGAAGAGAATCTCGTTCTTGTTTCTCGTTAGCCCACGCTTCCTGTCCACGAATAGTCACTCTCTAGATTTTTTTTTTTCTTTTAATTGTTATTGCTAATTACGAACAAGCTGTTTCAGGATTTAGGTCATCCACTCAACTTCTGCTTGTTAAAACAGAGACGAAGATGCACCATGAGATTGTTGTAGCCTCCATTCATTTTCTACTCTTTTACATTTATATACCATTTCACACGCACCGCGCTAATTTAATTGCAGTTCCATCAAATATTTCGCGTTTTGTGTTAAGGCATTCACAAGGATGAAAATTATTCCAGCTTGCGTATCGTTACAATTATCCGTTTTCAAGCAGAAAAATGTTTCTCGTCTATAGTACGCGTTACGTTATATACAGAGTGAGATGTTCAACTTGACGACTTGAAATTACTCGTGAATTACTTGCTGTACGAGAGAATGTTTGAAACAAAAGTCGCACGGTATCGAGGGAGACGTGTAAGATAAAATAGGTCGTTAATATTTTACATTTTTATCGAGATTCGAAGGTTACAGCTTCGATTCTTTAATTCTTCCTCTGTGGCAAATTTTAGGATGTAACGCGAATGGTAGATGATAGATGTTCGATCGTGGCGGCCAAATCGTTCGTACTGGCGTTTGAAAATTAAAGAAAAATTTTTAAATGAAATTTAAAAATTAAAAGATCGAAGCATTTAGAAATTTCTTTCGTTAAATCAAGGTGGAAGTGCGTAAAAAACAAAAATTGAGGATTAAATTAAGGTGAAAGTGTGTTAAAGGACACGTTGAAAGTTTAAATAAAATTTAAAAGTTTCTTTTATTAAATTAAAGTGAAAGTGCGCAAAGGACGAAAATTGAGGATTATATGAAGTTTAAAGTGTGTCAAAGGACACAGCGCGAAAAAATATTCAGTCAGCCTATAGGCGTCAAGGCCACAGCGCGAGAAAATATTCACACAGCCTATAGGCACCGACCGTGGTAAAACAGTTGAACGAGATGCCCAACATTTTTTCCCGAATTTCGGTAAAGCATCAAACCCTGCTAAAAAAAAAAAAAAAAGAAAAGGGTACTACACCAAATAGGGTCTAAAGTTCGCAATCCTCATTGATTTCCAAACAGCTTGCCGAGAATAGGTATCTTTAACCCAAAATTCCACTTCGAAAGAGCTTTTGCAAAACTGTAGTCCTCCTACTCTGCTGACATGCCGGCGGATTTTTACGATTAACGGGCAACCTTCCGAGCGGAACTTTTTCACCGGGAACATTATCCCTGGCAAAAAGTAGCATGATATTGTTAGGGTTAAGTTTGCCGCGTTTCGAGGATGAAAAGCTCCACAGTGGCGCAGGTGTCCGTTACCAAGATGCGAATGCACGTTTTCGTTATATCAGGGATTCCGAGGGCAAGCAATTCCACTTTACAACTACCTGGTGGAAACTTTTAGAATATACGATACGGAGTCGGTGAAAAAAAATATCTCCGCAGACTTTAACAGCCCTCGACAACCCCAAAACAACGTTTTAAACATAGAAATACGATCAGATACAACTCTTGCGTTGCATGTATTATGCACTTTGGTCTCAAGCGCAGTATAGTATTAGGTCATCTCGTAAGTTCATACCGAATATTAATAAAAATCCAAGGAAATTCTATAGCTTACCAGAAAAAAAAAAAAAATAATGAAATGAGAAGGCGTTTACGTTTTTTTCTTT
>NW_017100150.1:1262038-1324849 GCF_001263275.1 Habropoda laboriosa
CAATACAATACGCCATACTTTTTTTCGCTCGACGCATGCGCGATCGCCGCTCCCAACGCCGCTCGGCGCACGCACGCCGATCACGGTAAAAAGACGCGCCACTTTTAAATTCAAACCGTTACACTGTTCTTTTGAGAGTAAAACTATCGCGAGTTGCTCGCGAGTGGACACTGCATCTGTAACTGTTTGAGAGCATTGCTCAACTCTCTGAGAGTTACGACTCGAATAAACAGTTATTTTTCATAACTTTCCCATCATTTCCGGGAAAAATGACAATTACAGTTTTCGTTCCTTAGGATGCGTAAAATCATGCTGTAAAAAATTTTTTCATTCCGGCCGTATGCCAAAATTGGCCTTTTTTTAACATCCTCCTTAATCACACTTTGATACGCAACGATGCAACGCTTGCCCGTCAAAACTGATACGCAACGGTGATAATATACGCGTATATGCAACAAATAGATACGCATCTTAACTGATGTATAATTTTTACATCATTTTTACTATAGTGACAAAGTGATCGAAACACATTTCAACAAATCAAAAGATCCCCAAAGAGAAACTATATCTCTCCCGAAGAATATCTTCAATTTGTCACCGATACACACTTTTCCTCGCCTACAGAAAGTCTCAGAGATTTGCCGTTACTAATTTCGCCGGACACGAAAAGTCATTAGCCATTGGAATCGTACAAGCGTATCAGTTCCAGCAATCGCCGGTAACTACTCCGAACTTCTGGTTATCCCAGAGTTTATCGAATTCTCCGCTATTCATAATACGTGTCGTCACCTTTCCGCCACCGATCCCCAGAAAATCTCCTCGCAAATACAACTCTTCCAGCGAGATTTCACCTTCGATAATAATAAAAATGTTCACCGCTGGAAAGGCGAAAGAAAAACGACCGTGGTGCTTGGTGATATCGGGCTCGCGATAACATAATTCCGACGTGAGGACAGCCTGGGAGATATACGTATCTGGAAATGGAACAGCTACGCACTTTTCACGCCGATAGACACGGATTGGAAATGCTGCCGCGTATCTTTGCCGTAGCAGAATCTCGACAAGAGAAGGGACCATTTGTGCTTCATTGAAATGCACGTGGATTTAAGCAGAGATTATGTGCGACGTAATAATGGACCGCAGATCATTATTTCGGATGCAAGTACACGTGTTCTAGCCACATATCTGGTTAATTGCAAGTAGATGGACTCCGAGAGAGCACGACGAATATGTGTGCCTGGTGTAATTTGAAGGAAACTTGTTGATTCGTCTTCGGAGTGAATGATACTTAAATTCAGAGAGGTTTGCGCAACAAATTTTAACGTTTATATGGAGGAACTGATGACACGATGTATTGCATTTCCTTTAAAAGAGTCTCCACTTTTTCACCATTATTATCGATACACTCTTTGAATCTTCTCCAGATAGTCTCTAAATAGACCAAAATATTTCCGAAAGTATCAGTATTCGGTTATGACAACGGTTATTTTTGAGTTCAGGATTTCGTTTACTGCTTGTACGTGTCTAATTACACCCTGGCGAGGGTCACTAGAATTGCTTGTTGAACTTTTAGTGATTTCTGTCCCTCGCGCTCAATAGCCTAAGAACATGCTATAACCACGAATTTCCAAACGGCAGATCTACCCGTAACGGTACGCTTGCCGATGAGACACCTGGAGGAAATTCCAGCTTTTTGGGACTTTCCACCCACCCTTCCAAGGTGACAGCGCGCTAAGGGCGCACTGGAAGGGCGGTGAAGACGCTATTAGACACCCTGATTGGTAAATGTAATTGTTAACTATTTAACCAATCAGCGTGCTCTAACCAAAAAACTCTCCCACGGACGTCCGAGGGACGACGTCGAGATTGATTCGTCCAAAAAACACCAAGGAGCAACCAGCTCAAATTGTAACCACTTCACTAGTCCCAGTATAACTGGGTGGTCCTTCGAGAAGGTTTTGAATTAAAGTTGGCAAACAAAGTTGATTTTGCAACAATGACAGGCAGTAACAATTTGAATCAGAAGAAAATCTCAAGACAGCAATCAAACTTATCAGTGAAATAAGTCTTCATTGTGTAATATACTAGTAATTGTGAAATAACCGGTAATTATGGTCGCTGATAACCAAGATGATGCGACTTTAAATTATACTAAAAAAAAATGAGTAAAGGAATATTTGAAACTGAAGAAAATCTCAAAGAAGCAATAGAACTGATTCGTAAAATAAGCCTTTACTGTGAAATATAGAATAACCGCTAATTATGGTCGTTGATAATCAAGACGTTGATGTGACCTTAAATTTTATTTAGAAAAAAAGAAAAAATATTCAAGAAATATTTGAAACAGAAGAAAATCTCAAGGAAGCAACAGAACTTATCCGCAAAATAAGCCTTTATTGTGAAATATAGAATAACCGCTAACTATTAAGTTACACTATACTAACCTTAAATCATATTTAAAAAAGAAAGAAAAACATACTAAAGAAATGTGAAACATTAAACAAAAAATTTGAAACAGAAGAAAATCTCAAAGAAGCAACAGAACTTATCCATAGACTAAGCCTATATTCTGAAATACAGAATAGCAGACTAACGAAGATGTCGATGCGACCTTAAATTTCATGTAAAAAGCAAAATAAATCATATTTCTAATGGCGAGGCTCGTATTCCTGACGCGGAACGTCACGTGCATCATCCTTTTAAAGCTTCCTCGTGATGAAACTACCAACCATGATTTATTAACATCGTCGTCATCAGTCCGGCTTCAAGTTCACGAATATTCCTCGAATTTATATTTAGCAACGTGTTACAACGTAAATCACCGAAGTATTGTATTAATATTAATTCGGAACATTAAGTGTCCGACGTGGGATCTTCGCGTGCACAAAACAAAACCGGGAGAATCCGTGCTTATTATTATTGTCAAAGTGCCAAGTTCAGCGGCTGCCAGGATTCGCTGGGTGGATAGAGCAAGAAGTCGGTGGAATGTCTTAAGTTGCTTTCAGAGCGTCTCACTCGGTGTTTCAATTTTCCTTTTTTTTAACCCTTTATGACCCGATTTCTCCCAGAAGAAAAATCACGGTTGATTGCAATTTTACAGTTTTGAGGAGAGAAGCTGTTTAGAAGGAATTGTACAGCAATAGTACAGCTATAATAAATAAACTATATCCAAGCACTTTCATGTTCTGCAATCGACATAATTGTGCCATATTATTAAACCAATTCGTTTCGAACATGACAGTAATTTTAAAAAGTGCAACTATGGGTAAACTATAAAATATATCATAGATAAATGGATATGTAACTTCAAGATCACACATGACGGTATAAAGGGTTGAAACCCTTTGAAAATTTGTTTTGAAAATTTAGGTCGACAGTATATCGACGGAGCCTTTTGGTACACTTCCAGCTTAATTTTATTTTTTACGCATTTTCGAAGGATTTTGAAAAGATACGGGCAAAGCAAGAAATTTTATGGCCGTGGTTAAAAGTTCACCGTCTGACACACACGTTGCGTGCAGAAATCTGCAGTAGCGAAAGGGTTAACCCTTAGGAATATTGTACCTAAAGGATCTGGCCAGAGAAGGCGAAAATGCTTTCTGATAAGAGCCTCGGAAGTTTCTATTAGGAACCTCTTTGCACCTGCATTGCACTGAATTGATAAATGTAGTATACTGCAATTTATGTGGAAGTGGAATGGTCAAATTGCTCGTGAAAGGTGTTTTAAATTGTCATTAATGTTTTACTGTGAGTTGTGACGATTTCACTGTTGTAAATTTGCAGACAATTTTCTTGCAAAGCTGTACCGAATAATATGTAATTTAATGTGAATGAAATTCTGAATGCAACAGAACATTCTAATATTCATTTCAAGCAGTAAAGTTAGCGAATATAGCAACTCCAAGGAAAGAATAAAATAAGTATGTGACGTTCATGTGACATAAAAGTTTATCGTAAGAAGTACGTTAAAAAATGCGAACCTGTATTAACCCTTCGTTTAGCCGCGCATGAATGTACCTACACATTACGACCCATTCGTTCCTTAATTGCACTTTTATTAATTATCACCATGTTTGAAATCAGTTGGTTTAATAATTTGACTTAACGATCAATCGAACATTTTACACACACTTACTCGCTCCTATTCTTCACTAACAGCCCAATTTATAAACACAACGACACATAGCAGCAAAGATCGTTCATAATTCAATACCTCTACTATCTCGTTGCAATCGTAACTTAGTATTACTAGTTAAACTATTAATGAATGCATTAGGTAAACCTGAAAATTCGATTTCAGACAGCGAACAATATATCATTTCGCATTAAACAGGCTTCCGATAGTCGGACAGAGGAAATAATTCCGAAGTCGCGTCGTTTCTGAACATCAGCGAAACTTGTGCCACGAATTTCGATACGGGCGCCAGAAATCCTCGTTAATTACAAGAGATTAGTCCGGAGCAATTCGATTGTCGTTTATTTACGCCTGAAACCTGTGTGAAACGCGTCTAAGAGTAGACTGAGAAGGTCGTTTAATCGAAGATATGCTTGAGGACAAAGTAGAAACTCAGAAAACGAATAAAAGTGTCGTCTGTTGCGATAAATTAGCTAGCTGTAGTGTCACGACCTATTTATGCAAAACGAAACGCAAAATATCGATGTGTTTAAAAATCTGTCTCATTTCGAACGCTTCAACGAACGATTTGTTAATGTAAATGTAGCAAACGACGTGTATTCTCGTTTCTCTGCCACAAAATGCACCGGCTTCGTCTTGAGAAGCGTGGAATGGTACAAAGGAAGATTGCAAACTCTTAAATATTTTCTTAGGCGACGCTGAAATAAGTTACCTGTTCACGCGTGAACATTCATTAAAATGGGATGCTCGACTTCCCAAGAGAAACAAAACCGTCTTTTATTCGGCTGCTGTGCCGTGTCAACAATAAAATTCTTATAACGTACCTCCAAATGGGAATACGAGGTTGCGTGTTTGATGGAAACTCCGATACAATTTTTTCCCCCCAGTTTTCGTTTCTTCAGGGTGAAAGCATCCCTTAAATGTTAACACGTGTTTTCCTGTGTATCTTGAAATCTACAGTTGATACGAACAAAATTGAGTGCCTTCTTATTCTTTGAAAAATTGTGCAGTGAAAATTGTCAAAAATTTGTCGCCGCCTTCATTTTTAAGAAACTTGTAATTTTCTTTTGTGAAGCATAAAGAGCCATTAAATTTTTATTCTAACAATTTTTTTACATCTACTGGAGAACCAACAAGTAGAGAAATTGTTAAATGGAAAAACATCCCACTGCCTTCATTTTCTATTGTGGAGCATAAAAAGCCATTAAGTTTCTATTCTAACAATTCTTTTATATCTAACGAAGAACCAAAAAGTGGCAAAATTGTTAAATAAACCGCCCTCATTCTTAAACAAACATTTTCCTTTCTGGAGCACAAAAAGTCGTTAAATTGTCATTCTATCATTTTTTTTAAATATTTACCATAGTTTCGAAGAATTAACATTTAAGGGGTGTTTTCGCCCCGAAGAACCGAAAAGTATCAAAAGGAGAAAATTCTATCGGAAACCCCCACGAACCAGCAAACTGTCCAAAACGATCGAAATTTTCGGATTACCAAAGTTCTCCGGTTAGCTCGATATGTATCGCCAGTTTCGACCGACTAGTACACGGTAAAGTCCGAGCCGATCGAGATACCGTCGTACGAAAGAAAAAATAGCTGGTGCACGCGTAATTGTATGCAAGGCAGGATTATGGTAAACTAATCTGTCGCAATTTAATCAAAGGGAAGCAAGATAAAAGAAAAGCATAATTCGTCCGGCTGAAGCTGACGCGATTCGCTAAATTTACGCAACGAGAAGCCTGTGCTCCGTTCACGTCCTGTGTAATAAATGGAAGGCTACGAGGAAGGTATGTCGCAAATTAGAATGGACGGGAGACCAACCTAAAGTCTTGTAATTATCACTTATCACCGTGCACTGCTAACGTTTAGCCAGAAGTAACAACTTTGATATTAAATAGCAGGCAAGGAAGGTTAATTCGTCCGTGACGTTAGAAATATCTTATTTGAACGTTTCATTTATTGCACTCCCTTTGAAACGACGGAAGAAAATAGTTCAACATTCGTGTACTTTCAAATAATCTTCCTCCTCGAAAAACGGAAATTATTGGATTATTAAAAAGCTTCACAACGCGCAGTCTTCGAATCGTGGAAATCATACTCTGTTATTAAAAATACTGAGAAGTTCCATTTGAAATATTCTCGATAATATTTCCCTTATTTCACGAGCGCAACGAAATTCGTCCCAATTTTATCACGTCACAGGCAAATTATATGCTTTCCCGCAAAAAAATCCCGGTAATCGTGAAAAAATTCGGGAAAATGTCCCTCCTCTGTGACCATTGAAATTGCATTCTCTCGTTGCCCTGTATATCCTCAAAATTGTAGTAGATATAAAAAAGTTGTTAGAACGAAAATTCAACGGCCCTTTAAATCCATCTAATTTACAAATTTTTAAACATTTCTCCTAGCGTTAAAAAAAGAGGAGATATTCAAATGTTCAGATTACGACAGACACTCTGTATAATCTCTTTTACGCAGCGAAAGATAATTAAACGAACGTCCAAGGGACGCATAAGGTACAGCTGTTAATCAAGCGTGCCGGGAATACGGGAAATAACCAGTATCTGACAAACGTACGCAGCAAAAGAAGGAATTACGGTTGTTTCGAGTGGATTGGTGGTCAGCTGCCGATACAATCTTCATTCGCGGAATATCGACAGCGTTAGACGGTCAAAGGATAGGACAGGCCACGGTGGAGATTTCAAAGGTGGGTGTTTCGACCGGCTCACTCGGCTATTTCCCTTTTCTTCTTCTATTCGGCAATCGGGAGAAATCGACGATGCAGAAAGTGGTCAGCGCCGGGCTCCTATTCGCGCGGACGTTTCGTGAACAGCCTGGTAACCGTATCGCAGCCAATATCGATAGACTATTTCCTGGGAACCTTTTGTACCGGGGATAACTCGGTTAACGCGGATCTGTATCGTTAGGAAAGCACAATAAACATCTGCGTGATGTATTCGTGATAGCCATGAGGGAAATTCACGCGCAAGCACTGCCTCGAGACACTTCGGAGTCGAGCAGCTTCGCTTAAAGACACTTTGAATGCGTCGAAGTGTGTATAATTAGTGCCGTAAGCGAGGAAGACAATTAGAAAGGCGATGGTTGTTTTGTAATTTGTCTTTCCGATTTTTCTGTTGTTTGCTTGAGGGGTTAGATAGCTTTTTAGGTAGGGGTTAGATAGCTAACTTTGGTATTTTTTTTTAAGGAAGTAATTGACTCTGTTGAAAAGTTTTTACGGGGGCTTTGTTATGCTATCCTTGAAGAGTGTGCAGGAATTTTTTTATTTAATTTCTTTGGAAAACGGCGAAGCTACAGACGCATTTCTGGACCTCTGTTTAGTATCGAAGCTGACACTGTGTTTTCCCTTGTTGCGACATAATTTGAGTTACAATTAGAGAGAAATATTAAAAATTTTCGTCATCTACGTGTTAATTACTAAAGAAGACTATGGAATTTTTGAAAAATATTGCGTTTTATGGAAACGATGAACATATTTTTCCCCTCTGTGATTCTAGAATAAAAATTTAAATTACAGAAAAGATTTTTAATGCACTTGAATTTCAAGTGAATCAGGTGAAAATGTGGATGTTACGGACAACGCCGACCGAAACGCGTTTCAAGTTCTAATTTCCATTACCGAATCATCTCTAACGACATAAAACCATCGAAATTTCTCATTAAAACTGTTTGCATTATATTTAAAAAAATATAAACTATCAATTTGAGCGAAACACAGCTTGATTTTTTCGAATCTCAAAGGTAGCCTAATCCTTTAACCCTTTCGTGACCAGTAAAACTTTTGCCAAAAATTGATCGGAATTTAGTATCCATCGTGGCTGATAAATAAATAAGAAGTTCTCACAAAAATAGGTTCGGTTACGAAAGATTTACTTGAGCACAGTAGAATTTCACATGAACGCGAAAGAACGCACACTTGAATAAATTTGCAGAAAGACAGATAATGGGAATTTATAATTTCCATTTTTCAGTTTGCGACGACACGATGTCTCGAATCCCCGTTGCGTCCTATAATTCAGTCAGCGCACGTACACCAACTTACGTACATGCGAAGTTCCATTGCACGTCACCTTAATTGGTCAGTTCAACTGTTCGCTGTTCAGACGTTGAATTCCACTTTTGCTTACTCCAATTCCGAATTCATACGGTGTACACGACTTATGCATAGTACGAGCCGAGTATGATGTAGCATCGTCGTAAATATTCTAATCTTCGCCACCTGACACTGTCCTCATATGAGCTAACAAGGGTTAGAAGTCTCGTTTCGCGAAACTACGCCAATTTCTCTGCTTCAGGTGTGAACCAATTGTAATTCTGTCGCGTAATTTATGTTAAAGCATTTTTTCCTTTTTTTTTTACTACTCAGAATCCTGTCACATTGTAAGAATCGTAATCAAATTCGTTGTTCCCGTATCTCTAATTAAGGCTCCTATCGCGATCGAAGTAACGATAGCTTTAAATACCTTGCAATTAGTTTGCCAGCTTTAATCATTGTGCAAACGCGTTGCTTACTGTCGTATTAACCATTTTCATCGTTAGGCAATATTTTCTTCAACTGTTTTCTATTTTGAATTTAAATCTACAAGGAAAGGCTGAAAGGAAATTGTTACAATTTTACCGATTGCACTATGTTACTTATGAATTAACGTTAAAGAAATTGTAGCATTACAATTTTCCATATAATATCAGAAGTTCAATAATTATTTTACAATATTTCAAGTTCTATGTAGTGATTAAAATTAATTAAAAGTTACTTTTCTGAGCAGTTTCGAGAGATATAATAAAAAAAATTCCACGAATTTGTGATAATACAGTACTACAATAGATTCATTATTAACGACCACCTAATTAATAGCTTAATAACTTCAATTTAACGAACACTAGATTCCATCAAGTTCCATCCGTTTACAAACTTAAAGTCTGCTTTATCCAACTATTCGAATAATTAAAAATAAAAGTAGTAATGGAACAATGAACTCTTATACCGTGAAATGTGAAATATTATTTCTGCAAAGTTAAACGTTGTTTAATCGTCCTCTAAAATTAGTAACTGAAAAATGGCCACGTAGGGTTAATTGTTGGCAGTACGAGCACGTATTGTATATCTTCCATAGCGTTCGACGCGTTTTTCGAACAATTTTCAAAGATGATTAACAGCTTACCAATTTCTCCAGTTGAATTACGACCAATTTTCACGATCTCCACCCATGGTCCCTCACGGCCGGAAGCTTTAACTTGACAAACGTGGCTGCATTTTTTTCCCGCGCCGGTTAAAAATGTTTGCTCCACCCAAATAGCGACGACTTCTATGTGTAAAACCCGAGTGAGACATTACAGGTATCGTCGTTACATAGAAATATATACGGTTTCCGCGGGAACATTAGAGCTGGTAAGCTGCACACAACGAGCGGCAACTTCCCTCGACTACGCGTAATGGTCATAAAAACCGACAGGGTTGCACAACGAATGAAATTTATACGTCCCTTTTTTCACATTTTTCTTATAGTTTCGAATGTTGAAAATATACTCCCAAGTGTCGTTGAAATTCACGAAAACGTCGGTCTTGTAACAATTTGAACTCTACTACAACTCAATGGTCACTTTGACGTATTCGCCATTTTGGTACCTTCTGTAGACGTTGAAATTAATTCGAAGGAGAAAGTTCTGGCTACTTTTACGAGTCAATTTTCAAAGGGTGAAATCGTAGATCACGTTGTAGACATTATGGATTAAAGACTTCGAAGAGTGAAGATGAATTGTAAGCCTGGTGTTAAAGGGACATTAACGAACTGAACGTGAAAGTTGAAAAGGCTTGATTGTCGAAATGAAAAAATGAAGGAAGAAATAAGAGTGACATTCAGAGACGTAATTTTCAATACTGAATAATGCAATTATTTGAATAATTTTCGATATAAAGAATTGTGCACATCGCAGTGTTACAACGCTGGAAATTTATTTTCCATCTACCTCCCCATTGATTGAATGTTCTTCGTTAATACACCTTCTTTGTGCAAACATTTCCATTCTCGTGGATCAGCTTTCTATGGTGGATTTCAATCGGGGAGCAATTAACTGAAAGATAATTCCCATTGAGAAAATTTCATGCGTAAGAGAAACGAACACATGGTTTAAGTGAACATCGCAATGAAACTTTATGATCCTTGCGTTCTATAGAATTTAACGTTCGAATTCTCCAGCGGATGAATCGTAAATTATTTCTATACAATTGTACTCGTATTTTCAGAAAGACTAACACTTTCCAAGTGGTTAATGTTGAAATATTAACGGATAAATAATTATTCGATGTAAACTGGTGGGCAACGATATAAATTGCGAAAAGTATCGCCAAGGGTGCAAGTTACACTTGTAAAATAGGCCACATGCTTGCCGCCATAGTACTTTTTCCAATAAAATAGAAACTTGTGAACTAGTAAAGAAGGGATACTTGCAAAAATGTTATTTAATAATTATGTCACGCTTATCTAAAACATCTTTACCCTAAAGGACGCGTTACTCGTTCTTCGTTTAGATCATACTTGAAGAGAATCTCGTTCTTGTTTCTCGTTAGCCCACGCTTCCTGTCCACGAATAGTCACTCTCTAGATTTTTTTTTTTCTTTTAATTGTTATTGCTAATTACGAACAAGCTGTTTCAGGATTTAGGTCATCCACTCAACTTCTGCTTGTTAAAACAGAGACGAAGATGCACCATGAGATTGTTGTAGCCTCCATTCATTTTCTACTCTTTTACATTTATATACCATTTCACACGCACCGCGCTAATTTAATTGCAGTTCCATCAAATATTTCGCGTTTTGTGTTAAGGCATTCACAAGGATGAAAATTATTCCAGCTTGCGTATCGTTACAATTATCCGTTTTCAAGCAGAAAAATGTTTCTCGTCTATAGTACGCGTTACGTTATATACAGAGTGAGATGTTCAACTTGACGACTTGAAATTACTCGTGAATTACTTGCTGTACGAGAGAATGTTTGAAACAAAAGTCGCACGGTATCGAGGGAGACGTGTAAGATAAAATAGGTCGTTAATATTTTACATTTTTATCGAGATTCGAAGGTTACAGCTTCGATTCTTTAATTCTTCCTCTGTGGCAAATTTTAGGATGTAACGCGAATGGTAGATGATAGATGTTCGATCGTGGCGGCCAAATCGTTCGTACTGGCGTTTGAAAATTAAAGAAAAATTTTTAAATGAAATTTAAAAATTAAAAGATCGAAGCATTTAGAAATTTCTTTCGTTAAATCAAGGTGGAAGTGCGTAAAAAACAAAAATTGAGGATTAAATTAAGGTGAAAGTGTGTTAAAGGACACGTTGAAAGTTTAAATAAAATTTAAAAGTTTCTTTTATTAAATTAAAGTGAAAGTGCGCAAAGGACGAAAATTGAGGATTATATGAAGTTTAAAGTGTGTCAAAGGACACAGCGCGAAAAAATATTCAGTCAGCCTATAGGCGTCAAGGCCACAGCGCGAGAAAATATTCACACAGCCTATAGGCACCGACCGTGGTAAAACAGTTGAACGAGATGCCCAACATTTTTTCCCGAATTTCGGTAAAGCATCAAACCCTGCTAAAAAAAAAAAAAAAAAGAAAAGGGTACTACACCAAATAGGGTCTAAAGTTCGCAATCCTCATTGATTTCCAAGCAGCTTGCCGAGAATAGGTATCTTTAACCCAAAATTCCACTTCGAAAGAGCTTTTGCAAAACTGTAGTCCTCCTACTCTGCTGACATGCCGGCGGATTTTTACGATTAACGGGCAACCTTCCGAGCGGAACTTTTTCACCGGGAACATTATCCCTGGCAAAAAGTAGCATGATATTGTTAGGGTTAAGTTTGCCGCGTTTCGAGGATGAAAAGCTCCACAGTGGCGCAGGTGTCCGTTACCAAGATGCGAATGCACGTTTTCGTTATATCAGGGATTCCGAGGGCAAGCAATTCCACTTTACAACTACCTGGTGGAAACTTTTAGAATATACGATACGGAGTCGGTGAAAAAAAATATCTCCGCAGACTTTAACAGCCCTCGACAACCCCAAAACAACGTTTTAAACATAGAAATACGATCAGATACAACTCTTGCGTTGCATGTATTATGCACTTTGGTCTCAAGCGCAGTATAGTATTAGGTCATCTCGTAAGTTCATACCGAATATTAATAAAAATCCAAGGAAATTCTATAGCTTACCAGAAAAAAAAAAAATAGTGAAATGAGAAAACGTTTACGTTTTTTTTGTTTATAAAATTCAAAGGGTCGTTGGAAATATTGATCTAAATCGTAAAATTCGACACGAACTTATGGGATTACCTGATATTATAGTAAACTTGCAAGTCTACAGATAAAGAAAATTTTCTTCAAAATTTAATTACATTTTTAACAGATTTACACTAACAATAACGTGGTTGCTAAGAACACATGATTACAGCAAACACTATTTACGTCTCCATTCCTAACTTTATTACTTCGTTAGGTAACCATTCTTTATGTGCAAGCAGTTCAACCATAAATACAGGTAAACTCGATAGTCAGCTTGTCTCGTAAAACATTTTTTCAACGATGCACAAAGATTGTATCGGTAAACGATCGCCATGCTCTCGTACTCATCTCTTCTGCATTTTAAAAAACCATGTTTCTTAAACGTTCTTCGACGAACCGGCCTTATCGTTACATTCGTATTATCACACGTGGAGAAGCTTTCAAATGTAGCCTGAAATATCTGTGTTTATAATTAGTCATCGCAGATGTTACGATCTCGAACTACGATATTCATATTCTGTTTTCTGAATTTCAGCAGAATTCTCTTTTTTCAGATACACTGTATTTCCCACCATACTTTGATGGTCCTTGCTTTATTTAATCAGAACTTTATTCCTATAAGAATTTCAGCATAAAAGTTCGATTGACTTGGTATATTACGTCCATGTACCATAAACTGATATAAGACGAGTCGTAAAACCGACGTCAAACGACTACCAGTTTCGAGTATCGATACCCCATGAAGAAAAATTTCATTTCGGTAGCGAGATTTCGAAAGGTGTATCCGGTAATGCAGATAATAGAAGAAAGAATTACAATTCGATACTTGGGTGCTGAATCGAAAACAAACAGCGAATTCTTATCATTGAACATTTCTTCGATAGTTGAATTTATAACTCACCTTACACCTTTTCCAATCACCGCAGAAACACTCATTGCTGTGCAATAGTAGAACGCTCACTTCTCCGTGTTTACACTTCCTAAATCCAACGTTACACTTGAACAAACAATACAAAATTATCACACTGAACAGTATATTGGCGAAGAATCATTTTATCTTGTTGGAGAAGATTCTTGGTTTCGCTTCGTAATTCCACGATTTTTCCAGGAGTCCGCAAGAATTGTGAAATTAGTACTCGATTTTCTTCTTCCCTCTGTGCATATCTCTAAGTAAATCGATCACCTCGGTAATTTACGCTCGGTTTATAACGCGAAAGGGGAACGAATGTAGGTTCGATCAGGAACTCACACATAATTTCCGAGCTTTTCGAACGTAGTTTTGCAAAGGCCTGGACTACAGGCCGGTTACATAGAAGCGAAAGAGGTTCGGCTTCATATCCTATCCGAAGTTCTGAAGTGACTGAATGCGAAGTCTGCTTCACCAAAGCACGTAACGGACATTATCGTTTGCCAAATCCTCACAAGTCACGTATTCTCTACGAACAGTAGATAATGTAGCTGACAGAACTCTAGCGGGAATTCGATTTCAATAACGCTTCCTTCCGCATTCACGGTCCGATATAAATATATGTATATATATGAAACTCCGTTGAACGTTGCTTTATTTCCAACATCTGCGGGGAGAGAGAATCTGGCAGATTTTCTGCTAAACAGCTCGAGAATTCGATTTCCTTTCGAAAAATCGAACGAACTGATTTGCGGCTAAACGTATGATTAAAACGACACGCTGGAGGAAGGAGGAAAAGATTCCAGTGAACCTTATCTTCGAGAAATCGAAGAAACTGATTGGCGGATAAAGTAACGACTAAAACGAGACACTTATTGTGTTCTGTTGCATTTCTGTTACGAACTTATCCTTCGAAGCCGTAGGAATAATTCTCAAACGACAATTTTTAAATAATTTTAGCGAATATTCGATTTTTAGAAAATAGCTTTTGTGGCATAGTTCGAAAGTTTGAGACGGGTGAAGCGAACGTTCAGGAAGGAAGAAGAATTGTTGATAAAGCTAATGAAAATTTCCTGTTTAAAACATCTCGCTAGATTAATTTCCCATTTTTAAATATGAGAATATGTAATTGTGATAATCAAATATTTCAGTTGTTACGAGTGAGGATTTTTAGGTTTCGTTTATTAACTTCAGTGTGCATCGTGCACCGTGATTCGTATAGAGATCTTTTTTTTTTTAATATTCTGCCATTTTTTTGGAAATTGCAATATTTTGCTGGTGGTTCTATAGGCATTTACTATCGCTTGCCAAATAGTTGAAAGTCACGTATTTTTTACAGAGTACAGGTACATAATGCAATTCAGAAACAGAATTCTACTGGAAATTTCATTGCGATAGCTTTTGCAACAGTCTCCGGGACATATTAATTGTGAGAATTCGCGCGTATCATTGTCGAGTTCGAAAGTTAAATTTATCAATTAATCAAGTTAATTTTCTCGTAAATCATTAAGAACAAAAAGTGACGAAATAAATTTTGCATCGAGATCTGCAGAAGAAATTATTCTACGATTAATTTGTCAACTTATTAAATATGCCTCGGTGTTGCAATTTAAACAGTTAATTTAACGCGATCAAATGTAGCGAATATAATAACTTAGGTATGAAATAAGAAAATATGTGCCTGAAAGCATAAAGGAGAAGATATGTAAAGCAGTCGTCTTGTCATTTTAGAAATTAATTTACGATTAGAAATTGGAAATAAAGTGAACACGAATAAAAGTGAAATTGAAGAATAATTTTCCATTTTTGCAGACGTGTGAAGTATGAAATGTACGCATCTTTTGGATCGCCCTGTAAATATCCGACCTTTTTCGACAGTTTCTTCCAATATGCTAGGGCAGCTTTTCATGACATCAGGCCGTCTCTTAAGTTAGCACACTTCTTTGTTGCTTATGAGTTAGAGCTAGATCGAAGCGTTCTTACGAGTCTAGAATCCTTGGCATTCTGTGAGACAAAAGGAAAATGCTCACTCGAAGCCTTCTGGCATTATGTAATTGATCATCGTGGTGGAATATTCCGATTATAATAAATCAAAGGAAAATTTCAATAACTTTGTCTTTTTATTCAGATTTTCTGAAGCGGTAGGTATAAATCAATTCAGAAGATTCTTTAATACACTCTTTTAATTTTAGAGTTAGACGAACAAATAATTGTGTCAAATTGTAAAATTTTTATATTTTTAGATATGTTTTCCTCTATTTGAATTTCTTTGTGACGTAGCATTAGAAACATGATGTATTCTGTGTAATAAAATGTATTATTTAAGTTTTACTTTTAATCGTGAAAATAGTTCAGACATTTTGTATAAATTTAACAGCAACTGATAGTTCCACGAGAAGTTGTACAACTTACTGTTAGATCCCTAATATACCTCAGTAAGTAGTACAGGTAGCTCACTGTGTAGACGTTAAAACGTACTTTAACTTTAAGTAGTATTAGCCTGAATATCGATTAAAATTACGTTAACAGTTATATTTCAAAGTAAATTCGTTGTATTTAATTTTCTGCGCAGATTTTGTTTATCATTTTGCAAATATTCTTGTAATAAATAAAAAGAAGGTAAAGCAATGTTTTCAATATTACAACGAAATTCTTACGAATTTGTGCTAGAGTGATAATACTTAATTTTCAACTGTTATCCGTTCAAAAATTACTTAGAATTTATTTCGATAATTAAAATACATTACTAATTTTTATGGAAAGCGAAATATCTCCATAAAATAATGAAGTTCGATACTAAGGCTAATTTTATTATCGAAGCTGACAATTTTAACAAAAATACGCGAAAACATAAGAACTGTGAATTTTACAGATACAATTTTATAAATGGCAATACTGAATTGTGGGAGTAACTTCGAAAAGTAAAAAGGTTCTCGCGAATGTCAAATGTAGCTGAAGTCAAATATACTCTAGCAACCGCGATAAAGTTATGGGAGTTGCGACATTTATGTGTACATAAACGACTGATCTCCGGCAACCAATAAAAATGTGCAGGCATATTGAACGATTTTGGTTCACATACTCGGCAAGGTTATCTAAACTACTTCCTCGCAGCTCCTAGAACGAAGATTTTTAGTTTCAACTTTCAAATATTGCACAGAATATTGATACTTGATCTTCCACTTTGTAGGCAACTTTTCAAATTTTCATCTGAAATCATTTTTTCTGTAAAATATTGTCTTAAATTTATTTAATTTGTGCTTAGGTTTGTGTAAATAATAAATAAATATAAGTTCAAGCGTTCAATCTAAGAATAAAAATATTGTTGATATAATGAATGTACCAAAACATCATTTTTACAAACTAATTCGAAGTACTAAATTTCCTATGCTTGATGAAAATGCTGATTTAAAGCACCGAAGTGCATTTCAAGTGAAACACAGAAGAAACAACATTTGCAAAGGATTTATATTGTTAAGAAAATACCAGGGAAAATGGCAATACAGAGAAACAGTGTTCGTAGTTTCTTTGGGAAAAAATCCAAAAAATAGAGTGGTATTCGCGCGTCAGTCAAACAGTCTGCCACTGTAGTGCTTCCCAATAGTATAGAATTGCGAAGGTTTCGATCTGTTCCGGAAATTCAAAGGACGTGTTAAAATTTCCGGCCTTCCGGAAACCTCGTTCTGGCTGCTATTCCCCTTTCAGAAGCGTTTGTATCCCACAAAAAGTGTCTATAAAGTAATTACATGCTCGAAAAAATACGGAAAATTGTAAGCTGTTTTATTTCCATTAAAATGCTACCACAGTTGCCCCGGAAAAATTTGCAAATGTAAATTAAAACATACGTGTTAAACGTGTAATCACATTTGTCCAAAAGTTTGTTCTATCCGGTCGAATTTAATTCACAGTGAAACACAAATCTGTACGTTATAACGAAAATACAAAATTATGAACAGTTATCGACGATGAATTTTTCCGATACAAAGTGGTCGTTTCAGGTGGCGATTGAAATTACGCGGAATTGTATTTAAACAGGATTATAAAATTTCAGCGGTTCGTACGGCGTAGAGTTCATATGAGAACGAATGAAGCGGGAAAAAGTGGAGCGCTTTAAAACGTGCTTTGTCCAACATCACAAGACAAAGCTGAATCAAATTTGAAGCGCGCTGGTCAAAATCGCTTTCGAATTGGAATTTCCACGCATACGCTCCTTTGTACAGACGTGATGCACTTTCATACCACATGCATAGGTCGCAAGCTTTTTTTCTATACGATCTTTTCGATAGCGCGGATCGATAAGAGGGTAAGAAAAATTACGAATTAACTGGACAAGATTGAGGAAAGATTTTCTTCGACAAATGAAATCACGGATACGACTTTTTAATTAAATTCTATTCGGAATTGTTACAATAGGTGTTCTAGAATAAAGCATCCTGTAATTTTGTTGTTATAGTAAATCTATCGACCAAAGTTGATATAGAAAATTCATCGAGTGATTTTCAAAAATGAATTACGGTCCTTTCGTTGTAATTTTCTTTCTCCAAGAATGAAATTAGTAGAATAATTGACAAAACGACGAATTTATTTGAAATACAGAAACTTTTGTATGTTATTTAATAATTATCATTTTTCCTAATTGTATCATTAATTATCAACTACTTCACGCGCCGCAAATAACTTTAAGCAAATAAATGGTACAAATAGAATGTCTGGGACAGAAAATAAATAAATGTCATAACAAGTTTTCACTTCAAAGGTGGTAATACCTCGACAGTTTCCAGTACGGCAAGCTTAATTAATATACATAAATAACATCCAGAACATATTTGAAGCGGTACAGTTGGTATTTAATAGGTGTGGAATAAAATTTTATAATTTCTTTTTCAAACGGATGTCTGCGAAACGGTTGACATAAAGTTATTTTAATAATCTATTAAACACGTTTGAAATTGCTCGCAAGGGTGTTTTACGTTTATTGCAAAATTAAACAGGTATAATTTGCCGCAGTTAAAGCGCTTATTTTTACCGAACTACGAATTTATCAGGATACGTCTCGCAAGATAACATTATCACTTTCTCGGTGAAAATTATGCTTGGATTGTCGCCAAATGAAACTTGGCCAACCTCCACGAGTCCTAGAAGTCATAATATTCGAGGGACAGGCCGAGCTGTGGCCACAAAAAATATTAATGTTTACCCGATAGCTGGAACGAAATGTTAAAATAGAAAAGAAGGACAAACGTTTCTCTTTTGTCCGGCTTTTCCTCAGATTTTCAATAAACGATACGGCTTAGGTTATTTGGACGTGGTAACATTTTTGGTATTGTTCTGTTTTCGTATAGTTTGCCTAAATTTGAAAATTTAATTACACTAATTGCGTTCTATTGTGTTGTTGACTTTTAATAAATTTAGTCTTATCTGATATAATATTCAATAATTTAATATTATACAATATTACATTTGTAATCATTTTAAATAATCTCTTATAGCACTAATATTAATATTTTCGTTTATTTTAATGTTAATATTAATATGAGATTAAATTCATAGTTAGTTATGATACTTTAAAAGATTATTCAAAATATAATTACACTTTCATGGTAGATTTTCCATCGATTCGTCAAATGTTGAACAATTATTTATGCTACTTGGGGAACAACAGAGTCGGTAGAAAATAAGTGCAAATTAGCACTAATTGCAAAGCTACGAATATTGGAACAGTAGGTGTATCGTCCGTCGTACAAAGATAACCACCTAAAGGTAACTAATCAAAATATACTCGAAATAATCATCCTTTTGACGGAACAAAAGGGAATTCAGGATATCGGTAGAACAGTAATGGAACACCACGCGACATCTTCCCTACTGTTTATTGTTGGAACAATGTCCATTCAACCATTGTACTGGAAAGGCTTCACAATATGTATTATTCCGTACACACGGGTCGCGCATACGCATAGGTTGCTTCAATTCGTTAAATACGTTACTAAAATTCGGTTATACGCGGTTCAACTGTTTCCTTTGCAACATGCTATGGATTTGAACGTGGCTATTAGCCAAGCAGAAATGAAGAAGGAAAGTTCTCGATGAAGTTAGCAGTATCAAATTTTAATTGTAATCTCGTGATTGCTGATATGTACTTTGCACGCAAAATCTTCAAGTTTCGTATACGTTTAGCTGAAGATATCAAATAAGTTGTAGTTGATTCCAAAAATTTTATACTACGTTGTTTCTAATTAGTATTAGTATTGGGTCAGAAATGACCCAAAGGCCTAGACAATCAAAATTTAGTAGAATGTTAACTCATGCGTGCGTTCAGAAAACAGTATGAAAGGAACGAATACACTCATATTTTTAAGCAATAAAAATAGCTAGAGTGATCGTGAACCCGTGTGCTTATATTTGAGGAAAATGTAATTTTCGTGTAAGTTAGTTTGAAGAATAGTGACCTAATTGTGTGTTGTACGAGTAATCAGTACTTCGACGAACATTGCACATTCTCCTGCGTCCGCGAAGGGTTAAAGGAGCATAAACTTGATAACAGCAAATGTTGTTAGAAAAATGAGAAGGCGATGGGTCAAAAAAGACCCGAAAATTGCACCAGGGTTGAGAATAATTTCCAACATCGATGACTACTTTGTACAAACTGTCTGATATACAATACGATCGTATGTAGCCTAATGAAATAAATTGAAAAAGTAAAGCTGGCTGTTTTGGAACGTCTCACGTCAATGTATTTACTAAAAGTAACTAGAAAACGAAACCAAATTGAACCTTGTTGAAATAAATTGCACTCTGTGTGAGATAAAATTTTGCCTGCATTATGCATGGTCAGATCTGAATTTGAAGAACATTTCTCGACCGTAAATTTAACTCGTAAACCTCCACTTTCATCGCTCTCAATTTCATTACAGATTTAAGAATATAAAATTAAGAATTAGGCAAATGATCATCTCTAAGTGTAACAAAGTAAACGAAACGAAATAAGAACGTCTCGTCCTTATTTCACGAAATTCTACAATATTACAGTCTGCTTGAAATTCCTTCTAACGACGTACACACGCAAGACCGCGAACGCATCCATGTACGTAAGGACATTATTAAAGTAATGCGAAAGTACTTATTCAGTCAAAAGCTAATCAAATTTTGCGACGGAAGTTGCCGAACGCAATTTAAAGTTTAAATGTAAGTCCGGAGCGGAAATGCATTGTCTACCACCACATCTCCACGTAAAAGTCCCTCAGGTGTTTTTCAAATTATGAACCGAAGATGTGGTCCGTACGTATTCCAGCGTATACAATTTTATAACGCGTAAGTTCGACATCGCCGATACTTTTTATGTCCTTTCATCTGCATACAGGATACATCTCGTAAACTTCGACATAAAGGAAATTCATTTTAATTATTTACACAGGTTAGGTTAGGTCGTAGGAAGGTTCCGGTCGTACTTTTTCGCTAAATTCAAACGAAGCGTTAAAACAGTGGAACAGCTGGTTGCTGCTTAAGAGGATCTAGCATTCGAGAAAGTGCGTTGGAATGGAAAATGGTACCTATTTTAATTTCATATTTGAGAAAGTGACAAATTTTATTCAGAGCATTGAAATTTATTTAATTTTTGTCTGGAAGGAAATCTGCGATTAATAACACTGACAGAGAATCCTTTTCTTCGCGAATTCTCTTCGACAGATTTGTGGATATTGAATTAGAATTTCACCGACTAATTTTATTCGCAATTTTTATCAGAGCATTGAAATTTGTTTTATCTTTATTTGGAAGGAAATCTGCGATAAATAACAGTGAAAGAGAATTCTTCTCACATTTTAGAATTTTTTGCGAATTCTTTTAGAATTCTCTTCGGTGTCTAAAAATCAGTGGATATTGAATTAGAATTTCGCTACAGATTTTCACTCGCTAGATCACAGTTTCGAATATCAACGCGGTCTTGTGTTACCAGCTAATTACACGGTTTCTCGTTTAGCCGAGAAAAATCTTAGGGGAATCTCTTCTTTTATTAACTAGAGACCGTTCTCGTAGTTTCCAGAAAAGATATCAAGCGAGCAGGTGTCGTATTGTAAACTCATGACTTAGTATGCGCAGTCAATCACTGTTTTAGTGGCGCGACCCTTGGGTCCAATATCCGACAGTGCTGACCAGCGCTAGCCGAAGGATAGATTCCATTTCCACTTTTTACAACCGAGTCCTTTCTCGGACAATGAAGGGACATCTTTTGAAGGAACAGAAGAAAGAGTTGATTTGTTCACTCGAAAGATACTGTAAGATTGTTAAACGTAGTAATTACTCGCGTTGGAAAATAAGTGGAGTTTGTTGTTGAAATTTTGCGAAACGGTATTGTCGTCCTTAAGATTTCGAGCTTTCGTAAGTTCACTCCTTGAATCGGACCAATTTAGAGATGTAAATGAAATTATTCACGAGGAAGCCCCTTGTCTTGTGATTTATGGTCGAATATTTACTGCTTTAAAATACTATGCCAAATGATGAATGAAAAATTTTTACACTTCATCGTGAAATTTTTTGATTTATTGTATATTATGTCGTATAATTATTCGTTTGATTAAAATTCTACGATAGAATTCATATTTATTGTATTTGATTAGCTGCTGTGAATTCGTATTTAGAATATTCTTCTTGCTTGAAGGTGGTGTTGAAATTTTATCTACGCAACAAAATCTTTTAATTCTGTAAGAAAGTGTGTGTAATTAATTTACATTAATTTACGTCTATGAAGTTTCATATTAAAAATGAGTCCTTTCGATAACGTCGTGAAATAAAATTCTTCAACAGAATCTCAAGAATAAGTTATTTTATGCTCTTTAAGTTATTTTATACATAATTATATCTAAAAGGTTTCTCGTTCTTCACTCGCGTTAAAAATTGTTTCAGTGAGCGTGGGTGTAAGGAGCTTCAGAGAATAGACCGACAATGAGATAGCATCTGAGAAATTTAACGTCTGATCCGAGTGCAGGTAAATTGGTAAAACCGGGATTCTGACGTCTTGCACTTTGTCAAATGAGAGAAGAAGGCTAGAACTGGAGTAGTTAAATACATACAAATGTTACCAAACGAGAAGTTATTTTCGAATCTGAAATACGTAAGTACTGTAGGGGAAGCAAAAAGGAGAGACGGAGGAGGAAAAAGGAAAGGCTCACAAGGGAATATCTCGAAGTGATAATCACCGATTTTCATAAAACTTTGGTATACGGTAGTTCTGAAAGAAATATTCGACGCGTATTTTTTTTATTGTGAAGGGGTCCACATTGAAGGGGTGAAAATCGTCCTCAACCCTGGAGATAGCAAATATATTTAGCCTAGTAAATATATTTTTTGCAAATTTGTGAAATGAAAAATAATAAATAATTTTAACTAAATATGTCCATTACCGTCATTTTTAAGCACGATTTTCACCCCTTTCAATGTGGGCGATTGCTGATAAAAAGTGACAAATATTTTTTTCAAGACTACTTTGTCAGTGTGAAATAGTTTCTTGATAGAATCTCAGCTAAATGAATATTCGAGTGCTCGTCGAGTGACTGTTTCTTTCAAGTTGCAATTTAGAATAGTTTAAATTGCTCTTCTCGAATATTTGAAAATGATAGGACAAAAAGTGTGAGTATTTTTGTGAGTAACTTTTATACGAGCACGAAAGATACTGAAATTTATATAAACTATTCATTGTTATCGATCAGATGTATGAATACAAAAAGCGTTCTACTTTGATTAAAGATAGAAATGAAAAATAGCTGTTTTGAAGTAGGAAAAATTCTCCGGAAATTTATGGAACGTCGCGTCGATTGAATATCAACTTCCCTAATAAAAGTTGAAAATCAGGCGACAAACGGTAAATATTTGAGTATAATATTTCACTCCTTTTCCCGGTGCTTGAATGTACGTTTCGAATTATGTTAATTTTACATCCCAGGCGTGTTGATCCGAATTTTTATCACATTCCCAAGCAAACGGATGAGATTCGTGCGTGGTCTGCATGGTTATGAATTGTTAACGCACAGAGTGTTTTGGAACCACTGAGAAAAAATCAGAATGGAAAATAAAATATCGTTTTGTTCGATACCCTGAATTTTTGTTAATGAATAATGCAAGTAAATCAAGTTATAATTTCTCTGACATTCGAATAAAGTGCTTCGATAAATAAATAATAGACTAACTTAAGCTTGATCTTATGTAAATGTAACAGATCATAATCGAAACACTTCACGTTTAAGAGAAAATGATTTAATGGAAAATAGAAAACACCGAATTTCTAACTAATACATCATAGTAACATTAAATGATCGGACTCATAATTAGTGACGATAAGGTTTTGTGGTTATGAGATATTTGCTTAAAATTATTCGTAATTATCAAGTGTTTACCTATTGAAGATACACCACCGGCCGAATGTTTGGAATCACTGTGCATTGTAAGTTACACGAAAATTTCCAGAAAAAAGATTGCAATTTTAAGAATCTCTTAACGAATTTTTGGTCATTCAAATGAATCGAAATGAGGTAAAGTGCTATTGATCTCCACAACATCAATTTCAAATCCATAATGAATTAGTAGCAGATTCAATATCGATGTAAATTCGCAGGTGATTCCAAACTTCTGACCGGTAGTGTATGTATGTAGAGTGGACCAATAAGAATTACCACATGAAATATTTCAGGAATTATGAAAATAAGAGAAAAATTTTCAAAATAAAATTTTTTTGTATGAATGGGCCATATATTTTATTTATTTGCTAAAACAACGACTCGCCCTTACAGCAGCATATGCAACATTTTAGTATCCTGTACACTCTTTGTTATATACACATAATAAAAATATTTGAACGAATAAATAAATAAATTTGTAGTATTTAAAAATGAAAATTTAATTACTACTAATTTATAACAGTAATGTTATTAATAATTTAGTAGCAGTACAAATTAATATTTAAACTGCAATGGAGGTACACTTACATTTATATCGATGCTATAGTTCTATCGAAAGAGAAAGCAAAATCTTGTCAAACGATAGTGCGAAATAATTTCGTTATTCTTCAGTTTAGAATGCAAGGAAGCGTAGGCAGGTAAATGGAAGCGTGAATAAACAGAAGTCCATATTAAGTTCGAACCACTGAATTCATTATTTCACTGTCACTTTTCGCTAATTTCCGCTCCACTTCCCTTCGTCTTCAGATATAATCTCGAATAATCTAAAAGTATATTACTCGGAGGCGTACAAACGCCGCAAAGTCGAGAGAAGAGACAAAAGGAGATAAATCGATTCATCCCTCGATTCTGAGTAAATAATAAAGCCGCGATACGGTTTCCTTTGTAACAGGAAACTTAAAGCAACTATTAACGCCTGCCGGCTTCACTCGCTATGATTTGTTTGCTTACTTATCACGCCTAACAATACAACCCGGCGGTGTATCCAACGCGAATTATCAACTTTCCTTCAGGTTCGCTTTACTTGTGATTAGCGTTAATTTATCGTCGTTTTCATTTTCAGCTTTCTCCTCAATTATGAAGTTTTATTTTTTGAACAATGCAGCGAACGAGTGACATTCTATTTTCGTTCATCTTCTTCATTTTCCAACGCTATGTCGAGGGTGCACTTATGGTGAAAAAATTTAGGATAATTACCCCTTTGCATACTGTTAATACACACGAAGTCATAATACAGTAAATAAGGGAGTTTTTGGAAAGGACAAGCTTGAAATTAAATTGCCAACTATTTATTAAACTGACAATTTAACGAAAACTCAAATAAATAAAAATTTACAAGCTCGATAAATCCTCAATTCACGATTATCATTGATAACGATAACGCTAATCTGAAAGCAGCGTTAATTATCAATTAAACAAGCACTTATCAATCAGAGTACCGGCGAACGAGTGTTTGTTATTGATTTCCAGCATTCCCTTGGTCCCTTTAATTGCACCTTCGCAAATGATCGAGAAATTTCAACCGACTGCTCTGATTTATGGTTAAGGAAGAAAGGCGCGATTTCTTAATTGTCAGCGAAGTAGGTACTCTGGAGGAAGTCCCTTTGCCGGCAAGGGTTTCAGCTGGACTTCCAGAAATAAAAGTGGTTCGGGGTGAGTAACAACGATGGGATTAAATTGCGGGGAAACAAAGCAGAACGGGGAATACGGTGGGAAAGATAGAGCCAGGAGACGAGTTGCTGGTGCATTCATGGAATGGAAAGGGTGGGTGAAACACGCGGCTTGAATTTTCCCCGTTTCGGTGCCTGCGAACGTTCATAAATTTTCACTAATTCTTCGAATATTCGGCGAACGCGCCATACCGCCACGAACGAATATCATACAAGCTTGAATTTTGACTCCATCTAATTCCTCGAATTTATCCGCTATTTTTTTCGAAGGATATCTGTTACTACTTCGGATTATTCGTGCACGCTGAAAATTTGAAAGAACCTAGAGTGACCTCAGCTCTGTTATAAGTTGAAAAAGAAATGGAAATATGTATTTTCTGAGAAATAATCAATTTTGAATAATACTTGAAAAAAAGAATTGAATAATTTATGGTCCCATCGACATCTTGGTCATCAGCGACCATAATTGATGGTTATTTTGTGTTTCACAAAGTTCGATTGCTTTCCTGAGATGTTCTTTTGTTTCAAAGTTTTTTTTTAACACTAAACGTATCACGCCGGTACTTAATTATTTCATAACCGGTCATTTGACCGCCTACGGTAAGAATAGGTATACATAAAGTATCGGTACGATTAGTGTTAAGTAGAATTTGTACTTAAGTGAAAGAGGAATGGAAAAGAAGAAAAGAGGACGACGTTTCGTTCAGTACTCGTTACAGATAATTATTTGAAACTAATTATTTCTTAATATGGATTTCCTATTGTCCCGTTATTCCGATTCACATTTCACGACTATTATGAAATTTCATCTCTCCATTAGCCATTCACTGTACAGGAATTCCATTAAAAGACGACTATTGAGATAATACGTGATATTGAATAAAATAAACTGAATCCAACAAGCTGAAATCGAGGAAACGATAAAGAACGTAATTACAGTTGAAGATATGGCATACCTTTCTTCAATTTTTTCACATATGTACTTAATTAAATAAGAGATCCTTTCGCTCGTAAATGTAATTTGACATCTAATTTCTGTTTCACTAATTTACAAATATAAAATAACGTAAGTAAAATTAATTTCATTTTTTTTGTGCAATAACAAATAATAGAAATATATTTCCAAAATGAATTCAACGAAACGTGTAACATTTCAATGGTTTCGACTTCTTGAAGCTCAACAGAATTCCCTCTTATACCATTGTACCGAAGATATTTTTTTTTTTTTTTAATGTAAGAGTTTGTTGGATTATTTCTAACAACACCCTATGGAAATAATCAAGTGAGGACAAAAATGTCTCCGCGTTATTTTAAACAAAGGCACTAAGAAGTGTCCGTCTTCGAGTCACGCACTGCACAATGCGATACCATAAAGTAAACAGTTCCTGGGTATAAGGGGACCCCAACTTTCTTTTTGGGTGCCCAAAAACAGTCCTTTAGAAGATTCAATAGCGTAAAGACGTTTCCTCTGAGTCCGTCAATAAATAGCATATTACAAAGTTAAAAGACTGTTTCTTTTCATAACCCATTTCCAATAGAGTTTAACGTCGCATCAACTGCTGGGTTATTAGCGACGTTTTAAAAGGTGTTTTCTGTACATTGATTTACAGTATTCTGTTGAATAACTTGGTTTCTTCCAGAAACTTCAATAGGTCGTGGATTCTCTTCCCTTCCAAGTTGTCCTTGATGAGTGGTTCCAATCTGTATTTCTGTCGGGGGGTATTGTATTTTGGGCATTGCAAGATAAGGTGATCACCGAAGATATCGTTATCAGTTCAATCAGTTCGTAGATATCGATCGAGAGAAGAGTGTCACATTTTTCCAACAGATAAACGAAAATATTTGATCAGATTATCATCGAAGCACGCAACTCATCAAAGATAAGGTATCTCTACTCGCGCTGCAGTTTTCAAAGTACTCTTTCCTTTCGAATTCAAGGTGAATTAATGATCGTGCGAATTCAACGAAGTGAGTTTTATCGAAACGTGTCATTCAGAATTCTCACGCGTGAAAACGATGCACGATTTTAATTACGAGATACGAGTAATTTTCAACGGTGCTGTAACCTGCGAGCAGGTTAATTAAAAATTTTCTCGTTATCTTCTCAGTTTGCACTGATAAATTAAGTGTAGCAAATTTCGATACGAAAAATCGATAACGTTGTAACTCCTGTTTAACATTTTCTCGTAATCCTTACCTCGGATTATCTCGTCGGCTATGCTTGTCGTTCAAAAATTACAATTACCGTAAATTCACACCATGAAAATTAAACTTTCCTTCTTTCTCAAGGAAATCGTTTACGAAGTAAACAATCGTAGCTGAAATCTTACCAGTGCGATATCTTCCCCTTCGCGTATCGATAAATTTGCATAAAGGGTAAGTAAAACGAAATTACGCTCGGTAAAGTTCTACAAATTGAATCGAACAACCGCTAATCTGTTTCGATAAAGGGCACGGCGTTAAAGTACGCCTGGAATGGAGAAAAGTAGGGGGAAGAACAAGGTTGTAGCGGGAAGAAACGTTACTTAACTCGAATAATTGTTAGTTAAACAGCTTTCCCTCCCAGTTCAGAATGCAACTTCCACGTTACGTCGCCGACGAGTTACAACTGTTTCGGAAAACTTGCGAGAAGGTAGAAAAAGTAATCGGTGCGCGTGCGCTTCGGTCAGAGCGCTAAGTGTTTCAACAAAGAGTAATTATTATGTTCCCTTTAAAGAGTACTTAATATTGCTTGCAGAAAGTTCCACGTTGTGGAGCTCGCGCGACGCGAAACTTGTGCATACCGGGTGCAGGGAGAGACGAGGAAGAAGAGTCGAGAAAGAGAGAGAGAAAAGAAGAAGAAGTCGGAGGAAAAAAGAAGGAGAAAATAATAACCCAGGATCCTTTAATCGGTGCAAATCTGGTTCGTAGTTCGTAACGATAAGTACTTATGGCCAGATTTAACGAGGCAATTCAAAATGTCATTTTCAGGTGCAACACTGATAAAAGAAATCCCACTATTATCAAGATGTAGTAATATCATTGAACAGCAGACACACTCTCTCCTGGCGAGACCGCGTCTATACCGCAAGATATCCTCTTCATTGCGCGATTATGTTCATGCGTTTCACATTACCCGCGGACTTTTTGAAAAAAGAAAACGCGCGATCGTAGCTGTTACTAACGATATCTGGTAATGGGAAGTTTCCCCGCGATACCGTCGTTCTTTTCTTATCCGAGGCTGTAACGCGAAGAGCAACGTTCGTCTGGTTACAATTCGCAGAAGTCACCGACGAATTTCGCTGAATTTTCGCTGATTTTCTTTTGGGTGTATTTGCCTTGGAAAGGTGCTCTCGAATTTTGATGAATTTTCACTGGGTTTCCTTTGAATTGCCAATTAATTTGTTTGGAAAAGTAACCGTAGAATTTTGCTAAATTTTCACTGGTTTTCTTTCGAACGAATTTGTTTGGAAATGACACAATCGAATTTTGTTTGAATCGCTCGACATCGCTTTTCTTTGAAATTTCCAATGAATTTGCTTGGAAAAGTCTCCATCAAATTTCCCTGAATTTTCACTGATTTTCTTTTGAATTGCGAATAGATTTGTTTGAAAAAGTGACCGTCGAATTTCGCTCAATTTCCATTGATTTTCTTTCGAACGCCGCTGAATTTTCACCGATTTTCTTTCGAATCTAGAATGAATTTGTTTGGAAAAGTCATCAAACGCTGAATTTTCACCGATTTTCGAATGAAC
The DNA here is from genome assembly GCF_001263275.1 of Habropoda laboriosa. NCBI lineage: Eukaryota > Metazoa > Arthropoda > Insecta > Hymenoptera > Apidae > Habropoda > Habropoda laboriosa. Next base: position 1,291,225 of record NW_017100150.1, read on the forward strand.
TTGTTTGGAAAAGTCACCATCGAGTTTCGCCAAATTTTCAGTAATTCGAAGATTCGGTATTTGAATGAAAATAAAAAGTCTCAATTTTTCCTCATATTTCAATCACCCACAAAATCGAATAAAAGATATCCTCTTAAAATATCGTTAATTATTATTTAAACCTGAATGGATATTCAATTCGCGATAAGTTCGCTTCCACAGTTTCACCGTCACGTTCCCTAACAAACTTTTAAATCAATATACTACTCATACTTGTATTATATTCGACAACTATTGAAAGCGTTGACAAATTGTGCGCGCGCTCGATTAATTATTCATCTCGACATTTCATTGGCCCTCTATACGTACCCCGAACTATTTAAACGAAACCTTATCAAGATCATTGTCAAACGACAAATTATTTCATCCATGACAATTCACCATGCACATATCTATCGCAAAAACAAGAACAAATTCCAATACTCGCGATTTTCGCTGATTTCATCTAATAACAACGTCAAATCCAACAATCAACCAGCATCGTTTCCCATGAAAATCAAATACGATCGCAAAGTGCCTCGATCAATTTCCAACCGAATTACCTGTACAACGAATAGAGAAGTTACACGTTAAACAGGGAAAGTTTACAGGATTAATTAAGTAATTCCGTAGTAACAGCTGTATGTAACCAAGAAGAAGCGATACGAAACAAAGTCTGCGGAAAATCCTAGCACGATACGAACACTCGAAACGTGTGATACGTTGCAGAGATTAAAACGTATCGATCGCGGATTTACCACACCGGCCTCGCGTTGCTTGTCGTCAAGCTATGTAGCGCGGATTTCCGACGAGTGCCGGCATAATGCTCCCATCGCAGGCCTACTTTTTTTCCTACCCGAAAGTCACAACGACCGTGAAACAAAAAGGAAAAAACAAAAAAGAAAGGAAGGAAGAAAAAAGGTGCAGGGGAAATTTGCACATATGATTGCAACATTCTTAAAAAATTCATTTCCCCGGAAGTGGAGCACGTCCACCCGCGGCGTGCGCAGAAAGAAAAGGACCACGCTCCCTTTGATCTTATTCACAAAATTTTCTCCCTTCAACCCTCGCTGCACGTACCTACCTAATTTGCGTTCCTCCGCTTCACCGCGTTCCCTCTCGACGTTTCTGTGATTCTTTGCGCGTGCACACAAGCACCGCCGAGCACGTCGTTTACCTAAAAGAACGACTAATCTTGGAGAATCTTTCGGGAAACAGTTCGCAAATTCGGATCTCGCACATACGTCGTCGTTCACGTTTCTTATTGTCGCATACTCACTGCACCTGATCTGTGTATTTGTAAATCCCTGACCATACTACGCGCACGATCTCAATTTAAAAACGAACTCATTCTCCATCGCTATTCTTCTTCGTCAAATTTCAATATTCTGTTTCCTTGAAGTTTCCTTAAATCCCTCATTTTTTCTCTTCTTTCCGTTGAATACCCTCGTTTACCATTTCTTCTTTTTAAATTATCGATCGTTTATAGAGTCGCAACTAGACATCGTGTAATCACACACACTCCACAAACAAAATTGTCAATCTTTTCGTCTCATGTTGATATCGTCGGATGTAATTTCCAGGACACCATTTTTTCTCGCTTTTCGTGGAACTGTCGCGTAAAATTGAATCACGGGGGGGTACATCAACAAGTTCGATATTATCACAGGAAGAACAGAATCCTTGCAGCCCCCGAGGACACGCTGGCTGCCGTGTTTTCGGCACGGCGATCGCGCGCGTACTGAAAATCCCAGTAACCACCCCCATCGACCCTCTCCCACAAACCGCCCCCGTTCTAATACAGACACCGGCGTGGACGTCTGAAGTCGTGTAGCTGTGTAAGTTACGTGCGTAGAATGTGTATCCTCTCTGTAGAATCACGCTTCTTCTCGGGTGATTCGAACCTTCGCCAAATTATCACCTTATCGGACAACTGATCGTTTCGAGAGCGATAGCGATCTCTGTGTGCCTGTGCGTCGTCAATTGATATTAGTAGAGTCGTTTGATGAGCAAAGAGACAGTGAGATTTAAGAGGGTACATTACCCTGAGGGAAAAGTTTGGCAATTTTTCTCGTAGGTAACTACTGAATGAAAAGCTCGAAGTTGTTTTGGAGGATATAAATGTAACTTCCAGCCTATTTCCTCTATTTCTGAAAAGTGAAAATGCTAAAAATTGGAGGAGTTATTGGCTAATTGCGAAACCTCTTCTGATGGAACATCGATTGCCGGCCGACATCGCCGGCGAGGGTTGAAACGTCTGAAATGAAAAATTCTTCTTGATTTGTAAATAAAACTGTACGATTTTTCTCATACGTTGATTATTCAGTTTTTTTAGAAACGTTTGAATTTGATTTTTTCGGTAGAAAGAGGTTTCTCTTCTTCAAACTGCCATCATTTCTTTGGTGATTATAGCTTTAGAGAAATTTTAAGACACGTAGATAATACATTTTTGTTTATAAATTATGAAGTATTTTTTATTTCAGATGTTCCAATCCTTGTCGACGATGGTGGCCAGCAGAAGAAGCTCCGCGGTAACTCCTCCATTTTCTGGCATTTCTACTTTTCGAAAATTGGAGGAGTAAGCTGAAATTTACATTTTTATCTCTGGGAAAAATTGAAACTTTCCATTTAGCAGTTATCTACCAAAAACATTCCCAAAATTTTCCTTTGTTTAGACGCATCAATGTGGCGTATCCCTTTAATAAATAAAGAAAGAAAAGGTTCTATAATTTAATTAAGTAAGAAGTTCCATACCTACAAAATTATAAGCTGGAAACAATTAAAAACAGCTGTTTGACGACTGTTATAATGTAAATAAACAAAAATTTAGAAAGCTATATAGCGGTAGCATTTCGTACGAGTGTTCAGTGTGGAAGGAGAGTTGTGTGAACGAAGACTACTTGAGCTAGAGTGATGCAGGTGCGAAAGAAGAGTGTTTGGAGCTGATTACTTGAGAACATCGTGTGAACAAAGGGTACCTGGCCACCTAAGGATTTCGGTGAATGTGATTGAGTGTCTCCGAGGAATGTCTACGTAGAATGAGAAGAAAATACTAGCAGAGAGAGGGAGAATGCAGGGATAAAAAAGTCTGAAAGCAGGTGAGTGTGGAAAAGTCAGAGTAATAAGTCAGTGTAAAAAACAGACGAGAAACAGTGTAATTTTCAGAGATAACAGTATAATCTTTCCTAGAATTATCTAAAATTCCTTCTTTCATAGCTGTAATATATTTTCTTTCAAATTACACCTGCCCAGTCTCGATCGCCAAAACCGCTAAATTCAAATTAGCCTTGGAGGCGTACATTTTGCTCCCTTTTGTGGAATCAAACTTCACATGCAACGAAGAAGGGAAAAGTAACGTGCAAAATTGCCTCAAACAAGACAGAGATTTCTTTGCTGCTGAAATAGAAAATCCAGTAGAACTATAGGACAAGTGCGCTATTGTAACAGAGAATTATCGTCGAAAAATAGGAAATTCGTGAGATTGGTCGAGTAAACCGGATTAAAAGAACAATCGTTCGTCTCTTTACTTATCGAACGACCCTCGTATTAATCGAGTGGACGAACGTGGACCTCGCGATTCGGCGACAAAGGAGAGAAAAGACTGAAGAGCAGCTCGAGAGACAGCTATTATTGTGGTCACTGGCAGGAAGAGGCGGAACGTATGCACGCTTCCGTTGAATTAAATACCGTCGACATTGCGGAGAGCAATTGTTATTGAGATGTTCGAACAGATTGAACGATATTGTCGCTTCGATCCTGCTGTGTCTCCGTGTAAACCTTGTTTTTCACCTCTGTTTTTCACCCTCGGCCCTGCTGTTGCGATCTCTGAGCTTCTCGCTTTTATCCTTTCGTTGAACTACCTCTTCCTTTTTTAGTTCTCACGTGAGAAAGTTCTATTTTTACGAGAAGTAAGATGTAAAAATATTTGACGACGCGTGTAATATAGATCCTTTTATCCGTATTCGATCTTCCGAAACCAAGATTGCAATTTCAATGTTAAAAATTTAATAAAAACTGAATGTACAGGTGTAAGAAATTTGATAGAAGTAAGCGAATAGATTTAATAGAAATTGAAGAGGATATTTGACATCTACGGCTTTTGGGAAGCTGAAGTAGAGGAGAGATCGGTTAATTTGAGGTCTCGTTTTGAGGTGAAAATTTTGATAGAGAATATGCGAATTATTCAGCAAAAATATAAGAATACCATTTATCGGGATAAATACACCGAACGATGATTTATGGATTTAGCTCGATTTAATTACACTAATCTCGAAAATGTGATCAACTATGCCAGAAATTTGAACTTCACCGCACGTGTACGTGCATAATTACGACCCCTAAAATTTCTCAGTGTGCATTAGCATGCAAGAAACGTGTTCAGCTTGATCGAACGAGATCACTCTTATTCATCGTGCACGACAACCTTTATTTCATGGTACATCGTCGACAAACAAATCATTATGCATGCAGAAAATCTTCTGTTTTCCTTTCTATCATATGTAACGTTGCCCGTGAAACTCTGTGACCTGTTTTTGAAAATTCCGCTACGTCTGGCGCAAAGGAAGGAGAAACTTTCGCAGTTGTTTTCGGTTGCCTCTGCATAAGTTTTAAACATGTGGCATTCGGTGAAACGTAAGCGAAACTTTTTGCCAAACTCTTCTCTTTCTTACTTGACCGATGGCTATGCTTTCGATCGAAATCGCCGCGACGCGAATAGATCAGCGTTCCATTCGGTTTACACACTGTTCGGGTCGCGTAATGTTCGATGCTTAAGTGCCGAACCGGTACGCGAGTTTAATCACATCTTGATTTATTCAGTGTGAAATGCTAAAAACTAGTTTTATTCGCAACAGAGTGATACTTGAGGTGATGTCGCCACGAGACTATCAAAATACACGCAACAGAGTGATACTTGAGGTGATGTCGCCACTAGACAAGACTTCCAAAAAAGGACGCGCTTCTGCCTCGTTTCCTTAGTTTTATCCGCTCGGCCAGTTGCTGATTGGTGGCCGATTTCTTCTGGGGGTTGTAGGTGCTGACTCCTCATTGGAGGAGGTTGTTTAGGTGGGACGCAGCTCTTTCCAAGGGAAGGGGATTGTTGCTTAACATTAGAAAACCCCCATTTTTGGGTTTTTGGGTACGTGACCTCTCCACGGGGGTACGGTACGCGCGAGAGGACCGGTACCTCGGTCCGAGGGTTCGTCGCGATTTCTTGCGAGGCGACACACACCCTGAACGATAAGCGATCCATCGACGGAAGGAAATATTTCGGAAATTTGCTCGATTCTCTAAGAAATATTGAAATTAACTAAAAAGTAACTCAGTTCGAAGTAACATTTGCGTATTACCGTCGCGATAAACTAGCCAATGTCTGGCAGTTCAACATGCAGAGTTGTAAATTAGAACTAGGGAACGACAAAAGAGAACAGCGAAAGGTGAAAAAAGAAAGAAGGACAGAAGTTTGAAGAATTCAAAGAAATTCGACGAAAATTCTCTAAATAAGATCAATCAATTTTGACGAAGTTAAAGTCACTATTATCAAATGTAATAATTAATAATTATACATTATACGTGATAATCAATTATATTGTATAAATACACTATTGCATCGTATTTCATATTATATTATAAAATTTTCTTTCGAAATGCCGCAAACTGTGGTATCGGTTAAAATTCGTTGAAAATCGAAAAAAAAAAAAAATAACGAGACACGAAAAGTGATCAAAATTTAATCACATCCGATACACACGGAAGGTATATAAATAATGCGTTTTGATAATGTATACTGCATGGTGAAATCATAGGTGTTTTCAATCGAAGAACATTTCAAATTTTTCGGATGCACTTTCTTCAGTGGTACCTATTTCAGGTTCCTCTGTAGACACAGTGGTTTCTTCAGGTTCCTCTATAGACACAGTGGTTTCTTGAGATGCGTCTGTAGTAGAAACACGGGATTCACAGTTAGCATGTTCCGGCCAATCGCAAACTCTTTCTACGGGATTGAATTCAAGTCCCACGCTGCATCTCATTAAATACGCTATGCCTTCGTTACAAGTGTAATACGATTGGCAGTCTTCTGGATTTGGAAGCAGAACGACGTCATCTTCGTTATGTCGTGGACATTGAACGGCTTCGCTGGTATAAGCGAAGGCCGCCAAGACAACTGCTACCACGAATATAGCTGAAGAAAACAAAGAAAAATGATTGAACGATCACGATGAATATCTGAAACGTTTCACGCTGAAAGTCACGGAAAATATTTTCGTATCAAGAGAAGCTATGTGAAAAAATTGGAAAGATTTTCTCTGTGAAATCGGATCAATTTCGAACGTTAAAACGAAACGACGAGTGCAGAATTAAGAAGTGAAATAATTCACCGAGAGTAACTTGAACATGTGAAATATTTCAATAACAACGTTTCAGACACACACACAACGTGAGAATTTTATTTTTTTCTCACAAAGGTACACTTACCTTTCATTTTCACTGCTCGAAGAATAGATCTTGCACTTGGCTGTTGCGATACTGCGATGCTTTACGTCTTTATATATAATATACTTCAGAAATTTTTCTAGAATTGTATCAACACGCATCACGATTGCTTATCGGGTCTTACTATGTCCCGATAAGTCTAGCAATGACTAATTGCATACATATGTATTCCGCGAATCGAAAGAATCAGTATCGTTCTCGTTTATTTGTGAAACTTTTCTGTTCCGTCGTTTCGTCGGAAATACATACATCGCGACTCGTATTTACGTTAATCTGCGTTCTCGATATTCTCGAGGAAAATAGGGAACTATGGCGAACGCTTTAAACTCCGCGGGATACATGTTCGTGATGAAAATCACGGTACAGTTTCTCGATGTTCGTCGCTACTGAAATGAATTTTCGAGAAAAGGATATCTCGCTATTCGGTAACCGCTGCCAGTAAATTGTGCAACGACTCTGCAACCGCGTGAAAATGGCGGACAGAAGAAGAGTAATAAAGCAGGACCGAAGTGTCGCGAATCCCTTGTTTAAAGTAAATATAAAGTAGAAAGTATTCTATCTGTGACTGTAACAACAACGACGAATTCAATATTTAACCCCTTCACCTATGAGTTTTTTCCGACTGTACATCTAAGCGTCAGTTATTTAGTGTTTCAGTACTGTGCCAGATAACAAAAGTTTATTTCTTATAGATTAATTACATTTAGTAACTCTCAGTGTTACAAATTCAAACGAAAGTTAGGATTATAACGAATTTTTCTTATTAATGTAACTATTTTTCTCATATCTTGGTTAGAGTTTCTGTCACGAGTCTGACTCGTTGTGGGTTAAAGGGTTAATATTAAAAGATCGCATTGTTATCTCTATAGCGTGGATATTATTCCAACATACTTCGATAATTTACCTTCGATTTCGAACAGAACCATATCACTTTGCAGTTTTTACTTTGTATCGGTTCCAGACAAGTGAACCAATCAAATCTTTCCTGTCTCTTCGTTTATTGTTCGCTTGTGTTGCTTTTTTCGCGGATCAATACACAGAAACAAACAACGTAACAACCGGCGTGTAAATGTAACTACGTGTACATCGTTCCAGTAATTTCTTCGTTGATAACAGGAGCGTATTGTTAACACAAAAATTACAAACTTTATCGAAGATAATTGCCGCTTTCGGAGAATACGTTAAAGATAATGTTTGATTGTGCATCACGCAATGGTTCACAGTAATTTGTTTCAGATACGTCGCGGACAAGTGTCGCCTGATAATTAATCAATAATCGAAAATACGAGTCTTGGTTCAATTTTTTTGGGGAATTTTCCATTTTTCACCTTTAACTCGTCGGGTCATTCGTTCGTCTCATAGAAAAGTAAACGGAAAAGCATAGGGAGTGCTTTGCGCTCATTTCTCAAAATCGTGCACGTTTGTTACGCGTGTGAATGGAAAAGTATCTTAAGAATCTTGAAGTATCTTTAGAAAAAGAGGTTTGACTCGATTCGAACGTTTCTCTTCAGAAATACACGCTTTGCTTCGATGTAACCGCAAGATTTCCAAGTTTTCTATGCTAATGCGATTTTAGAGAAAAAGATTTCTTTTTCTTGAACTGTTCATTTTCAGCTAAATTTTAAATTCGCTCGTTTATTTATCGAAACACGCCTGTTGATTTTCTTCACCGATGTAAAATATAAACTGATCGCGCGATACGAGAATTTAAATCTATCTCGTCGTACGGAACGAGTTTGTTGTGATTTACGCTGGTACATCGCAATAATTATATTTCTGCTGACCAATAATGTGCACGGTTTAGTGCAAACTGCTGTATTTCTCATCACACGCTATGTATCTTTATGAACGAATTGAAATGTCATCGTTGTCTACGTTTTACCTACATCCACGCACAACCTGTGCCGGGAATTTTGTAGAAGAATGTCAGCCATTTTCTGAGAATGACTGAAGTTAAGTCGTCGAGAAGAATTTCTCTACATCGAGCGAGCAACATGAAGCAACGACTAAATAAAGATTGTAAAATATAGTAAAAATGTAACTAAAGATTACTTTTACTTATGCAACACTAGAAATGGCACATTAGCAATTTTCGAAGAAAAGTCGAAGAAAATTCGATACTTACGAGTATTGTCGTTTGTAACTTTCCGAATTTATTTTCTTTATTACGAATTATTTTGCAGTTACTTTTATTAATATTCGGACGGTCTTTAGGACAGTGTAAATTTTTTTAAATTGGACCAAAACAAGAATTGTGAAAAAATTGCAATTTGTGGGAATCACGAAGAAAATAGTGTCACTTTTATTTTTGATAGGTGTAACTGTATTTGTATCGATATGAATCTAATATTCCAATCATGTTTTGCTTGCATAAAAATTCACTTTTGGGTCATTTTGTCCTGGCTGATAGTTCTAGTGTTGATATTGAAGGTTTAAGTAATTTTCACTTTGGTTATATGAAGGTAAACGTTAGTTCTAACTCGAAGCGGTTCAAATGACTAAATCCACATATATTTTCAATGCATTCTCGCTTCTTATTACACGCAATTTTGTTAATAATTTAAATTTCACATTGGACGTTCGACATTATTACAATCGAGTGGAAATGAAACGTATAGCACGTGATTCTCTTCGCGTGAATTACTTAGATTTCTAGAAGTAACATATCTGACTAAACGATCGATAGAGCAAGATCGAGGAATACAGTCAGGAATCGAAGAAAGCTTGCAAACTCATTTACACTTATTTTATTAGAAAATTATTTAAAACTCGGTACATACACAACTAATGCAATAAAAAAAAATATATCTAAAAGTGAAGAACTTCGCTGTATATACTTTAAAATTTTCATTTCATTTTTAAATCTATAACATCGTATCTGTACAAAATAAACTTTCACTAACCTACCAATTTGCACAATTTTATTTTATATATCCTCTACAATGTGTAGAATAAATTTTCAGGCAATATACAGTTTTTTACTTAAACGATAATTATAGAATTCGTTATTTAAATATTTTTAAAAATTCTATACATTTTATGTACACAGGGAAAAGCATAAAAATATTTTTGTTTTCATATTACGCACTAAGTATGACATTGGGTTTCCGGGTTAGTATCGTTCATCAAAGAATTAAATCCAAGACTAAATCTATCGTCTGTCTCAGCAGCAATTTTTGGAAATTCATCTCTCCCTTTGCAAGTTAATAGTCTTTCGTTAAGAGGAACGTAAGATTCGTTTATATGTGCAAATTCGTCCCTAACATCGTTGCAAATAGTGTTACTTTTTTTATCTTGATTAAGCTCTGTTAGAGAATTCGGTACGTCGTTGATTATTTTAAAATCGTCGATCCTTTTTTCGCTGAGAGTATTTTCAGCTTCAGGCGATCGTACATTTTCCTTAATATTCAAGTGAAACACGCTTTTCGTACATATATCGTCGATTATTTGTGATATATTTAAATCGTGATCGTCGTTGTCGCTGATAAAATCATCCGGTGAAAGTTCGTTGAACATCCTATCCAATGTATTGTTCAACCTCGAATTGGTATTTTCTGTTTGCAACACTTTATCAAACTGAGGACCACGTTTTACTTTACCATTAATTTCTCGATTTTCTCGTTGAACGTTCAACTTTTTCGATCTCTTCGGTGTAATACTCATACTTTCGAAGGATTCTTCCAACGACAAAGGACGATTTTTACAAAGGAACTCGTCGATCTTCTTAATATTTTCTACAGTTTCCTTTTTCCTATGACGTCTCTTCTCCGGTTTACGTTTCGTATTATCATTAGCGTTTGTTCCGTCGTTTGCTTTATTCTTAGCAGGCCGCTTTTTCACTTTTGCGTTTCTCGCATTCTCGAACGCCTCGACTAACTTTGGATAACATTTCTGTACAACGTCCTGCGGCTCGATACTCGTTAATTCAGCCAGGATATCTGCATCACTGTCGTCGTTTTCCTCGTCCAATGCTACGTACTCTTTCAACTTCTCGACTATGTCGTGATCCGATTTCCAAATAATTTCGTAACTCGCTACAGACCTAACGTTTCGAATCTTTTTTATCGCTTCAGGCACGAATAAGTCGGATATTAAACGATCTTCGATAGATATGTTTGGAAGGTGCGAGAGCTGCCAACGTGTCACTAGAGGAAATATCTTTTCAAATGCGTATTGCGGCTTCCAAGATAAATGTCGTTCCATGAAATCCTAACGTGAACCAATGTATCAATTTTCTGAAGACAATATTGTGTTTGTAAAATTTTACGTGAAAGCTTACTATGAATTCGCTGATTTGCGGTTGTTTCCACTGAATGTCTATTTCTGTCGAAACTGGATCTTTTCTAATAAGAAACTCATCTATCAGTTCTTGATTTGGAAAGTGCTCGATAAGAAGTGCTTTCTTTTGCAAAGCAATTTCGTTTAATAACAATGCTCTTTGTTCCCTAGAAAAATATTGGCTTGAGCGGAAATTTCGTGCCGATTTTTGATAGTGTTTGAATACGTTGGAATAAGTTCGCGTATAGTGAGGGGAAAAAGTATTTGTACACTCTTCGAAGCAATAACTTTTCTGAAATTGGACCAAACGACTTGAATTTTTTTTGTTGTTGTTGAAAAGTTAGAAGGATTAGTTTACTAGATGAAGTGTATAAAAAATTTGGAAGAAATTACTATTGGTCGGAATCGTGAAGAAAATAGTGAAGGTCGCGTTTTACAAGTTTTTAAGTTGAGCCTGTAATGAAAATTTCATCGAAATCGATTGAAAATGATGAAAATCGCAGTTTTTCACCACTATCGGGCTACAACTGTAATAAATCTAACGATTCTTACATCTTTCTATGCCTGTCGCTTGTTTCTACATCAACCGAAAAGAAATGAAAATTTCAACGAAGTTTCTACGCAACTGCAACTTATAAAAGTCTGCAACTTTTTGATAAAATGAAATTTTCAAATTGGCGGGAAACGGCGAAAAGTTGTAGAACAAAAGGGCACGTATAGAGTAGAGAAACGATTGCGTTAAAACATAGAATTTCCTTATGTACTTAAAAATCTGCATGAATTTTCCGCTCAACACAATATATCATAATATGTATTATGTATATATCTGGCTAATAATACATTAAAAGAGATATTATAAGTAACAATATACCTGTAAGAATCATTGCATTTCACAACGGTACCACAATCTATGCAACCTGATTTTGCATGTTTTTGGACTTCACCATTGTGACCACAAGATGAACACAAATTTGAATTTGCTAATCTTGCTTCTCTGATACATAAAGCATCATCTGTTTTCCAACTTTTTATTCTAAAGGGAAGAATATTTACTGCATATTCTTATACATGATACTAAGTAAAATAACTGTAATTTGTATTTTATACCGATCCAGAATATCTTCATCTTTTACAATTTTAAAAAGTTTCATAGCAGCTTCTTTGCCTACTCCATTTATTCCATCGTCATAATCACACCCGCATAATAAAGCTAATGCTATCATTTTATTTCTCCCTAAACCCAATATTTTTTCTATTTTCTCTAAGTCATATTCATCCACAGCACCACCAGTACCCCCTCGATTTCCTTGAGCACTTGTGCAAAAATTTCTATAAACTACCTTTGCACCGTATAAAAAACAATCGCTATCTTGGCTTATACATCCATCAACGAGCTATACAAATATTTATTAAAACAATAAATAATCAGGATTCATATTCTTTGACACACAGAGCAATAAATATTTACCCCATCTTCATTTAAATAAGCACACATTGCTTCAGCTTCCCCATGTCCCTGTACACATGCTAAACCCATATGCTGAAGCATTTGTTTACATTCATTGAGAATCCTATTAAACTGTAATCTTCCACCTTTACGAGTAGTTTTCCTGACTCGAGATCCACTACGAACGTCATTTCGTTTTGCAATTGTATTATGTTTCAGGGTGGGTGCTTTTCCCTCCAATACAAATACCGGTGATATATCTTGCATAAGAAGAAATGCTGTCCGGAAAAATAGATTCCTATAACAATTGCTCAAGTTTTCTTAGCTTGAATCGTTAAAAAATAATAAACACAACTGACAGAAATGTACAAACCTAAGATACATTTTTGGTTGTACAGAATTATCTGTAATAGTTTGACTATCCACAACCCAACAACTCATGTCAATTGCTATTGTTTTCCCTTGCAGCTCGAACATTGGTTTTCTTTCGCACAAAGGCGATAAAATATTCCAAAGATCTTTCACTCCCATTTTTGACACTTTATATTTAAGTTTGTAAAAAATTTCCCATAGCAAGCGGTCTCTATTGGTGACTATACGGTGCCATACGTAAAAACCATAAGTCCCTATGCAACGAAATTTAACATCAATCGCAGTTTATGTTCATCGAATGAAATTTTACGCATATGCATAGTGAAGTAATTAATTCGTACAATCAAAACTTCCGTATATAAATTAGGCTGAAGTGTAGTATGCGGACTGTAAAATATTCGATTAAAATGAGATGTTTTTAGGGGCTTTTAGGATTATTGAAGGCGAGAATGAGAGTCATTTTTCACGAAAATAAGTCCCTACGTATGATAGATCTTAATTGCTAGTAGACGTACTGTTCAGCAATTAGTATAACAATGTATATGAATGTAGTATATGGCTTAAGGAAAAATATATGAATAACGTAAATATTTATATATTAAGCCCAAAAATGCTCAAAATAAGCGAAAAAAATGACCAGCCTTGTTAAAAAGAGGAGTATAAAATGTGCATGAAATAGAATATAATTCGATATCGTATAATATCATATAAACCCATTCAAACCCTTGAAATGGATGTGTACGTAACGAGAAAGTTCTACTTCCTGTATACGACTTTACTAATCTTGTAATTTTAGATTTTTCAGGAAATAAAGAGTTATATCCTTTTAAAAATTTGATAATAATAATTATCTCCATATTAATCTATAGGTTAGAAAATAACTCTTACAAACGGAAGCTTTTCATAAAACTATCGATAAGAAAAGATAAAAACACTGACTTTATTACCAACGTAATTACTCCATACTTCCAAAGTGACGATTTTATTTCAAAGGAAGTGATTTTATCTACAATTACAATATGCACGTTACGCTCTTACAAGTGCTCAATAATTAACAATACATAATTCAAGTATCATCTGTTGACATTTCTAAAAATTCGTAATATCCGTTCCGATATTTATTTTTGCATGAATGAAAAGTTTCCTAGAAATGAATTGTTCTTATCGTATTACGTGCATCGATATCAGAAAAGAAACAATTGCAAGATAGAAGATCAAGTACTGAGAAATAAAAATCCAAGATGTAGAATACATTTAAAATAATTATAATTGATTTATTAAGTCTCCGTTAATTTGCATGCAGCTTTCGAATTAGCATTGCACTAGAAGAGTGTCAATTTGTATAAATCAGTTCACTCTAACGGAAAAGATTCAGCGATAGATTAGCAATTGTTAATTACGTACTTCAATTGTTGCACGATCGATAAGCGATTACACAGTGCTTTGATACGTCGGTAAAAAAACAATGCCTAAAGCATATATAAAGAGAAAGATACGATCGCACAATTAATAGCAAATAGTGCAACGCGACATAAAGTGATTAGCTTGGAGATCATGATGAAAGGTAAGCTCGTTGGTACAATAATAAAATTCATTGAAAATTTTCAACGTTGTAAAAGTAAATGTGTAACAATTTCGAAGAATTTTAAAGTTTCTCTGTGCTTTTGTAATATAACGAATTTGTTGTTGCGAACATATGGTAGATTTAGCTGAGAACTTTGCCTTATTCGAAAAGTGAAATAGCATCTTTACCAACCGGGAATATTGATTAATTGACGAGAAAGTTTTACGGAAAGCGCGATTATGCGAAGTCGTTTTCTGCAGTATTACAATTACAGTAAACAGTGTGACATTTCAAATAAAACTATTCTTTCCTTTCACAATTATGAAAAATGTTAACGAACAGGCGAAAATCACCTTCATATTTCTCCAACGCTACCATAAGTTAGTTCTAGTTCGAATATTTATAACCGTTCGGAAATTGTGTTCGTAAAATTTCTCACTTTGTACGAAAATCTTTTCGATACTTTTTTCATTTTCAAACGTATCAATGTACGGTGTTTAACCAAGATCGTTTAATCATTTTCTCAGGAATGTTTGTTGTGGCAGTTGCCACAGTTGTGGCTTTTGCTTCTACCACTGGAGCCGTTGAATGCCCACCGCATAATGACGTGAATGTCACGCTTCTTCCAAATCCAGAAGATTGCAAGACATACTACTCGTGCAACGAAGGCATACCATACTTGATGTTCTGCAACCCAGGACTTGAATTCAATCCCGTAGAAAAAGTTTGCGATTTCCCAGAACATGCAAACTGCAGGAGTCGTCCTTCCGGCAGCAGCAGCCCGTCGCCTTCATCTCCAGCAGGAACACCTTCGACAGATAAACCACCTACTCCAGGACCCTGTCTTTCGGAATTCCATCACCATTCCTCTGAATCACCCCGCCCTTCAGAAAGGCCCCATCCTTCAGAAAGGCCCCATCCTACAGGAAGGCCTCATCCTACAGGAAGGCCTCATCCTACAGGAAGGCCCCATCCTACAGGAAGGCCCCATCCTACAGGAAGGCCCCATCCTACAGGAAGGCCCCACCCTACAGGAAGTCCCCACCCCAGCAGCAGCACTGAACTGCCCATCACTGCAGAAACTTCTCCTTCTTCCTAAACACTGAAACTATACTATCATCCGCTAATGACTGTAGGTTCTTATATGCAACATATAAATTAGAATTGTAGAATGTGTTAAATATACTTAAAGTGCAATAAATTTGTATACTTCTGTTTAATTCAAACCTTCGCGTCTAATAACACGTGAATAGGCAGGTACGTTTTATATCTCGCATTCTCGTAAAGTAGGGAAAAGAAAGAGTGAACGTAAAAAGGGAAAAAATTGGTTGATTCGCAGAAAATCGAGTATTCTATTGATCGACGTTGAAAATTAAGAATGAAAAACATTGAAAACCTTGATGTATTTATTTAATCGATTTAATCGTTGGAAGATTTATATAAAGATATATATAAAGAAAATAACGGTAACAGAATAATTTATCATTACGTCGATCTAATTGTACAGTTAAGAAAACCGATATAACGAAGTCCTGTAATACACATATTAATATTTTATCTCAGGAACTGTTGATACAATGGTAAAATAAAAAATAAATGACTAATTCAATGAGGAATCGTGTTTAATACGTTCGCCGCAGTCGTCGAAGCATCGTCGACATGCCTCATGAGACGGACAACTATCTATACTATTTATCTATTTGAAATTCCCGCGTCCAAGTGTACTGAATTAGCGACTCCATTCGTATGATATGAAGCGTATATTTATAACCTGTGTTGGTATAAGTTTGAAAATTTATAACTACAGAGAAATGAGTAGATATTTATATTATTGCAAGCTCTCCGTAAAATTTTATTTTTCATACATAAAATTATACATAATATATTCGTTTATTACGTAAATATTACTATATTTATTAATATGTGTTGAAACGTGGAATAGTCACGAAACTCAAACTTTACTTTCTGTAAGTAACATATTTTAGCTCACTAATATCACTCTGAAGGCAGCAGTTGATGAGTTAGATAACGCATGCGCATTCGTGTTTCACTTGGACGTAGTAGTAACACATGTATAACCGTCTCCGTGCCTTTTTGATAAAGAAAGATTTCTGCTCGCTCATGTGCGACCTCTATTACACATATGCTTACGTGGATGTGGCGTTACAGGTTATGTGTATATACTCTATGGTGAATTGACTGTGTTTTGCAATTCGTAGTTTAGTAATCTTTGGATGGCAGTGCTCTTGTGTCGTGTGGTGCCAACGTCACTGCAAATATGAGTGGTGCATCACATAAAGCGAAAAATCCATTATTATCAGCGGCTGGCGAAGGTTTTCTGTTCGAAAATTATACCGAAAATGCGCTATTAATGCCTGTTACGTCTGCTACACCTGCGGTTCTCCGCGATGGTGAGTCTATTAATGAAACACCTGGGTGGGGCTCTTGAAAACTCATATTTTCGTAATCTTAATGACACGTGACAGAATGTGCGAATGACATTTATCATAAAACTAATCGACGTCACGTACGTTTTTCTGACAGCTCTTTTCATTTGATTTCACATGGTTACACGTATCGTTCGAACTTACCCAACATCTGTGCACGCATATTGTTTGTAATGTGTTCAGTGTCAGTTTATTTCCATTAACTAGTGTTGTCTTGCAGCCTAATTACTTTGTTTATAGTTCTTAATGCTTTTATGTCTGTTACAAGATCAATGTAACTGTTTCTTAAAGTCTTATAACTTTAAATGTTTTATGTACATTATATGTAATATTATGAAATGAAGTAGCATGTAATTGTAAATTCCACAAAGTACTTCTGTTCTTTAATATATCTTTCTATAATAATTGTGGTTCAGTATTTTAAAATACGTGTCTTTGTTGGAATTTGTGTAATTTACAATTACATATAACTTTCTTACACATACTGTTAGTTTCACTCTTAAAATTATAATATTGTATACTGAAATATTTATACACTGTTATCATATCAAAATTATGTTTGAATTTATTACCTCTAATTTATGTACATACATATTCAATATAAATACAAATTAATAAATTTATGTAAGAAGAAGAAGTATACGCTTAATGTACAGTATATGTTTATATATACTTTATTGACATGAATAAAAATTTAAAAATTAGTTCTTTCTGAATGTGTAGGTGGTCTAGATCCATATCGTTGAGTATAAGGCAAATCATGACTTTTCCTTCTTTGAATATAATATACGATTAAAGCAATAACCAAAATGACGAGTAACAAAGCAAATAATGCTCCCACTGTAATAGCAGCAATCTCTGCTTCTGATAAGTTGTTCCATGCTAAAGAGATTAATCATATATTACTTATTGAAAAAAAGATAACTTTCTTATCACTTTGAATACTTTCTATGATTAGTACAATGCTTCTTTTGAATATATTTAGTCGTGACATTGTTAGATTTATTGAGGAATGATGAAAATTCAGAGTTAGGTTAATGGTGTAAATGTGATAAATTTCTACATGATTCATTTAATGTTGATCTCACTTGTTACTTATTAAATTAGTAATCTATTGTACTAAAGAATCTAATAAAAATAATACAATTATTACCTGTGACATCTATAGTATATGTGTCGTAGTTGTTTAACAAATCTATCGCCGTAATTTTAACCGTTTTATCGCAGCATGTAGCGGAATAATAAAAGGTTACTGGAGATCTTGTGCCACTAATAAATTCTGTACGTGCATAAATATTGTTCGGTGTTGAAATTACTCGTTTTAAACCTGCATACAAAAATTTTTCCTCTATTATAGAAACTTGATTACAAACAGAAGGATCTTTATTTCGAGCAATTGAATAATTTTAAAGTACAGCTGTTACATTGAAATCGATTTGTAGATCGAAAATTTAACCTGCAAATTTTATAGGAAATAGTACTGCTCAGTTTTAAAAGAGTAACTGTTAACCATATTAAATACAGGATAAACAAACAGTTGTTTAGAAATTTTAATAAGTTCGGTGTATTTAAATATGATATTTAGAAAAATTGTTATTTCAATTATAAGATGATATTCCAAATATTGTTTCTTATATTATCCGTGAAATAATTATTGACAATTCTTCTTACACAAATTGTAACATCTTTAAAAATTTTTATTCACGCATTCTTGTTTGTTGTCGTTTTTTCTTCAATATCAATGAAATATTCAACGTTAATTTGGAAAAATTTACAATGACAAAACATATCAGAAATTTGAGCACTTTGTATTCTCGTATGCCTACGCAATAAATCACGATTAAATAGCTTCGAATAAAGCAGCAATCTTAATTTCCTATTAATTGGTTTGTATTGCGATAGAAAAAAGAAGTAATTATGTCAACACTGTGGGTTCTTTGAGGAATCTATTTAATACCTGATTCGTAGTCTTGAATTACAGCATCTATGCTCCAACGAGATTTATAGCAATGTTCTTTTCCCAGATGCCCAGCACAGTTATTATTGAAAGAATATTTGATCGTTGGTTTCACGTCATCGGTTAACTAGGCATAACAATGCAACGTCACGAAAATTACAATAATTCGATAAAAATTCTGATTTCATTGAAACATTGACGCTTTATATTGATTAAATGTTATTTGATAAGAAGAAATCGAAAGTCGAATATGTATGGTGAAATTTTTCAGCATGAAATTAATTTTCGAGAAAATCAAATTTGAAAATACGTTGGGTTTTATTTATCGGCCAAATCGTTTAAAAACGCTGCAAATAACAAAAATTGTCTTCACTTAAAAGACAATATCATACGATAGTCTGGTGAAACGAAGTTTCAGAATACAGTTAATATTTTCTTAATTCTTTTTTTTTTTTTTAATTAAGTTTCTCATGGAAAAATAGGTTCGACGTAATGAATTTTTGCATAAAAATGACTTCTTTTCGATTATTCTTGGTTCACGAAACACAACTTATCTGTATAGTTGCTAATATTGATTAAAAATTCAACGCGCAAGTTAGCTAGAACCCTATTACAGCCCATTGCTTCTTCTAATATATTTCTTTTTTTTTTTTCGTACGATTACCTTCGAAAGCGATCCTTGCACATACAAATATACAGATTTTTCTTTTATTTCCGTGCCCAAGATAGACAACGTAACTGTATTAGCTGTATCCGGTGCAGTATTGTCGGGCACAACCAAATCTACTGCTACATTGTTCATCTGTCCAGGATAAATCCACGCGCTAAAACACGAATAATTAGTAAACAATAAATAAAATGTTTATCGTGTAATAACTCAAATTAAGGCATTTTTTAATGCAGAAATTGTCATGCGAATTATTTTTTCCTTTCTTAAATGCGTATACCAGAGGAAAGTGAACGAAAAAGGGCAGTTTACACTTGTTGGACAATAGAAGTATGAGATACTAGTAAAAAAAAGTCACTTTAAATGGTAAATAATTTCGATTGCAATAACTTTCTGGGTCGCACTTATCACACAATAAGAGGAAAAAATAAGAGATCATTATAAGATGTAGAAATGAATTCTTTCCGACTGGATTCACATAATTGATCCAAAATTAGCAGAAAAATGGCAAAAGGTCATCAACGATAATGAAAATTATTCCAACGAGTAATCTGTTTTCATTTTTTTTTTTAAATCAAACTTCGATTGTCCCGAAAAGTCGGAAAAGAATTCATTTCTACATTTAATAATAAAGAGTGCAACTTGAAATAGCGAATAATTTCGATTACGATAACTCACTAGGTCGGTTCGACGTTGTACAATCTGAAAGGTGTACTCTTTACTCTGAACGCATATCTGACAGGCAAAATACAAATGTTCGTTACATCGAATACTATTCTGTGTATTGTACCCGGCGTGGCCAACAAATTACTGTTTCTGTTCACTTCGATGAGCATCCTTTTCTCTTCGACAGTGTTTTCATTGTCGTAGTTTATCAACTCCTCGGATAGTTCTTGATTATTCAGCGTTTCTATCATTCTCATCGATATACTCGCGTTTTCCTTTACAGGCGATCTGATTGGTACGTGGAAATTTTCAACCAGTCCGCTCAACGATCTTGTATTCAGTTTTCCCTGCTCAACCAATCGTACGTTATTCCTTAGTAAAGTAAACGTAATTCGAAGTGAAGTAAAAGAAGCACATTTTCTTTTACGTGGAAATGTGAAAAATGGACAGTTAGATATCGTTAAGTGAAAATTAGGGCTTTCATCGACGCTCGGATAGCCACTCAATTTAGATCTGAGTATCCGGATAGGTACTCGCGTGATTTCGATTCGGATATCCGGATACATCCGTATTACCCTCGCGATGAGTCTATCGGACACTAAATGAGCCACTGAGAAGCCAAAGTGACTAGCTCTGTGAAATAAAATTTATCAAATTTGTTTCACTCGTGAAAAATTAGGTACCAGGCTTTGATACTAAAATTCGAAGAATATGAAAATGTGGAGTTAATCATTTTGGCTTCTGAGTGGGTGAAATATCAGTGTCGACTACTGTCTCCTAATTTTCGCGTTCTTTAATCTTAATCCTTTACCTGTACTTGTTTTCTTTAAAAACATATCAATATATATGCGACAAATGTTTCATTAATTATAACGTGCTTTTTCTCAATTCTTTTCGTTTAGAAATGAAACATTTCTGCATGAAATATGTCTGCATATTATTGACAAATATGATTTCTTAAAATAACGAATATGTTTGAAACGGAAAAGTAAAAGTTTGAAATTCTTAATTCAACGATATACACAAGGTTCAAGGTGAAATCGGAAATAGTTATGATTTAAGGCAAACAGTATTTCCTCTGTGGTATCAAACTTGAAAGGTTTTCGAAATAGTAGTCGCGTACAGTTTCAACGAATTTAAAGTCAATCATTCTATAAATCATTGAGAAACTATTTTTCCATACCTCTGTTGACACCATTTTTTCGGAAGATTTTTCTCTGGAATTGTTCCGAGAAATACTAAAATTTTTTTCATTATCTAGAAAAGTGACATAATCAACGACATTAGTCAGTACAGGTTCGTTGTCAGTAGAGATAATCGATGAGTCATTATTATTAAAATTCCCTTCTCTCGTTTGTCCATTTTGTTCTCGATCTTGTGCATCGTATTTCAACGATCTTTCTCGAGTAATTTTCCCATCTTCTGCTGGGCGTATCGAATTTTCTTCTTCGTCCACGATTATTCGAGAACTAATCGTCTGGAAAAATTTACTTAAATTTCACCCCGTATTCTACATATGCTGCATAATAATGTTTCTATATTTAGTTTGTACTTCTTTTATATCATCGTTGAAGGTCCTTTTCTCGTCTACGGATAATTCATCCACGGTTTTTAAATTTGAACGATAGTTGGTAATTGTCACCCCGCTGGAATTTCCTGCAAGAAATTTTTTTTAGATAAAGGTAAACGTTTCATCTGCACAAGAAATTCATCCGAAGTTTTTCTTTACCTTCCAGGCAATTTTAATTCACACTAAAAGCAATTATAAAACGTTACTTCGGAATTAGTTGATTTAGCGTAATTGTCGGTAAAGAAATTTGATTAAATGGTAATTGTAAAGAATGATTTTTGCGCAATTCACTTATTTCTTAGTGTAGTCAAGCTCGTAACAGCGAAGCAAATAATATTGCAACATTTGCAGTTAACATTATCGCGTTAATTTAAGAATACCCATTTTTCCTACGTCTGTTATAATTTTAGTAATATTTATTTCTCATCTGAGCGAGTAAACTGATAAAAAAATATCTTCCTCAGATTCTTACCATTCAACACTTTCTGTCTCTCGAGTTATACATATCTGTATCGATATTATACTCATTGACTACCATTATCTAGCAAATAATAATAATCGTACAAGAAATAACAGCCTCGCGTAGCATGCAAAGTTATAATTTCTTAACGAACTTCTCTTGAACTAAATTAACATTGCACGTAAATTAAAAATTACCTGTAATTGTGCGTCCTTAAAAATTTACAACGAGATACTCGTCTATTCCTTTCCTCGGTTACAATTTCTCAGAGCTTTCGCAAAACTTCAATCGAACGATAAAAGTGCGTCTCAAATAACGCGCGAAGTATTTTACACAACTTTAACCCTATCACGTTGCAAAGATTAATTGCAATTTTAAACTTATAGAAAATTCTACAAAGCCGTATGAGAAACGATCAATGGAATCGACCGAAATTACACATTTTCCAGTTCTGACAAATTGCCGTGACCACTGATGCGCCTCTTTGCATACCAAACTAGATCAAAACTAGATTCCAACGTGCGAATAGTAACGCATGTGCGATCAAACTTTATTTTATTTTCACTCGCATCATTCGTTCCCTCGGCGCGTGTGAAATTAACATTAATTTCACTTCGGAGCGTCACGTTAGCTCGCGCGAATATAATCTTCCCGTGCTTAACGCCTCCGTAACGCCATGTGACTTGAAAGTTACATATTTGTTTATTGCTTTACTATTCCATAATATTGTCGCACTATTGCATTATCACCGGCCAATTTCTTTACGATAATTGTTAACCCTTTGACTGCTGGCAAGTGAAGCACTTGCTGTTTATGGCTGAATTACGGAATTAATGGTCATACTGCATATCCCAATTTTATATTTCAGATTTGCAAAATAAATAATAATATAAATTTATATTTGTGAAATAAGTAACAATAAAAATTTATATTTGTAAAATGAATAATACATAATTTTATATTTGATAATACGAAGAGCGCGTGTAGCAGTCAAAGGGTTAACCCTTTCGTTGCTACTGGCGCCTGTAGGCGTCTTTACGTACTTCCACCTTGATTTAACAAACCGAAGTTTAAAACGATCCGGCCAGAATAAGAAATTTTGCAGAATTTTTGAAAAATTTACGCATTAAAAGGGTTCAAATCCTCTCTTCTCGGACGAAAGCATAGAATCCCAATCAATCCTAATTTCCCGTCCCATAAGCAAAGAACAAAAATCAGGTTACAGAGGGTTCTAGCGAAACGCTCGACAGAACGTTCTCGTCACTTTCGAAAGCGGGGGAACAAAGAACTCTAAAAAGCGTAGCATCGTGACGAAAGTTAAGATCGTCAAGAGGAGTCAGATCAGTTGATCGCCAGTAAACCTGGCCAACAGGCGTGAATTAAAACAGCGATGTTCTAAACGTCACCACTCTTTTTGACGTTAAACGCGTACACGAAATCGGAAGCAAAGTACACGGTCAAGATGCGATCGACTCCGATAATAATAGAACGAGAACGTGTATGCGCGCTGCTCGGAGCTGCGGCCTTTTTATCGCTCCCGGAACGTGTGCGCCGCCTAAACTCCTTCGTCTCTCCGGTCTGTTATGCTAATCCGCGAAGAAAAAGCAACAGAGAGGGAGAGTGAGAGCGGTGGAAAAAAGGCGGAAAAGAAACAGAAGAATCTCGCGAATCTCGATCTTTTCTTCCTGAATACCGCGTGCGTCAGCCAGATGTGCTAGCTGGCGACCAAAGGGCAGTTCGTCGTCGCGTGTTGCACAACAGTTCGTATCTCTGAGCCAGAAAGCAACGACTTTAGCTTCGCAGTTGTCAGATGGACGACGCGTTGCGAACAAGTCTGAAACGCGACGCAACGTGGAAACGTAAGTGAAGAGTTTGACGGTGGTTCTCGATGGACGATTCCCGCGAATCGAGAGTGCTTTTCAACTTGTGCGAGTCAACCTTGCTGACCTACTAGGATAGCTCTTGGCCTTTGGCAACCTTTCGAACTCTGTCGATTGGGCCGCGCGTCCGAAAATGTCGCCTAGGTAAGCTCATTGTGTCTGCGTTCAAATTTTTCGTTACAGCCCGATTGTTATGTTATTGTGTCGTGATAAGAGAGTAGTTCGGTCATCACCGTCATAATTGTGTACTACCAGTTGCTACCTGAACGCTCGTTAAGTAACGAGCGCGTGTATTTTCCTGTTTCTGTAAACTATGTTTCGACTGCTTTTTTTTTTCTACAGTTGTATTATGGTAATTGGAGGACTATGCCTGTCGATAGCGTGTCGACGGTACTTCGATTTCGTGTTCGTTTTGTTATTTTCGCGTATATGTGTGTATCAGCGTTGCTCCTTGTTGCGTTCGGACAAACTTCGCTATTGCATTGTAGAGTGAATAATATTGATAGTTTTTATTCGTTCACGATGACGTTATGCACACTGTTCGTGGAAACTATTACGTAATTTGTATTTCGCGCTGTTAGTTCAACGTCTGCTTGGAAGATGTGTTTTTCAATGCACCAGTTGATTCTCAGCGTGGCGGATATTTGAAATAGTTCGTTCCGAATGAAAATTTTCCGGTTTTTAGTGCGATATCGTTGTGTGTTTATCTGGAAACACGTTGATCGAAATTTAACGAGTATTTTGGAGCAATTTCTTTTTCGCATAACGAAGGTAGAAGATTTACATTTGCAGAAAAAGAAATGGTGTCATAGTTCGTTTCTTTCAAGTTCTTCCGTCAAAACGAACCTGTTTTTTGTTCAATCGTCGGTGATGAGCGTGTAAATATGTTCTGCCTAAGGAATGTAGTTCACCTACGATGATTTCATGTGTCTTTTTGTTTATCATAAGCATTCATTTAGCTAGGATTTTTGTAGAAACAAAAAATGAAATGAATTAATTAGGAATAGTAGTATCTTTGATATCGATCGAGTTATTTAGAATTTTAGAACGATGTTCTGTTTATTTTCACCTTACTACGCCTTGATAGTCTGGAACCAATTTGAAAGTACACACGCAATTTCTTACACTTTCGAAATTTTTCATACTCCACGATTTAACGTAACCACCGACACATTTTCCTTTTCGTTCTTTCTGCAAAATTACATAAACTACAATTTCTAAGCGCGTCTTACGTTTTCCTCTCGCGCCACTTTTTTTTTGTTCTTATTTAGCATCGCGATAAATTCTTTCTACAGTTACGTCCCGGAACAGTGATTTCTCGATCGCTAATGTCAGATTAACATTTTTTCACGATAACGTTGTCGATCTTATCGTCGAATTTTTCACTGGAAAAAAAATTGTAGACGGTCTTGAATCTACCCATAATGATCATCGATTTTGACGAATTTTTAGTACACGCTAGTATTAACACTTAACGGACGGGTCACGTAAATTTACGTTTTTCCATTCTGACTTCCTAAGACGGCCCACGTAGATTTACGTTTTTGCTTGAATTTTTATTACGCTTCTCTTAACACTTGACAGACGGGTTGTTTTCTCTCTGTCTTCCTCGGTTTCCGGGCACTTTTTAAGAGAAGCGTAGCAAAAATTCAAGCTTGAATTTTTATTACGCTTCTCTTAACACTTGACAGACGGCTTGTTTTCTCTCTGTCTTCCTCGGTTTCCGGGCACTTTTTAAGAGAAGCGTAGCAAAAATTCAAGCAAAAACGTAAATCTACGTGAGCCGTCCTAGGTGTTAGATTTATCAGTCAGTTAGATATAACAAAAATGAATCTAACGCCTTACTAGGAAGTATATATTACTTTTGTACCTCTGTTTAATAAAGATCTAAATGTTTATGATACGTGACAAAAGGCCCTTCGGTCCCGAGCGGGGTCGTAGACAATATTAGGGCGTTGCGTAGGAGCATTCTCAGTCTGTAGACAGTGCTCTTACCATCAAGTAGAAAAGCGAACCTTCCTTGTGTCTAATAAAAGTTTAAAATAAGGATTATTAATTATTTAACAACCAATAACTCCCATAATCCAATACTAGGAAGTCAGAATGGAAAACCGTAAATTTACGTGACCCGTCCGTTAAGTGTTAAAAAATGCCCGGAAACCGAGAAAGGCAGAGAAAAAGCAACCCGTCTGTTAAGTGTTAAAAAAGATATTCGACACGTAGTTTCTTTAGCCTTGAAAGATTAGGGTAACGAGCATTTGGTCAAAATTATTTATTATTCTTTATTTTTCACACTATTCCTCTATCTCCAGCAGGTTTCCAGATTTTAGAGTGAGTGTATTTACTTTGGGGGCGATTTTCACCCCTTAAATATGAACGATTGTCAATATAAAACGAATACGCATCGAATATTTTTTCAAGAATCGCTGTACCGAAGTTTCACGAAAATTGGCGAATTTGTTCAATCGCATCCGCGAAAATTCTGGAGAACTTGAGCTCTCGAGTAAACCTACTCGATGCGCGTAAACCGGAAGTCCGCGGTTCACTTTCACGATCAACCTCGAAGATTTTCACTCACCGTTTAACCGTGAATCCGGACGAGAGAATTTTTCCAGCCGCTTATTTCCATCGACGAACCCTTCCGCGGTGAAGTGGTATTTCGAATCATCCTCCCCTAAAAGCTTCATCCTCCACTCGCCAGGCGGTGCGTTTCGCGTTTCGATCCTCACTCCATCCGTGTCGCTCTTACGTGTCCAAGATATCGTCGTTCCGTGTGTCGACGCTGTTGCGTTCGGTTAATTAGAATACACACGGTGGTTAGTTTCGAAAGTGTTCCTCTGTCTCGAAAAGAAACAGTGCTCTGCTGTCGAACATGGATGAGATACTTCGCGACGATTCTAGCTACGAGTGCTCGAATTGCTCGAGGACATTCAACGACGAGTATCTACGCGCGAGATAGTTTGGAAAAATTCGTGTGTGAAAAATGCCGCGATCAAGTTTTCGCCGTGTTAAGGACAATCGTGTTTTGGTGCAACGCAACGAATGCGGACGAATTTCTACGAGACAACGATGCGGTCGATATCATGAACGGTAGGCTCTACGAAACCCCTTCGCGAACGAACAGAGGGACGAAAAAAGTAACGCTGACGAGCGCGAATTCGAGATGATTTTGTTTGCTGCAACATACTTGATTATTTTATCTGTGATTGAAGTGTTATCTCTTGTTCCTTGTGCAGAGTGTTTCCGGTGGGGTGTGTGAAATTTGACGGATTACTTTGGCGGTAATTTTCAGTTAAGAATGTCACGCGAATGTAAATTGAATTTTGTCGCTGACGCAGAGGAGTTAAGAACTGTGTAATAATTATTAAATAATTGAATCAGGAAAGAGTAGATAACAAATACTGTTGTAAATTACAGTTTTCTTTACTAGTGAAGTGTTTCACGTAATGGAATGTTTACGTGTAGGTTTAAACGCGTTCGATTATTTTCGTAGCCTTGAGTTTGCAATTACGGTTGCGACATTGTCGTAACTGTAACGAAAGCTCGAATTTCCTCGAGCTTTTCCTCTTTTCTGAGAGATTCTATTAAAAATGTGATTGTATTATTGTATTTGTTTTTATTATAGTTTGTACTATTTCGATCATTTTTTTTTCAATCGTTCTTTTGCTTACATTTTCTGATACGTGAGTGTATTCTGTTATCTTTTCAAATTTCGAGCTGTTTCGTTTCTATTAAACGTGTGTGTAATATTTTATGTTAATTGTGTAAATTGATTCCGCATTCTGCAATCAATTTTTCCTAATAAATGTTCTTCGATTTACCACTTGTAACGCATTCGTGACAAAATTCTCGGTAATTCTTACAATGTACACGAAGCACAATGAAAGATCGAACATACATTTCAATACAATGAAAGCTTATTTGAATCTAGAATTAAGGAAACTGTTCATTAGCGTCGTTCATTACACACAATGGAATAAAAGATTAACTGCTTCTTAACCGAAATTATGTGAAAATATTTGATTGCTCGAGAAACTTAGTATTTCAAATATTAACGAATGCAAATAAATAACGAAATATTTCATTGCTCGGTATTTGTCATATTTTTCACTCGGGAAAATGACTCGACATTTACCAATCTTCTGTTACATTTTTGAAACAATCAAAAATTTCTATTTTATCAGATGTAAACATTACGAAAGTGTCATTTACATACCACAGATAATTCCTTCAAGTTAATTTCCATCGAGGAGGGGGAGTTCCCTTAAGGGGGTCTTCTAGTGTGACGGTTTCAAAAAATTAATTATTATTTCTTTGCATATATCGAAGGTACAACTCTTTAAGAATGTACTCCTGAAGTTTTATAGTTGTATTCAATGAAATAACGAAGTTATAGCTCGCTTAGTGTGACATATCAAGGGAGAATCTAAATTGCACTGAAAACTTTAATCGTGTTTTTCTCGAAACCATGTTTTCTGAAATGGTTGCCACGATCTGGCAAAAACTACTGAACCAATCGAACTCAAATTTTGCACATATCTTCAGAACACGTGTGACTATGGTCGGTAGTAGAATTATGCCAAAATATATATTTTTCTGATTTTTAGAGCCTCTGAAAGACGAAAAAAAGTCGAAAAAATCGATACTTCGTATTCAAAGTGCCGCCATTTTTTTAATTTTCAATATTTCTCTTTTATTCTACTACCGACCATAGCGACATGCATACTAAACAAGAATCAATTGGATTTTTTATTTCTGATAAGCAGAACAGCTCAAATCATGGCAACCGTGGACCTACCTTTTTTTTCATGCTCCTGTTTCACGTGTTCCACAACAGCCATATTTAATTATTTTTCAGCAACAAAAATTTGTAATGATTCTTCAAGGACAAGTAAATGCACAGGAACAAAGCTCATGTTAATAACTTTTACCGTACTTCTGTAATAAATTAGCAAAAGAGGCCTAAAAAAACAGCCGTCACACTAGAAGACCCCCTTAACGCCGGACGGCACCTAATATCGGACATTAGTTATATCTGCAATAATTGAAACGCTACCGAGCCGTCATTCTGCGTATCTCCTAGAGGAGACAAAAGGAATAAAAACAAGCTTTCTACGCGTTTCAGTCGCGTGTGCACAGGTAGAGAGATTTATTTAAGAAAAACCTTAACTGTCCGGCTCTCCCCCTACACAAATTTACATCTCTTCAATCCGATCGCGGCAATCTACAAAAATCACACCACGTCAAGCTTGCACACCTTTTCTCATTAACGGTTCACCGGTGTTCCAACGATTACGTTTCGCGAGAAACAAATGTGCATGTCATGCAACAATGAACACGTACGTACAAATTGTCCATTGTTGTCAATTTGCATACGGTGGCTTCAGCTGTAACCTTTCTTTTTGCATGCATGATTTTTTGCGTATCGCGAGTTCACATCGTAAACTGTCGCTGTTTTTTTACAATCTAACGAATCGTGAAAACTTACTCGTGGGTATCTGAAGTTCCGCGTTCGAAACGTTTCCATCCACGTTTACGACAATTTCCCGGATCTCGGTGTCCACGAGGAATGTCGTTTGTGTCTGCTCGCTTAAATTGTACTCCCCTGCTATTTTTATCTGGAAGAAATGTTCGGTGAATCGGCGTACTTCGGGTGAATCTCGCACGTAAGTTAGATCGGAGAAATAGTTACACTTGTGGGATTTTTAAAACTAGGCTGAACAGTTGCGATAGAATCGTCCTTCTCCACGTCCGAGTGGAATTCTCTTTTCGTGTAATTCGTAGCAGTTCCTACTTCAACGGCGTCACAATCCAGGTCAAGGTAGATCTAAAAGTACAGAGAAGATCGTGGATAGTGTTAGGACGATAGCGTAAGTTGCACCGGATTATACCTGACAATTTCTGGAGGTGTTTGGATTTCCGGGATAAGTTTGTTCAAGTTCTGGTTGCAACTGGAAATAATCTTTTGTCGACCAGTGATCTGAAATTGTTGCGAGTGATTTTTATCGTTTGGTTATTTTATCTTTGCTTTGGTTTAGTGATGGAGTTTTTTTGTTAAAAATTGAACAAATAAGAAGATGTTGAATATAATTGAATTACGTGATTGCAATATCGTGATATACTTTGAAGTTAGAATGCTTCTATTTAGCGAATAAAAAAAAATATGGTTATTGATAACGATCGATTAAATTGTGTAAAGCTAGATGTAAACTAGATGTAGCTCTTTATTTTGTAACTTCTTACCTATGCCTTCGGTGTCATTAGCTGTCCAAAACAACTTTATATACTGAAAATTGTCCTCGTTTTTATCGACGTCCCTTCGAATACAGTACCTTTGTAATAAATTTAATTTTTAATTTTGTTACAATTGTATAATATGTTTTTCTACGAAGACTTGAATGTCTCATATTTGCTCGAGGATTTAAAGGTAACTATAAGATGTAATAATAGAAAACTAAGAAATTTCTGTTTTGTGTGACCAATTCAGTATGTATAAAAATATCCATAATTATCGAACATATTTGCTAAATATTTAAATATTTAAAAAATTAACTTTTTGTACACGTAACGGTAATTTAAAACGTTCCAAATGAGAAAAAGTAATAAGTTAGGTAAAGTATTAAAGTATAACACGTTCAATTTTACTTAATGGTGGTAAAAATAAAAGGGAAGCAATAGGAGATTTACGTTTTAATTTTGACGTGTTAAAACTTCAAAGTATCAGGGTAATTTGCAGAATAAATTAAAGAATTTGTACTTTTGTTTAGAAATTCACTTGAAAATATCAAGAATTCGAATTTCAGGCTATGTTTCTTTATCCGATCTCTTCTGATACATTCATAAATCACCGTGGAACAAAGGATAATTTGCAAATTGATCTCGACGTTAATTATTTTTACGTATCACACCGACATGTTCCAGTTCTCAGATTAAAACAGAAATTAATATCGAAGATATGCATCTCGATAAGCCACAAAGTATCAGCTAAGAATTAATCAGGTACTACAAATACAAATGACACTCGTCATGCTGTAATCAACAATTCCTATATCCACGCAAAAAAAAAAAAAAAATTCTATCTAAAATCTAACGGATACTAAACGAGCCACTTAGAATCCAAAGCGACTAACTCTGTAAAATCAAAATTTACCAGATTTGTTTTATTCGTGAAAAATTAAGCACCAGGCATGTGCTTTGATACTAAAATTCTAAGAATACGAAAAAGTGGAGTTAGTCAGGCACTGCAAATGTCACTCGTCAATAATTCCTATATCCACGCAAAAAAAAAAAAAATTCTACCTAAAGCCTGAAAATGATTAAACACCCAGGAAAATATTTCACCTGGAACATTTGTCCGTGGAGAAAAGTACAGCTTCCTCTTCACCGGAATCGTTCGATTTTCTGAAAACTTTCGCTGGACGTCGAGTCGAATCCTTCCAATAAAGCTCTTGTTCAAGCTCGAAATTCACCGGTCGTCTGAGAAGCTTCCAATTTTCCCTCGAATCCTCGTCGACAGTCGCAACAGGTCTCACGGTTGGCGTGTTGACGAAAATCGTCGCGCACTCGAGGCACAGAAGGTAACAGAGCAACGAAAACCAAACACACGCTAGCTTCTTCATGGCGTTTCTCGATCGCTTAGGAACGTTCCAGTCGAGAGGAAGACTCGTAAAAAATGAGACAGTTACTTATAAGGTTCCGGGCGTGATCGTTTACAAAAGGGTAAGGTGTCCGTGAATTACGTGTACGATAACGCAAGCGGCAAAGTAAATCTAGGTGTAAACGCGGCCTGTTGCACAATCGCAGGTGTTTAATGAGCACGCGTGTACAGGATGTTAGGCCGCGTATAGAAATCGGTAATCCGAGATCCGACAGGATGCCAGCGCGATCGTCTGTTGAAGAAAAAGATACGGACCATTATCTTCGTCATCGAGACTTACGTTCATTGTATCCTGTTCAATATTGACAGTATGTGTATAACCCAGTTGAGATTTCTGGGTTTTTTTTTTCACGGTTAATGTGTCATAAGAATGAGACTGTTCGTGGGTTTGGATCTCTAACTATACTAGTTGAGACGAAATTCATCTTGTACTTTTGTAGTAATTGTTTAGACAGCTGGTTTTTAGGAATTCAAGTCGTTTGTTGTATTGCCTGCAGTATTTGCGAGATTTCAGATTTGATAGGATTGGGCAAGAATTTTTTGGGATATTGGTACTCGATTTATTTCCAATTGAGAAAAACGGAAAATGAAACGAAGTTAGATAATTGTTCGTTACGATTTTTATTTAACAGTTAAATTTACTGCATTATTATTTTGTAGGCAGCTTAATTGATTTATTAACTAATAAACGTAGATTTTTAGAAAATTTGATTACCTTTTGTAAGTAGATTGTAAAAGATTAAAACTTACTAAAATATCGTAATTCCCTATTTAATAGTGTAATGTTTGAGAAAGTAGATACTTTTAAAAGTAATGTTTTTCAAAATTTGTGTGTGTACCAAAGAGAATTTGAGATGGAGTTGTTATACAATCATCTTTTTCTCATATTTTGATGTGATGATTTTTTGAAACCAGGAAGGTAGAAAATAACAAAATTTAATATATATATATTTCGTGTTTATACATAATAATTATAGAAATTAAATGCAAAATGTACTATCTTTATCTGAAAATATGTGACATCTGGATCAGTTCCTAATTCGTTTATTAGATTCCATCATGCCATTCCATCATAAAGGTACGAGTACAGAAATTAATTTGTGTTCATTGCACTTAAATTTCAATGCAAATGTTACAAATGCTTTGATAGAGTATAACTTGAAAAGAAAAACCGATTTCCTTTGCATTTCATTCACTCCATAAAAGGACTCAACCAACAGCTCTTTAATAACAAAGAAAATATTAGATCATCTTATATATACATCAGTTTCGACAAACTGTGCTGACATTTTATCGAAATTTTCCGTTGTTTTCAGATGCTGAACTGAACAACTTCGCAGGACAGGAAGCAGCCAGTTCGCCTAATTCGACTGCATCGGCAACTGTAGCCGATGTAGACAGCGAATTCACGCCTATACCCTTGCACCCCGAGGAAACGAATAGCCCGACGAATCAACCGGCAAAGCAGGGGGGCTATCTCACGTCGATTCTTTCCTCGTTACCAAATTTGTCTTTGTCGTCGATTACCGGTGACACTTCGGGATCTCAGGTAAACCAGGGACTGGAAAACGTGACCGGTGTACAAAGTACAAATCCTTATGTGCCTTCTCACGATCGTCACGACTCGTTGAGGGACACCTCGCCACCTATAGTTGCTAATTTCCACGATCCTCGTCGCACGAATTTCTCGGGATCCACTGAGATTAACCCCGGGAGTACCGGAAGCTTGTCTACTTCGCTGCAACCGCCATTGCCACCCACTGTTCCTTCATCAAC
Organism: Habropoda laboriosa; assembly: GCF_001263275.1. Lineage (NCBI taxonomy): Eukaryota > Metazoa > Arthropoda > Insecta > Hymenoptera > Apidae > Habropoda > Habropoda laboriosa. The sequence goes on from NW_017100150.1 coordinate 1,324,476, forward strand.
GAACGGTAAGGTTTCTTCAGATTTTTATGAAATTGCAATTTTATCGTTTGGTAACAAACTTTAGGTAACTGAAATTAATTTTTTTTTTTTAATTAAAAATTATCACAAATTTTTCACATTTTTGCGTTGAAATTGTGTGTCGCGTATACCGATAGCACCGGAGAAATATAGAAGATACGTAATTTGAATATAGAAATGCTTGTAACATAGATAAGTACTCTGCGGTTTGTGGAAATTTTTAGTTTTAAAGAAATTATGCAAATTACTCTGCGATCGTTAAGCGGTGCTGTAAATAAGATATACTCATAGCTGTTTGATGAAAAATGGACTATGAAAATTGTGATTATTAATACTGCTGATTAGTGTCGATAAAA
>NW_017100150.1:1324917-1325845 GCF_001263275.1 Habropoda laboriosa
ACACATATTAATTTTTATATTATGACTTTAATTTTAATTGTTTTTTTTTTGCAACGAAATGCTTTCGAATTATCTCGCGGTCAGGCGTCTCCGAATAGGATGTAACTTCTACCAGCAAACTGCCAACTACGAGTTATCTCGTAGCTTGGCAGTCAACGTGTTAAGTGAAGAATATCAAGTGATGTATCAAGAAACATCAGTACTAAGCAGTTAATTCTTCTAAATGATACTTGAATATCATCAAGATGTAAACTTTTCTGCCTGTTTCAGGACCCATTTCATACCGTCTCGGCAACCAAAGGCGCCTTAAGTACGCACCGCCACCCGACATCATCTCGAATACGTCGAAACAGTACTCTGTTCCCGTGGTTCAATCGCTACTCGTACCTCAGAGTACTGCGACTCCAACAATATTCAGTCCAAACGAACCTGTCGCCTCTATACCAAATTATCAGCCCTTCGAAGCTCCAATTTCGACAAATTCCCCATCGATACAACATTCCACACCGGAATGTTTATCTCAAGCTAATTCTTTGCAAGAGTCTTTCAGATCTAGTCCAGTCACTACAGCGATTCCTTACAGCTCCACCGCTACTTCGCGAAGCGCGACACCTCAGAATCAAAATTCGAGCTACGAGAGTGTTCCTACCATCGAAAGACCGAACATTCCCGTGTCCTTTCCTCAACCTATTCCATCCCAAGTCCTCGAACCGTCTACACCTCAGAATACTCCAGCCACCAATTCCTTCTTCGCTTTCGACACGTACGCTGGACAACGAGGTTTCCCTCCTCCACCGAAGACCTTCAACTCAGACAGAGAAATAACCGAGGCGAAGAATAACTCGCAGCAAGTAGATTTGCTGTTGCCAACATCAACGGACAATCTTAAATCCAGTTCGGAAAGAAAGCCCTCCGTAACGTTCGCTCC
>NW_017100150.1:1325858-1331808 GCF_001263275.1 Habropoda laboriosa
TTGGAGCATCTGCTCATCGAGCAAAAAGAGGATTTGTTAGGCCTGTCTACCGAGACTCAATCTGAGGAGAGTACAGCAGAGAACAAAAGCCTTACAACTGCCGAAGCTTTCGACGATATAAAGTTAGACGATGCTGAAGGAACGAGCGAATCGTCGAAACCCGATGCGTTGAGCGATGCGTTTCTTAAACAGGAAACACCAGAATCGACGATAACTCCTCAAACGACGTACGCGGGAAACCTCGATGCACCACCTAGTCATGGTGTTTCGTCCAATGTGCAGCCTTCGCAGCAATACTTTCAGCCGCCTCCTTTCGCGTCGAGTGCAAACTTCTTCGCGGGGAAGCCAGCAGAACAGAGATCGAATTTGAATTACGTCCCTGCAAGCGAAACCTCAGTTCCGAGCTCATTCTCCGACCCTTCGGCGAACTTCGCGCAATCTCCTAGCACGTTTTTCAACACGCTAGATAGCAACCCTTCTTTTCCTCTTTTCCAGTATAAAGAAAACACAAATCCGTCTGTCGACTTAGTTCCCCCGAGAAATGATCCACAGCAAGTGCCATTGAACAGCTCGATCAGTTTCAACACTGTCAGTCCTTCGATATCCGTACCTCAGTCGCAATTGTACAGCAATCAAACCTCCGAGATCGCGAGTGTAACATGTACCGCGTCCGATCCATTACCACCACCGCCTTTGTTCTACAATCCTAATTTTTTGAGCCAGAACGAATTCTCTATATACCCGTCCGTGAGCGATCTGTACACCTCACCTGTCGCGAGTCAGACGGTTAATCAAGGGCAACATTACTTCGATCATTTCGCTGAACCGACGCAAAGGCACGACATAGCGGGTGGAATCGGTAGCGGTTACTTTCCTACGTCTCCTGTAATGACAACTGTGCCTGAACCTACAGGTTCGGCTACGCTAAATCCAGTTCAGATGTCAATTAACCCGCTAGCTGGACGTACCCCCACTGACGCGTCTCCTACTGCTCAGACCGTGGTAAGACGGGTGAATAAAAATTTGGTTAGGGTGCTCCGTGATTAACGGTGCAACCTTGTTTATTACTCATTGCGAATTTTTTTTTCGAGATTTCACGAGCCCTTAAAAATATGAAATTTTAAACATTGTGTACTTAATATTTGCAAACTATATATAAATGTTTAATGTTTAGATTAGTTTTATCGCTTCTTTCTTGTTTCTTCGAAATACGTTTATAGTGATACGTTATTTGAACTTGTAACGAGGAAAATTTGGCAACCTGAAAATTCCAAAAAATTTGAAACTTTGCAGAAATGTAGTTTGAGCGATTCAAAGTGGAGGCAAAGAATTTTGGAAGAATAGTGGGTAGTAATATTTTTCAAAAATTCTTTATCACCACAGTGTAGAATATGAAGAACCACGCAGCTTCGAATTTAACTTTTGTTCCATATATTGTACGGCTTCGTAAATGTTCACGATAATACGAAACCTCACAATTTCTTTCACCCCCAGGACGTTTCGTAGCCGAAACAAAAAATAGTTTCGTTATTAGCGTTACTTGAACTACATTCCTGAAAATTTTCGGGTTATCGAACCACCCTTATAACTCCGAAATAGTTATTCTCAATTTATCTATCTAAATTCACAAATGTCGTACGTTCCTTCGATGTGCAATTAGTTTCTCCACCGAACCAATTGACAAATGTTCCTCGTTTTCAACTAAATTACAGACCACTGGTCCTTCAGAAAAGCGGATGCAGTACAGAGGGGTGTACCACCATTGGTTTTATCGCAAAGAAGTGGAACACAAGGTACTATGGCATCCGTTCTCCATGCAGGACAGCTTTCGCCTGGAGGAGGTTCATAATTCCTCGGAGATCACCCCTGAAACGACAGTCGCCACCGACGGTGGACGTTACGACGTCGACATTTTACGGCGACTGAGATCTCCCGTTTATTGGAGTGGACCGTCGACGGAAGTGAGACGGTGCTCTTGGTTCTTCAAAGGGCACACAGAATCGAGATATGTTCCATACGACGAAAGCATTGCCGCCAAACTCGAGGAAGAGTACAAACAAGCATGTCTGACGAACAATTGGAACCGAAGGATCGAGTTAAATAACGGAGAGTACATTATCGTTCACAGTGCCACGGTTCAGATTCATTATATTACCGCAGCCTCGCCAGAATTGGCAACTTCGTGGGGCAATACCACGGTAAATAATTTTCTTTTTTCACTGATACGTTATAGATGAATCTTTTATCGCAATTTCGTATTATCGTTGGGGGATATCTTTTCTGAAAATTGAGAGTGCGAAAATAACTTGTGATTTATTGAATATTTGGGTGGGTAGAGGGTGTTTGGTTAATTTTTATATTAAATTCGAGGAGTAAATTGTTGGAATCGTTCTAAGTGAACATGCTATGATAATTCTCTGTATAAAATTTGCAAACATTTGCTAATTTTTAATAATTTACGAAAGACAGATCAGATTGTATTAAAAAACTTTGCCTTATGAACATCGTACATTATTAAGATTCTGTATCAGTGGTACAAAAATTTACAAAGTATTTTAATATTTAAGCGGTGTCTCGTTAGCCCTATTTTAAGTATACTTCGTTTTGTTACGTTGCTTCAGAAATTAGCGAGTTTTTTCCGATCCTTTGCTTTGTATTTTAAATGTCATGCGCTATTACGTGTAGATGAAGATATTTTATCAGTAGCACTGAGCTTTACGAATTTAATTTATAGCACAGCCCTATTTTTTAAATTTTGAGTGCTGTATTGTTTATTTTTTTTTTATGATTTTTTTAACAATGCACCAATGTTGGAAATATTCTATCGCAATTTGTACAGGGCTCAGAGGACAGTGCATATTTACAGGGTGCTGGCAGTAAACCCAGGGTGATAAAAAGGGGCGTAGACGAGTTCCACATTGAGGATGGCGAACCTGAGAAGGTGGATCATCTTCTGTTCCTTGTTCATGGCATTGGGAGTGTCTGCGACCTGAAATTTCGAAGCGTAGAAGAAGTCGGTATGTAACAAATTGTTTAAAAAAAAATTGTCATGCGAGATAACTTTCATTTTACGAATAAAAAATAACATACACATTAACAGTTTAAAATTGTGATCCCAATATTAACGACATTTATGGAACCTTCTGAATTTCAATTACTCAAAAATCATTCTGTTGCAGAATGAACAAAAAAGTTATTATTACAATGCAAAAGTGAAATTTGTTGTATTAAACGTGTGAATGCGTTGAAAATAATTTTATGGATAATAAATGAAAAATTATACATTTTACTGCATTATGAAATGGAAAGTACCATTTAAATAAATTGTGCAATTAGATATAGCTTCGTGATTTCACGAATGTTTATTTACGCACTCGAGTAAAGTGTGATTTATTATTGTAGTAAATATTACTAAATAATGTTTAATTCAGTAATTTCATAATCCTTTGAATTACACGATTACAGTGGACGAGTTTCGAAGTATATCCTTACAACTAGTCCAGTCGCATTATCGAACCGCCAGCGAGCAAGGGACCGTAAACAGGATAGAAGTTCTACCGATTTCTTGGCACACCACTCTCCATTCTGAAGACACCGGGATCGATAAAAAATTACAAGCCATCACGCTGGATAGTATACCGAAACTGCGACATTTCACCAACGACACGTTGCTCGACATACTTTTTTATACCAGCCCTGTTTATTGTCAAACCATCATGGAAACGGTTGGGAACGAGATAAACAGGTTGCACAGTGTTTTCAAGCAGAGGAACCCGAACTTCGAGGGAGGAATTTATTTGGGCGGTCATTCGTTGGGCAGTTTGATCTTGTTCGATCTTCTTTGTCATCAGAAACCACCGACGAATGATAATTCAAGCGAAAACAGCACCGAAACTAACGAAGAGCAAGTGAGTAAATATTTGTTCAATTATGAAGATAAAATTAGGTAGAAAAACGATAAAATTAAAAATAAAAACCTGAAAAAAAATCGTTTGCTAATGTCTAATGATTTCTATGCTTAATTTTCAAGTGGTTTCTCTTTTTTTAAAAGGACGAAGATGCCGATCCCTCTCAGCCAACAACAGCCAATCGTGTCTTGAAGCGACGTCTCAGTAAAAAAATAAGCTACGTAGTAGGCGCTGCTGGGACGGGTCAGCCTTATATACATTATCCGCAGTTACAATTTCACCCATGTGCCTTTTTCGCTCTTGGTAGCCCGATTGGTATGTTCGTGACAATTCGAGGCATCGATATGCTCGGGGAGGATTTTATATTACCAACATGCCCTGCTTTCTTCAATATATTCCACCCGTTCGACCCTGTTGCCTATAGAGTCGAAGCACTTATCAATCCGGATGCTCCTAAGTATCGACCAATGTTGATCCCTCACCACAAGGGACGTAAAAGAATGCATTTGGGTAATTACTCTTTAAATTTGTACATTTTCCTTTACTCACTCTATGATTTTATCCGGCGTAAAAACTTTGTTCCTTAAACCGGTTGTTTTCAATGGAAAGAGTTTGCTTCAATTTTAAATTATACGATATAATATGATTTTCAAATTATTCAAACATTTTAATAATATAAGTGGATAACTAAAAATATAGTAATTCTCATTTATTTCTGTATAATTATTATTGTATGGAAAGTCATCATTTTTAGGTAACATTACTCATTATTCTGTGCTGCTGAACATCAATGCTTTGAAAAATTGAATTTTATATTCACAATAATGTTTCGTTTAAAATATAAAACTTGTTAAACTGAATATCCGTCGAAACTAATTTTACAATGTTCCGCGTGCTTCGTAGAACTAAAGGAAACAATGGCTCGTGTCGGTGCGGATCTGAAGCAGAAGGTGCTCGATTCCGTGAAGAACACGTGGAATTCTGTTTATCAGTTGACTCCGTTTCATAGACCGGATAATAGCGCGCTTGAACGTGAAATCGACAAGGTTGTGGAAGAGCAGTTACAACAAACACCAACTGCTACGGATCAACAAACTCACGACGATGGCGGTGCTGAGCTTAAAATAGGCAAATTGAACGGTGGACGAAGAATAGATTATGTCCTACAGGAAGCGCCATTTGAATACATCAACGAATACATTTTTGCGTTGACAAGTCACGTCTGCTATTGGTAAGTGACATTTCCCAAATCACATTGAAAACGTATAAAATTTTTCAACGTTACAAATCACATTGAAATATCAAATTTTAGTTAATCTAAATATGTACATAAATGATTATTAATCCATGCATACAGGTTGAACTGCTTAACATGATCACCTTAGATTTATTCTCTTATCACTTTTTTTTCTGCCGCATAATGTAGTTCAAAGAGGCCTTTAAGATGATTGTAGTATATTTTTTTCCTCAAGTTTGCAAGGTGATCTTCAATCTATCATTTTTTTACGCCCATCTTTTAGCGAATGTTGAGAAGAATTTAGTTCCATCGTTGAAATCCATACGTTGTTACTTAGATACATCCCATTTCATGCCAAAAAATTGACACTTACCCTACAACTCTACGTATAATTCCTTCTTCAGGGAGTCTGAGGATACCATGTTGATGATGTTGAGGGAGATATACGGTTCTACCGGTATCCAAACAGACACTCAACTTCCACAGCAGACATTAACGATAGAACGAGCGTCTCCCTCGCCGTCTTTGAGTTCTTCGTCCGCTAAATGTGACGGGCAATTACCCGAGGTACCTGTTATGGGGCTGGATCCTACCGCACCTATATCAGACAAACCTATCGGTCCACCGCCTAAAAGTGGGTTTGTTAGAAAATCATGATCAAAAAGAAACCGTTGAAGCCTCCTCGGAGACAGCTTCACAAGCTGAAGTTGGGACGTTGAGAAACATGTAAATCGCCGTTTAGTCAGGTTGGTGCGGGCATTATACCTGACGTTGACGCGAATTTCTTAATTCTACAAACTTCTGA
>NW_017100150.1:1333154-1350002 GCF_001263275.1 Habropoda laboriosa
TTTACACAAATGTTACTCTAGAATGTTATCGAATTAATTGTAGCGTTTCGCCGTGTTCTTTGATAGCTCAAGGCTGTTCCGACATGTCGGCCTACGTTACACAGCGTTCAAACACCGAACGACAAATGCAAAAATGAAATCGTGTGTAAAGAAAAATAAGAAATTAAAGTAAACTATAACAATCTACTTCTGAGATACAACGTGAAAATTACGCTCATAAGGTTGAAATATCGAGTTTGTTCGTTTACGTTGGTATAACTATTCGGCAAATTAAAGAAAATACTATTACTTAATGAATTTACGGCATTAACGTTAACGTATGTAACGAACGGGCAAAATGATCGAAGGTGAGACTTTGTAATACAAAAGAGAATTATGAAAATTGATCATATTGTTTAGTGTAAATATATGATTTGTAAACGGATATGAAGTAAATATAGGATATATAAATTTTTCAGAGTATGCTTGCATTATGAGAATTTCACTGTGTATTCTCATTTATGCAGGAATTTTAATAAAATATCATATTCTTTTATTTGGCAGGCTTCTTCATTGCCTCACACCTTCTCCCTTCGTGCGCTTCCATTGTGATACGTTTCGTATACATTTCTGTGCGTGAAAATGTCTACGTAATAGAGATTAATTTTGATAAAACGAAATATTGTTCGTAATCAGAAAATTTCGCGTAAATCTTTTTTTTTTTTCAAAAATCCTTCCTTTATCGATTCTTCTTTAATAGCGAAGAGTATTGTACAGTGTTACCCTACGTATCAGTTCAGAATATTTCAGTTACCTTCCGATATTTTTTTCTATAAAATACATAGCCTTTGTCTATTCACCTCTAGAATTCTATTTTCCCTCGACCGCATGAAACCAAAAAGTTTTGCACCATTGCGATAAGTCGAAGTGTGACACGATCGTTCGTTTTAAGCAACGAAAAAAAAAGAAAATTAGCTTCCGTTTTCTGGAAACATTCCCTCTAATCGCCGATTGGATCTTACATGTCCCTTGAAACGGCATTACACGTCCCACGGGATCATCGAATGGCGTTAGCTTATCGTGCCAGCAGTTTTTAGTTAGCTGACATAAGGAAAAGAGTGGTTCGGCACATGCACGGGTATCACGAAACGCTAATTAATTGCGGTACAAGCCTACAGGCTCTGCGGGGACTGCTTTGCATTTTGCGTGCAGGCTCTCGTAAAACTACATGCCTGTCAGCCCGGGCGAATTTCACGATGATTTATCGTCTCGGCAAAACTAAGTTTTTCGCGGTGATTTTGAAAGGCGCAGGCAATGCCTTTGCACATGCAACTATATTTGGTACAGTCACTTTACGCAACTCGATCTTCGCTCATCGATTCCTAGTTTACGCCCCTTTTATCCACTTTGCTTCTCGAATTAAGTAATTCTTCTTTTTGCCCGTGGAATCTCGTTCGTTGAATTTTCTCAGGATATTCAGGCGATAGGTTTCCGCGTCGATTATTGATATTTGCGAAGAATTCATTTTTACTCTAATTCGATTTTAGATCGTGGTTATGTTTTGTTTTGATATTCGTTAACTTGCAAGTTGTTTTTATTGCTTATTTAACTTAAGGTCTTCTTCTTAAGAATCAGAAAAATTTGTGTCTTCAATTTTTATCATTTTTTTTTTAGAATGTTGACGATATGAAATTCGTTAGCATTATTAAAGTAGATTATAGTACGCAGTGAAGACTTTTGATGAATTTTATTTTTTAAATAAAACCCGTTCTTCGTTTCACAAATAAATTTTTATATCATTCAAACTGAACAATTTTAGATAAAATTTGATCATATCTTAATGTGAAAGTTTTCATTCACTTTTGTGTAAATTTGCAAGAATAATTTTAGAATGAAATTAAATTACGTGTGCAAATATTTCTGGCAAGGTATTATTTGCTACAAAAATACTACGTTCGATGTAATGGAAATGATAAATCCGGAAATTTCAGCCGTCGAGAATCAATAATTACAATTTACGATTTTTTACGGATTGAATTGTAATACATACTTCCTGTACAAGTGAAATATTTTTCTATTTATCTTGAATACAATTAAATAGCATCGAACAAATTATTTGGAACGTTCTGGTAAGCAATTATCATTTTGTAGTTGAACAATTTAAAGCAAGACTTTCAGATTCTTTTATTTTTTATTTGTTAGCTATTTTTTGGGAAAAATAACTTGCTATGTAACCCCGTTAATAACAACTGAAGCAAATTCTACAATTTGTCCTTTGCAAAGTTAAAACTGTAAATTTCATTTATAAACGTATTTTCTGAAAAATTCTTTTTGACCCACTTAGAATAAAAATTAATATTCTCAGGAGTCTTACATATCTATTAAAAAAGTGTGGAATAAACAAATAAAACTATCCTACATACTTGGTAAAATTATTGTTAAATTAGTTAATCTGTTTTATTCTGTTTTCATATTTATTGCAATTTTCTCACGTGTCGTAATATTGGGAGGAATAAAATTTTTCTCTTATTCTCTCACACATATGCCAATATAAAATTTGAATACATCTTGGAGCATAATTTTTCTCTTCAACATGCAGAAGCAACCGCATCAGGGGACAGACGTTTATGTCCAGCTGTTGTAGCAGAAAGTGAAGTAGGGGTAAGATTTTACAACAAGGCTCAGGAGGAGTGATTTATACTTTGGAAAAACTCCATGACGTTTACGATATCTACTCGCGAATTATTTATGGTGACTGCTTGTGTCGAGGTGAACCCTTCGCCACCCATATTTTTCTTTCTTTTACTTTTCGACGATTCTCGGCTATCGTGAAAGCGATAGAATCGAATAAGCTTTGGTATTAAATTATGCGTGAGATGTGAGAATTTATGGGCTCGATAAAATTTGTCCAATTATTCGCAGAAAATTAAATTAGACACTTTATCATACTATACGAAAGATTCAAGAATGAAAATTTAACAAAATTCCGAGATTTAAGATTAATTTTCGTCCATTTTCATTTTTCACGTTGAATTCACCGAATTACTTGGTAAATTTTCATTCGAAAGCGTTTAACATCGACGTTAATAATTCTCGATGCATTTTGGAAATTTGGATTTTTGCCTGTTCTCTTTTTCACCCGACAAAGAGGGCCAGGCACACGGCTTTCTGGCACGCACCCATCTGTCGCTATTTTCCAGAATTACAGACCACTCTCCGCTTTTCTTTATCAACATTTGGCGATCAAATTCCAGTTTCGAATTAATCTTCGGCTTTTGGCCCCTACGTACATTTATGATTGCTTTAACATGGAACAGCATTTGCTAAAATAACGTGCTGACACTGATAACAGGCCCTAAAAATTATTCGTACACTCGTATTTCCTGACATATTTTCCAGTATTCGAGCTTTTGTCACCACCGTTTATGTTTCGTTGTCTCTGCTACGCGGAGGATTTCGTTCGATGTCTATATGAAATTAGCATGATGTCCTTTTTGTCTAATTATATTAAATATTTGCTTTTTATTATAAAGATATAGAAAATTTTCATGTGCTTCTAACAAACGGATCAAAGGTGTAGGCTTATAACAAATTAATCTGTTCTTAGAAAAAGGTTAATCTTGTAGACAAATTAGTGTCAATTAGGAAATATAACATAATATATTTTAAGTAATACTTTTTAATTTAAAAAAAATGTTTTTTGCGATTTAAGAAACTCTTATGTAAAATGTATCATTATTAATTATGGGGCGTAGTCAAAAAATCAAGAATCTTAATTTAAAAAGTGTTTCCTTTATTGACACGTTTTTTTTTTCACTCTGACGTCCTTAACATAATTAATCTCGCCTAATCAGATATCTCGCATATCGATCCTTTTTAAATACTTTAACATTGATATTTTATGAAATATCCAACTAATTTAATTAATCCAACCACTATTACTAATCGTTTCGGAGGAAACACCTTGTAACACTTTATGTGACACATCCCGTATATTTTTGTAAGAAAAAAAAATGGATTTTAAAGTTGTAAAAATTATTGAAAATTTGACGAAATTTCGCGTGAAGTTTTTCTCGTTAATATTTCAACCGTGATATCCTTCGAGTCATATTGCAATTACCAGTGCAGACACATACATATACGTCGGGAATTTAAATCAAAGCGTGTCGAAGGATTTACCGCGTGTCATCAGAGGTTACAAGATGATCAAAGAGGTAAAGGTATGATATTGCATGTCGGATGTCAACTTTCTCACTCTTCCGTCGTTTTATTTCTTCTTTGTTTTTTAACGAAACATCCTCCTTAATTCCAGCTTCCCAAAGTGATACGTACACGCGACACGGTGATTATTTATTACTTAAGTGACTCTTATTACGAATCTGTCTGCAGATTTTTACCTTTGCCATTGATTTCGTTCGAGTAGAAATATGAAACTTCGATTTTGAGTAGTGAAGATTTGCATTTTCAATTAGGTAAGAATATTTCTGATTAGCTTTCGTATATTTCGGGTTACTTCGATTTAGTATTGTAAATTGTATACAGTAGGACATCCTATAACGCCGGAAATATAATGCAAATTAAGTTCCACCGCTTTTTGTGTCAGATTTAATTAACCGAAAATATCAAAATTACAAATTCGGAATTTTTATGTTCTTCTTTTTTTATCATGTTATACAGGGGCAGTAGCAATTTTTTGATCGCGTTATACGGGATCCTACTGTATTTTATTAAAACGACATTTTGTATATACCTACTCAATCAAATTGAGTATCGATTTCTGGACATCTTTATAAATTTTTCATACTTTGCAAATCTTCTACCCTGCACATTTCACGTGCACAGTTCACATGCTCGAATAACGTTAACCTGTGCTCGTGATTTGTTTAATAAATCTGAAATTTTTCAGAAAATTGTCGGTCGTCAGATAGATACGATTTTCGTCGAAATTTTTATTATATTTTTGTAGAGACAACGCAGCAATGTAAATAAGGAATCACGAGGCAACTTGGCAGATTAAAGCAGTTTGAACAATTTTACATTTTCTCCGTTGTCACGCACAATAGACTTTCGATTCATTTCCCGTCTTTTTAACGCGTGTCGATCGCACGGTGAATGAAGTTTATTCGAAGAGAACACGGGGTAACGAGCCGAAGCAAAGCGAATCACTTCGTTTCGCGAAGCTCGTCGTGTCTTAATTTCGCGAAAATCTTGCGGGAACCGTGGCTTTCTCAAGACCACGCTGATGTTTTCAAAGGCACAGGCGGGAGTATAGTCGATGGAAGAAATATAGCGAGGTCGTAAAATTGGTTAAATATCGATGAGCTAATTGACACAATCCTGAAAAAATAAGGACCCCAAAATCCTCAGGGTTGCATAGTAATTTGTATCAATTATTTTATAGCCCTCGAAATTCAAAAGGTACATAACTACAGTTCTTCCTCGAACAATACCAGTTTCCACTATACGTCGATTTTTTCGTCGACTTTATCATCGCGAGTAACAAAGGTGAGAAAGAGCGAATATAAATTCGTTCGTGTGAAATTCATCACCGACTTCAAATACACAACGAACTACCGCGATGCTCTCAGACAACTCTCAGAAACACTCTCGAGAGCAACTCGCGGTAGTTTCACTCTCAAAAGGACATGTAGCTTCGTGTTTGGCTCGATGTACATACAGCGACCCTGACTCGAGTTTCTTATGTTTGGTGAAAAACATCACGAGCCTCACGCGATGTTATGAGACAAGAAGTTAAGACTAGGCCCGTGATACACACGTTAGGGTGACTCACCCCTGAGGTATCTTCCTAGGCCAACTGCGCGTAAACATCGTGCAGAAATCGGGTAGGACGATACGTCCTCAGTCAGTATTTACGAGGCTGTCGAACCAGTGCCTCGACGAACGTCGCTTATAACGCGACCGTAGTCTTGTAGAGAATACAGTGCTCCCTCGAACCACGCGGTTTCGATTATACGCGAATTTAGAATCAGTTTACATAATTAGCATATTCGTTCGTGTGAACTAATTCGTGCGAAGAAGCAGTGGCAGCGAATTCAAGTACACAACGAACAGCCGAATTTGGGAGAAGAATCAAGCGATTAGTGTGTCCCTGCGAGCTGTATAGCTACAGTTTCAGGGTATTTACGTGCGTGAATAATGTAATTAGATAGTGTGTGTATGTATATATACGTGCACAATCGAATAATTGAGTTAATTGGAAATAGAGGAAATAGATTTCGTTTTATCGTATTCTAAGTTTATTTTTATTTGTAATACGATGTGTTATACGTAGATATGGTTCTATAGTTGAGAAACAACAACAAACCAGTTTCTTATTGTTTTTTTTTTTTTCGAGGTTTATACTATCCTTTTCTGGGGAAACATTGTTTCTCAATAGGAATGTGAACACGACATACCTCGTTTGTTATTATTTTAACTACAATATATGGGAATTGAGAATATCGAGGTGATTCTGTAGTTATGTGTATACGTGTAAATGTATGCACACACATTGGAAGAATATAAATGTACTAACTACGCGGATTTCCATCTACGTGGACAGTCGGCGTCCCTAACTCCTGCGTTGTTCCAAGGAGCACTGTATTTTGGATTTTCCTGTTGTGTGTAAAGTTTGATTGAAATCGGTGTGCTTCCAATTGGGTATGTCCCTTGTTAGTTTCAAAGCTGACTATAGAATTGACACATTAAATTAACTTTAAATACTTAAAAGAAAATATCTCCCTCGCTGACAAATCCTAGCAAAAAAGAAATTATTCACCTTATCATAATTTATAAATTTAAGTAAACGTAGAATTGATAAATCAAATTCGAAGGAAATATCGTCCTAGGTGACAAATCCTAACAAAAAAGAAATTGTTCAGCTTGTCATAATTTATAAATTCAAGTAAACAGAATTGTCTCAGAATTGTCAGACAGAAATATCTCTCTCGCTGACAAATCCTAACGAAAAAGAAATTTAATGCAAAAAAAAGGCAACGACGAAAGGTCAATTTTTCATCGTAATCGTCTGCATTCATGTCCCTCTAATTTGACTGATGCAATCATAACGGTGGCTTCGGGATTAAAATAAATGGAACGGGGCGACGGAATCTGGTGGGTCGTTAAATTCAACCCTTACCTAGACGTTTCGCACGATTACGCGTCCCAGGCGTCGTTTACAAACTCCCATGCACACGAGGTATTAAAATCGTTATTCAGTAAGGTAAGTACCTGCGACACCGTTCCGTCCTTCTCGGCATTGTCACAGTCGGTGTTGCTATCGCTTTGACAGTTAATGCGTATCAATATTTAATGTATTCCGCATAAGCAGCGCGGTAGGTATTTGCGTTTATTAGCTATAAACTACCCTCTCCCTCCCTCGGCAGGATTTATGGTTCACGTCCTTAGGACAGAGATGCGCTTCTGTAGATGGAACCTGGTTTTCTACATTATCTTTATACGTAAAGTCATGTGAAATGTTAGTATCCACGTGTTGGTTTACACACGGCTGTGTAAGGCGAAACGAGCACTTTTCTTTCGGTTTGTTATCGAAGCGTTAAAGAAAACGCGTTCCCTTTAAGGTCGATACCTGTCGATGATAGCAATACGATATAATAAGAGACGGAAGTGCTTTGTCGATCCGCGAAAGAGTATCCGAAGAGAAATGGCGAATGTGTGTTGAAATGGTGAAAATTGATGTTTTAGCATAAAAGATACGCCGAGGAATACTTTCCTTTTTTTAGGTTGAAGCTGTAATTTTTATGTAATTGCTAATGGCTCGGGGAATGTTCTTATCACGATGCTCGTATAAACTGGAGTATATATTTGTAAATATCAAATTGTAGTAAGAGTATTTATATGATGCTCAGGGCTTTACCTAGTCAATTTTTGTAACAGGGAAATTTATTTGTTACGTTTGGTTAGTAATATTTATCGATGAAATTAGTATTCATCTTGAAAAGTTAAGATTGTAGTTGATATTTAAAGAAGAAAATAGAACATTGCATGGTGCCATTTTCGCGAAATTTTTTAAACGTTCAGGAAGTAAGACGATGTTGTAAAAATAAGTTACAGATATATATGTATATATGATACTTATTCTTTCACGTGGAACAAAAGAAGTTATTTTATTTACTTGTTTTATTTGAAAACTTTTAAAAATTGACACAAGAAACAGTTTAAAATGAAACACTTCGAGTGAAAGGTTAACAAAATTATTTCTGTATAAACCACATCTCAGTTCCCACTCTACTTTCACTTAGGCAATACAAACAAACGTACAGAAAAATAAAATAGCTCAGTTTTAATAACGTAAAATCTTATCATACACCTGTAATCAACATGACGTCACTTATTAAAGAAACATAGCAGATAGAATGCATCGACTGAAAAACGCAGAAGATTGACGTATACGCAGATGTGTAACAATTGTAAAAAATTTGTCTTGAATTGAAAAGTCGTCGGTGATATACATACTGTACGTCCAGGAAAGTAAAGAATTCTATTGTTACCTTTGGGATATCGTAGTACATTGTGCGTGATGCGCTGTTCGAACATGAACAGACCGATCAAAAATACTAGTCATAAAGAAATATGGTTCGCGATAAATCGTCACTCCTACGAATGAATACAATGAATTTTTTGTTGATTTATGCAAAGAATCTATCAAATCGTAACAATATATTGGTTCTTCCAGCTATAGAGGGATGTATCGCGTTTCTGTACTATTCACCTCTCATCATGACCCTGTAACAGATACCTACCCTTTGTGTAACACAGGATGCAGCGATACATTTGTATATAGGCATCGCGATATTACAATTTATAACGCTATAACAATATCGTTTTTTTCTTTTTTTTTTCTTTTATTTTATTCTGCATCGTTTTGCCTTTCATAGCATACTGCCGGAAAACCGCTTGTTTAGATTAATATCTCGAAAAGTATTAGAGCTAGAGGAACAGAGCGAATTGACGAAATTTGTATTTTTTAACAGCAAATTTGAAAAATAGAACAACAGAAAAATTGAAAATCACTTAGCTATCATAGTAGATGTATTTAGTGTAATATCTCGAAAATTATTAGAGATAGGGGAATACTGTGAATTGACGAAATTTGTATTTTTTAACGAGAGATTTGAAAAATAAAAAATAGCAGAAAATTTGAAAACCACTTAGTTGTCACAGTAGATATATTTACGCTAATATCTTGGAAACTGTCTGAGATAGAGAAATAGTGGGAATTGACGAAATTTGTATTTTTAGACGACAAATTTGGAAAATAAAAAGTAAGGGCGATTTGAGGGCGATTTTAATACGTGAAAAAATACGTGTCCAATATTTTTTTGGGAACTACCATATAGGTACCAAAATTTAAATTAACGAAAAAATTTAAAATTTGATTACCATTTTAGGATGTTCCCTTGTTAGTATTTATACATTTATTATTTCATCGAAATCGTCGATTTCTTAGGCGAGTTTGATATAAACCAAGCATGATTTCCAGTAGTTGCCAGGCGATTAACGAGTGTAACAGGCATTTAAATAATTTAATTCGTCCCGGTGCAGGTATAAGAGACATCGCAGAAATTTCGCCAATGCTATTCCCCCCGTTCCGTTACGTTTGCTGAAGTTTTACGAAATTTTCAAATGTTCCCGTACCTCTGGGTACACCCAGTCGCGTCGTATTACATGGTAAATTCAAGTATGGCATCCGTCACACGCTAAATACGCGAGATTGCAATTAAACAGACGTCGCACGTGTTCGCATGGTAGCATAAAGTCCGTTCGTGATTCAAATTAATAGAATATCGTGCGAGTGTCTGAAAGCAACGCTTTGAAGATGCACCTTGTCATATTTAAAACTATACACAGGCAATTCGGTACGTCGATTTTATCCGTTAATTGAAATGTAATTAAGAATTCTCTCGCTTTAATAACCACAATTTTAAGTCCAACGTATTTACGTTCATTTACATTTGAAACGCTCTTGGTGCGATAGAACGAACGAAACTGGAATAATATTAACGAACGTAGTTTATCGTAGTATAATTCTTCACACTTTCGTTATTTTTCCCTCCCTTTTTACACTTTTCACGCAGGTATTTCATTTCCGATTTTACACTGTTTCCCCGTTGTATTTCTGTTTCTTTCATTTTTGTCTTATCACTCTGCTCCTGTCTGTATTTTATTGTTTCAGCGTTTCAATTTTACCTAACTGCATATTTTTCTCCCTCTCCTCCAGTGTCGATCCTCTCACCACTCGTTTATTTCGATGAAATTTTCATATTTTCCAGCAACCGGTAGCAAACATTTTTACTACGGTCGATATTTTAGGAGAAGTCGAACGAAAGAAGGAGTACGTCGTTCAGATTTATCACCTTTTCACCGTTATAATGGTAATTAATATCGACGGAGAAAATGGTAATAATATTGCAACGAGGTTCGAAATTTCGCTCGGCGTGAATTATTCGCCGCGTATAATTGTGTTTATTTCGCGATGGTCGCAGGGTGCTTACGATACAACGCGTGGCATACAAACGACGTTGAATCGCCGTTAGACAGACGTCGCACGTATCCGCGTCGTGGTGCAAAGTCTGACCGTAATTCGAATTAATAGAAACGCTGGCCTGCCTTCGAGTTAAAAGCGCCTGCCAGCCTGGTTGCTGGAAAAACATAGCGCGTTCGCGTAAACGACCCGTAATACCGTAGTTACGGTAACAGAGCCTCTCTGCTTCGAATGGCCAACGAAATTTTGTCAATTTTGTCAAAGCAACGTTACGCGGGCTGTTGCGTTTAAATTGACGCGGGTTCGATCGAAAATGCTTGGTGTTTTTGTCTTCCTAGATTTACACATATTACGAATTTTTTAAAAATTGTGTTTACAGTATTACGGGAAACTTGTTTCGTTAAGAGTGGAATTTTGGCCGGGTCAGAAATGACCCATTGGTGAATTTTCCGAAAGTGGATCTTTGTGTAAGTGAAACGTGATTGGAACGCAATTCGAACGAATTGTAGTTTGAAGAACCCTTCTTTTTTTTTATTTTTTAGATTTCTATTTTCAGCAATCATCGTTTCTGGTGTATTCCCTAGGCGAAATCTTGCCAAAAATTTTTGAAAATACAGAACACTGCGATTATAATCACTGGTTATTCTCGAACTTATAGAATCTGTTGATTTTCTCTCGTGATTAAATTTGTATCCCATTTGTACCAATTTTTGAGATATTAATGTTAACGTTTTGACAAAGAAATGGGCCAACACGTCGCCATTTCGGTTCCGTTTCAAGATAATACTCCTTACGCGAGAGAACCGTGAAAAGCAGTAAAAATACAGAATCCTAAGCATGGAATGCAAAGTAAGAGAAAGCAGTGTACGGTTTATTGTTAGCTCTGATTTAAGAGAATACATCCGATGTTTGTGCAAATGTTCTGCCAAAGAAGGCATGGGAGCACTCTCCTGTGATCGACATTCCCACCGAGTGGTTCTCAATGATCCTGTTCACCTGACCTTCTCTATAGAAAGCCGCGGGACGTTCAGGTAGCGGAATTGTGCAATAGGGGATTTAGATTGAGAATCAGTGTCGTGATTTTGGCGAACGTCCAGCAAGACGGGATGCGACATTTCCTTGTTCGTTTCAGCCAAAGGGCGAGGACAACGAGAACGTGCATCCCTATGATTTGACAGCATAAAAGGGGCAACTCGAGAGTGTCGCAAAGTAGTACTTCGACCGCACAAGTTCTCTTTTTTTCGCCGCCTGGGAGTTGGAACTTTGGGCTACGCGATCGACGTTCTGCCCTTCGTGCTGATTCACTGATAACGAACGGAGTGTATTAATATGGATTAGGCGTTTCTTGTAGTTTCTTTCGTATTTCGATTGGTTGGCTTCTATTTTAGCCTTAAGAGGTCATATACGTTTTTCAGCACTGAAATGTGGTCAAAGTTTCTGAGTGGTTGGAGGACAAATTATTAGGCTAATTGGTTTAATTTTTTTATGTTATCAAAGTATGATGCAGAAAATAGGGACGAAAAATTGGAAATTATTAAAAATATCAAGTCTGCCTGAAAGATGATTCTTTTTCATACATTTGTGTGCGGGACGTATCTTTCTAGCTACATTTCCTTCCTTCTGCTACTATTGTTCTTACTTTAAAGGTAGATTGAGATCTGGTGGGAAGAAGTATCATACATACGCGAGATAAAGTGTTTAAAACTCATATGTGTAATATGCGAGCCGTTCTTTTCTTGCAGTGACTGAGATTTTTAATTACATTGTGCCGATCTTGCGTGAGCTGAAGAAGGCCGAGGTTCTCTTAAATTATTTTTCACGGAACAGATGAAAATCTGAGGCGTGATGAGCAAACAAAGATTAAGGCGACGGATACATCACTTGATTTTTTTTTTAACTTGCTGTAATTATAAGCATTTATTATTTAAAAAACTCTCCTACATTTCAAAGTGGTAAGATCGTTCTTTCTTTGGTTCGCGATTATTTATTTTTTGCGGAGAAAATTAGAATATCACTTTAAGAACAGATAATATCAATATTCTATACGTAATTGCATTCCTTATTTTATGACAGATATTTGTATTGATACAAATATTTGTTGATTGCCAAATTTCGATCTTCTAATTTATACGAATATCGAAGCCGTTTCAATTTCCCTATTCTTCAATAAAACGGAGATATCAGTAGGAATACGTAAATATATTTAACATTCGAGGATCTTGAAGAATTTTCAAATTTCTGTCTCTCGTATCCCACCAGAAATATTCATCCGCACTCGGAATATCCGGAGGATTTCGAACACTGAAATACGTTTATGTACTCACGATGAATATGACATTTTCGAATAAAATTGTGCAGCCGTAGCGTAGAACAAATCTAGCATATTTTAACATTCCTCGATATTTTCGCCGCCTCTTCCCTTTATCCTCGTACGTCCACCGTGACATCGTTATTCCGAACTTCTCGGGGCGCAGATTCTCGGTTCGTTTCTCCTCGCGCCGGCTAGAGGAAAGCGCTCATGGGAATATTAAGAACGCAGAAGTTATGAGAGCCGGGTCACGCATGCTGCTCGATCTAATCGCGGGCAGAGTGCATTTATGGAATGCCCGGATTTTCAGCTGTACAATTATTCTGGTAATTAACGCTGGCGGGTCGTAAGTGTAGCACGGGACCTCGAAAGGGTCGAGACCAGCCCGGGGAGTTTATTACAAAGATATACGAGGCTCGGCCCGGTGCACACTCGTTCGCATCTTGTCCTGTGCACACGCACGATACCGATATAACCCGCCTCGAGCATCCGAGCTATTTCCACGGATGATACATGCCTCGAAAACTATATCGAACTCTTGTAAAGCGCGATAAGTTATCGGGAAATGGCGCGATTAACGTGTTACGTGACGGCTATATTTGGAATGCGAAAATTTCATCCTGCTATTAGGATGGATGTAACGTAAAGGGTTTGATTGATTACATTTTTTTTTTCTTTTTTTGATATTATCATCGCGATAATTAACGGTGGATTTATGATGTAAGAGAATTAGTCGTAGGAGTTGAGAGTGAAATAATCTGGGAGATAAATGTTGATTGGTTTAGTGAGATAGTGAATCCTTTGCTGTATTTTTTTTTTAGTAGGGGAGGTAGGGTTGGATACAGCATTGAGTAAAAATAGGTGTAATTGGTTTATTTATTACACTGGAAAAATGAGATTTTGTATGGTTTAGTGATTTATGTATGAAGTAATGGAATTTCGAAGTTATCTTTAGCAAAAAATGGGAAATGAAGAATAATTCTGAATGAATTCGGAATTTTAGTTAGCTATTGGGGTAAGATAGTTGTGCTAATTAGTGCAAAGTTAATTCGAATCCAGCCCTTCGAAGGAGGATCACAGGACTGTTTCTCGCAATTTCTTTATGTTTTCTAACCCACAAGCTTACCTTACTTCACCTAAGCTTAAAATCATCCCTAATGCAATAAATAGCAAATTCCGAAAAATACTTCAGTTCGTTTCCCAAATTCCAGCAAATTACGCTAAATTGGTACCACAGATACCACAATATTATGGATCGGGCGGCGAAAGGGGTACAATAATCTTACTACACTCATATAATATTAATAATGTCCTATGATTTATTAAAAAGAATACATATATTGTAATACACGTTGTCTCTTTGGACCCACTCTTTGTTACGCGAAAAAGAACGCTCTATCAGAAAGAGAACAAATCGATCTCTAGATCCAGGACCACCCTCTAGTCTATTCCTCGATCAATGAAGACAACCTAACAAACCTAACCAGAAACCAGAAAAGAAATGCATTCTTCGCGGTGAATGCTTGTTAACACGTAAGAAAGGTACAAGCAACGTCTAAGAAGAGTTTGTATCGGTATTTTCGTGCCAAGACTCGCGTGGATCCGTCGTAGACGCGGCTTGGCCCCGGAACGAGCATCGTTACGAGTCGATCAGAGGTGAGACCGCGTGCAAACGTAGAGAGAAAGAGGGAGAGACCGTGGCGTGGTATAAAAAGGATCGAAGAGCTGTTAGGCGGAGGTAGTACAGAGGGTGAGTGAGGTTTAGCGGTCGTCAGAACGGCTGCTGAACAATAAAACGATAAATCAGAAGAACGGAAAAATAAGGGGCTAAAATAGAAAAAGCTTGTAGAGTAGATTTGGAAACGGGCCAGGGGAACGTGCAGTTACTGGGTGACTCTGTGGCCTTTGCGGCTCCCTCTTTGCCTGCCCTCCCAAGCTCCGCCACTTTCTTCCATTTCCTTTGCTCTTCTTGTATCTTATACGTAATACCGTTCCGCGTGCTACTTTCGTCTTTGTTTCGTCCTTTTCTCCTTCTTTTCTCTTTCCAACTCCGTTTCCCTTTATTCTCCTCTTTTTCTCCCTTCTCAACGTTCCATACAACCCTTCCCTCGTACCAGTCGCCACCTCTAGATCTATTGTACGCAGTCGAACCGATTTAACCTCGTAAATTACGACACTCGGCGGGGATAGTTTATAAATAAATGTTTCCAACCAAAGGTTGCCGAACGTCGAAGTGAATCCCTCGTTGGACTCTGCTCACCTTGTTTCCATCATCTTGGCCGTCTCGCGATCTACCCTCGTTGTCCTTTATCCATCGGGAGAAAGTGTCTCTCCTTTGTTTCAAACGGTTAGAAGATGCTCGGAAACGCGATCGTACTTTGAAGGTGTCTCCTCTTTATCCCGCCTTTGTACGTTGATCGATCCGTTTACACCACCTGGCTGTCGCTTTTGTTTAGGTACCTTTTCGAACGAAGCAGGATTCCTTTGCCGTGTCGGAAATGGGACGAAGCTTGTTTAGCGGGTACAAGTTTTTGGGTAGGTAATTGTTGATTGTTGGGATTCGTTTGAAACGACTGCATGTTGTACAGGGTGGGCCATGTGAAATTTTAGCCATGGCGGTGGAGAAGATTATTAGGTGGCCTGTTTTGTGTGGTTCACCTTGTGTAGTTTTGGACTTTATTGAAATATGAGAGAAAGTGTGTTTCTGTTCATTTTACCGACTAATTAATATTTTTTTTTTTCTTAAATATAATCATATACAGGGTGTCCTATGTTACCATTCTCTTCGTTTTTCGTATTTCAAAGGACCTATGTTCATATCTTCTTTTTACCTCTATCCATAGAAATTGTCCATATGAAAACCTTACATCTCGAATTGCATTAGCAAACGTTTCGAATATTTTCAAACAGATGATTTTAATTAACGCGGGAAATCCGCAGAGTTCGAAAGTTAAACGCGAAATTGTATTACAGAAAGAATATAATAAACCGAGCTTCTCATATTGTTACTCATTCTCGTCGTTCGCGGCTTTTATCAAACTTCCACCATTTAGCTACCGCGAAACGAAACGATTTCTCCAGATTTATTACAGTATCGCGATATACCGTCGTTACCTCTAAATAGAATTTCTTTTTCCAAATTGATAGCGATACCTTTAGGTGGGAGGCATTGTCAAGTTAATTACCGATAAAATTCCTTTGTTTCCAAACACGAATCAGGTTAAACAAGAGGTTCATTGAAAATTCTATCGGTGTCGGCTGCGATGCCGGTAATAAAATGGAATAATGAGAAATTTGTTAAAAACATCCAGAGCGGAAACGAGGCTTTCTTCGTGTTTAATTGCGACCTAGGTTAATTACAAACCTTGCGTTATATTTTTCGAATTAATTCGCCTGTTAATGTATCAATGAAGAGTAGCCGAATATAATTTTGGACGGTGCCTGTTCGCGTTAGTAATTGCTGTATTAATTAGAGCGATCGTCAAATAGTGGTGTTCGGGAACGATATAAATTTGGAAGTATAACGCGAAATTAGTATATTCCGTTTGTAGGGATTAATCAACCATGCAACGGTAGAAACGTGTCAATTAGTTGGATTCTCTCTGTTAACCCGGTGTGTATCTCCCAGGTTTCGTTAATTAACTGGAAAAATGTTGTTTTTATGATACTAGCCGAAAACACGGACCCGTTACATGCTTATTTTAATTTTATTTTCCACGAGAATTATTCTGTCTCGGATTATTTACCGACGTTAGTTCGATGGATGGCAAATATGGAACTTTATTAACTAGCAATTTTTTTCAACACAATTCCACCCTCGAAAATTTTTAATTGACGAGTGTATGCGAATATTACACGTGAGAATTTAGGAATTCAAGAAATTAGAGATTTTAATTCGAGTGTGTATAGTAGTTTTGCAATTTAATGTGGCGAATCAGATCACAGACTTTATGTGTTATACAAAATTTATTTCTAAGATTTATTTGGTTATTTATAGAAATAAATGGTTTAAATTCGTAAATTAGCAAAGAAACAAAATTTTTTAAATTATTGATAA
>NW_017100150.1:1350204-1377560 GCF_001263275.1 Habropoda laboriosa
GTACAATTTAAAAGTATAATATATACTTCTTTCGCAACGGTTCATTCCACGTCCGCTACATTCCTACTTTCAGTCTGTTATTTCTTTTTAACGTATCCTTTCAATGATTACAATTAGTTTCTTCCGTTCCATTAAATCTGCTCGCATCTTCAGCCATTGGATTTTCGGTTCTCGCATTCTCTCTGCCGTTGAGAACGATTAATGCAAATTTTATCGTCAGATACCGCGAGCACGTATCTCGATGTAATAACTTGGCTTGTCGCTGTCGCTCGCAAGCTGCGCCTCCTCACGCGATTAGAATTAATTAATCACCCATCGTTGATTTTTAATAATGTTTGCAAAGGAAGTGTGTCGAGATTCGAATAGAATCCGAGATTTCTTCTTGGTTCGAGAAACACCTTTACATTTGAAACGATCTTCGTGTAATAGAAATTTACTCGTTCGAGCAACGAAACTTTTGGAAGAATTTAATTTTTGAGGTAGTTAAATTCTTTTCTTTTTTCTTTCACATATTTTACTGTATTTTGTACACCGAGGAGCATAACTATAGTAACACTGGCATTTTTAGGATTTTTGAACTTTGAGAGAATAATTAGGCAAAGATAATTGTGTCGTTTAAAAGAGCATCGAGATGAACTTCAGATGAGAATTACTGAATTGAGATGAAATCGAAAAGCATCTTAAAATCGGTGAAAAACTATAGCACCTTCGTGCTTAAAAATTGTCAAATTGCGTGGAGAAGAATCTCTGAAAATTAAATTATAAATATTAATTTAATTACACGATACATAATACGTGAAATTAATTAACTTCAAATGATCAAAACTGTCGCTTTAATTGATTCAGAACAATATGCTTCTTCTAATGTGCTCGATATTTCGCACGCTGAAGTCTGTTTCCCCAATTTGCCAACAAAATTAAGAACTGTAAATTCACCGTTCCACATTTCGCGCGTTTGGCCAGACTATAATAGGAAGTAAACATGGCAGTGTAGAGTGTTATACTAAATAATATCAGGGTGGTGACTAGCAAGGAAGAAATGAAACGAAGCGCGAAAAAGGAGGCCAACAGGAAAGTTGTGAGGCCAACGTTCGAGAGTCAAGTTTGGGACTCGACTTTCTTCTTCACCAAACAGGTTCTGACGTCGAAGTACATTTGAGCTTCGAGGAATCGACTTTATCCGGAAATCGATGCACCGTTCGTTGCTATTTTAAAACAACATGCTTTTTATAACTTCACTGGTATTCTTAATTATACACTCTTATACGTCGTTTAGGCATATTGAACATCGTCGACACGTTGCATTTTTGTATGTACACTTGAAGAAGAAAATATGATTAAGAGGAAAACGTAATAGCAAAAAGAAGAAAACTTGAAGTAGTGTAATTTAAAATGAAACATTAGAAATATTACATAAAAATTTGTTAATTATTGCGTTAATTACTCTTGTTGATTATTATTTCTTCTCGCTTAGTAGAGAGAGGAGAAGATTTTATTATTTCTTCGAACATTTTGTTCGAGTTTCTTCAATAACGTAATACATCGAATTATTAGTTTCAAATTATTTCATTATTACTATATTTTCATTTCTCATACAAATTTTATAAATTCTTATGAACTATTCGTTTGTAAGATTTATTTTTTTTTGCAACTTCTTTTTCACTTGTAAATCTTCTTTTCTACTTTGCCTTCAATTTGTACTAGTCAGTGGACGAAAATAATAATAGAAAATTAAGAAATAGATCGTTATTTTATGATCTGTTAATATTTGGCCCAATATACACGCTCCAAATACACATTTACAAGATTTTACTTAGCAATTCTGTACAAGATTAAAGTCCTTCTTATAAATGAAATTATATGAATTAGCGAAGTCATTTAAAAAAGTTCCATTGTCAAGAGATTAATTACTCCAAATAGGAACTGTGTTATATTGTTTCCAGAAATAACACATGTGAGATACTGTTAGATCAAGTGTAACGAGAAATTTTGTACAATTTTTTCACAGATCAGAAAAATCGGTGTTTTTATTACGGCAAGAGTAGTATAGTATAGCTGTTATGTGTCATTTGTGCAATAAATATTTGTTGGTCACAGATAACAAGCAGTTAATAAAGTGATTAATGAATTTTCAAGAATTTAATACCGTTCACTGCTTATCTTTTTTCATACCATTTTCGGTTGTCGAAATTTAATCCACTTCCTGAAGTTTCACTGTGCGTTAACACTTGACTTGGTAATCACTAGCTTTTGGCAATTTTTCCTGTTTTTACGGACAACTTTCTCCGCAAAACCTTGCCCTTTCATTTACATAATTAAGAGAAAAGTAAAATTACTTCGCTTAATTATGTCCGAATCGAGCATTTCAGTGCTCTAAGTGTCTAATTTACATACCACTCGTAGTTAAATATTCTATGTACTTGTGTATCTCTAACAGAAAGTTTAATCCAAGGAAACCTTAATTATTCTGTACAGGATATCATAATTTTTCTACCACATTAAATTCATAATGTTAGAAAGTAACTTTTACACCATGTACACATTTTTATTTTCACAATTTTTGAAAGTTTAATCCATCAAAGTGATTCGAAAACGAATTAAGGATAAAATTAATTTTTGTAAATATTTGTATAATTTAGAAAATAATTTAAAAATAATTCTTATATTACTTAGACAGTGAAATAATTTTTTTAAATTCGTGATGTTAAAAGTATTATTGAAAAATTATTGTTGTACGTGATTTATCACCTTATTAAAACATTACCCAAACCATTTCCGCGGAATGAATTAAAAATATTAATCCGGCTTTTAATGGGAAATTAATATTCAATGGAACATCAAAATTATTAAATACATAGGATATTCTGCAGTATACTTTAATCTTCAACAAAAGGCAGCCTATGAAATTAATTTTTAAATACACGACGTATTGTTAAGTTGTAACTTTTCATAGAAGGTATATAAAAATTATAAAATTTATTTACTTACTTATTCTCGATTTTTCGATAATACGAAATTTCATGCTAGACATAAAAATTAATTAAGCGTTAAAAATGAATTGAAAGAAGCGAAACCCGTGTTCGTAAATGTACGATGTGAAAAGCGTTTAATCACACGTTATTTTATTAAGTGTTCAATTATATTTTTTACAAGCACACGAAGAAAGAAATTTTTATTATTTCACGGGTTTAATTGGAACTTCTTTGAAGAAATGGTTAAGCAACGAAATTCATTTCAATTTATTTCAAATATAAATTGACTACACATGTACTACGAAATATCGGATGTTGTCGTGATTTTTCGTGTTTTGGTTTTTCAAAGGAAAAACACACAAACCGTTGGTGCAGCTGAGTTTCCTGATATTGGAGGATCATCGTTATTGAGCAAAAGTTCAAAAAAAAAGGTACGTGGTCGTACCAACAAAAAAAAAAAAAAAAAAAAAGAAAAATGACAGGTCAAGGTGAGAAGATGGTCGTAATCCAAGCTTGATTGGTGTAACCGAAAACGGCGAAAATGATACGGTGCCAAATTTTTATGGAACTTTTATTAAAGAAAACGCCGTACAATGGTCACTCAAATTCATTTCACGTATAAAAATAAATGTTTTTGTCAGTTCAATAAAATACCATGGAACTTCATCTATACTCGAACAACAATTTTTAATAAAAATTGAAGTTCTATGCAAATTGAAGCAAGGAAAATACCTGTTCGACGTAAATTATTGAATTATATCGAATACAATACACACGTTTTTAATAATTAACATAATATAACATGCTATAAGTATGTACAAAGATTAGAAACACTGAAAATATCCACTTTATAACTAGATCATCTAAATATTTCACTTCCTATCCTCTGAAACACTAATTTACGCCATTCTTACGCTACGAACTCTGAGCTTTTCCTGTCTTAAGTGTCCTACCTCCTAAACTTGACCATTTTTGCCACTCCCACTATTAATCTTTTTGAATCTTTAAAATCTTTGCCATTTTCCCGCCATTAAAGTTTGGTTTACCAAACGTCAAACTGCGTGAACAAGTGTCCAAATAAATATTAAATCCTCTTAAGTTCTCTGGGTCACCGCTGACCCAGCTTTTACATATCTCTTCTTTCACATCTCTCCTCTCCTTATAGTATAAATATGTTTGTTATTTTAATCATGAAATACATGAAAAATAAAAGAAAAGTAGTTTCGAATTTACCATTCGGTCATATTTGACCCATTAATTATTCTGTCTAAATTTTCATTTCGTCTAATAGATCCATTACCCTTTACAAGGATATTGAACCAAAGTACACGATCACAATCCTCAAATTCTCTCGTGAAATCACCTCCCAATCAAACCTACCACAAGATTTCAAAATCCACCAACAAAAATACGTAAAACCTCCATCTTCTCACCAGTTGTATACCATTTAACAAGATCCATCGATACCACGATCCATTCAATTACCAAAATACCCGACACTCTCCCAGCAGCTAGCTCTAAATCGAGGGAATTACTAAGCAAGAGCGTTTCACGGAGATTCTAAATCGATTTCGTACGACAGGATATCCCACAGGCGAAACGAGAAGATGAATCCATCTAAACGGGGATCTTTCGATTTAAAGTCTCCCCGAAAGTCGAAATACGCGGCGTGGCGCGGTAAAGGGCGCAAGTGTCCTCGATAGGATACAGGATACGGACGCGCAGTTTGGGTGTCGAGGCTGGTTCAGATTTCCAGAAGAAAAGGGAGTACCAGTCGGTAGGAGGGCCTTTTCGCTTTTCCCGGAATTTTATCTGTCTGTCGGTTGGATACCGTCCGCCGTGCTCTCGTCGGAGGGCAAGAAGAGGACGGGGCTATAATACCGGTGAGGCTAAGATAAGACAGGACCTGGGGAAAGGGGAGAGAGGTTCGTCCGTCACTACAGGCGAAATTCCGTCCGCAATCTCTGAAGGAATCTTTGGTATCCCAGGAGCCAGCGGGTGTGTACAACCCTTCGGTGAACACGCTTACTCCTCTTAGCCTGAACGGCAGCAGCCTCGTGAACTTCGTGAAAGACGCGCCGCGCCGCGCTCGTCGCGTGAGAAGGTCAGTCTCGGTGGGTGTTCTGTCGGATGGACAGGGAAGTAGGAAGAAAACGGGCAACAAACGAACGAACGAACGAGCCTTCATGTTTCTTCTCGCTACCAACGGAGAAAGGAAGAGAAGAAGAGAGAAAGAGAGCAATAGTTTCATTTTACGAGGAGAAAACAAAGCAAACACAAGTTGGAAACAGTACGAGAAGAATTCTTTTCCTCGTTTGTAGTAGCCTATCTCTCTCTTCTTTCACCCTTTCCCTTTCTCTTTCATCATCCTCTTCTTCTTCTTCTTCTTCTGCATTCCTCCGTTTCTCTCGCTTTTACTCGACGCCTTTTTCCTTTTCCTCGCAGCTATCCGTGATCCATAGTCCCCCCGTTGCGTTTCACGGGACACCAGACATCTTGTCGTCTTTGACTGACGCGGAAATTAAACGAACGACCTACATTGCCGAAAATCTGACGTTTAATAAAGAGCAGGCGATACCTTTCGCCGCCGGCTGCACGTACCAGTTGGATTTGAATTAATTCGCTGGGCTATTGCGCCGCGTTACGGAAGCGATAAGGTCCTGATAGCGGTGCTTCTGTTAAAGAAAATTAATTGTCTGCCTCGTTCGTGATTGTTCACACTACCGAACGATAGTTTCTTCCTTTGTTTCGTATTGATGAATTGGAACTCTTCACGCTGCGAATGCGCATCATTTCTTTATTTCTCAGAGATACACCAATTGTGGCGTGTTTCTCACTTCTGAGAGAGAAAGAATGCTGTTTTATTGGAAAGTAGACGATGGGAGAATGTTACCGTGTCACGTAGGTGTTTACGCTGTTACGGTTATTTCGGATCGCTCGTGTTGTTAAACGCGGAGGAATTATCTTACGGCAATCGTGATTTTTTAAATGTTGGAACGTTGCGGCGATCACGGTGGTATAGCCGGCGGAAGAAATATAGCGAGGTCGTAAAATCAGTCGGACGTCGAAATGCGCGTAATCTGAGCGCCAAAACAGCTATTCGAGGGAGATAAGGAGCTCGAGCCTCGCTTAGGGCAGTCATCCCTCGCTTACGGATGTCATTTTAGAATCGGTTTCTCCATTGCAGAAATTTAAAAAAATTTCAATTTTGCAGGTTAAGTTTTACCAATGCGAAAATAATTGAGCAAGAGGCTTAATACTAGAGATGAAAGATTCCAAGCAGAAATTTCAAATATCAATTCGAAGATAACGGCTCTAACGCCGCTTAGTTCTTTAATTTACGAGCTGGCTATATTTCTTCCATCGACTATACCTATCCTGCGTTAGGTCATTGCACGTCGAATCTCGTAAAACTTTTTACCAGAGGCAAGAATTGTTTTCAAACTCGTAATAATAATCGATAATTCCGAGATATAGCTATCGCAAAAATTTTATTTTCTAACTGTAACCATTGTGGGAATATTGGACGCTGAAATTGTTTTCATTTGAAAGAGGCAAATTGATACTTCGTTATTTATGCCTTACCTTAAAAATGAAAAAAGGAAAGGGAAGTGCATGTGTTGAACGTTCGTTCGAAAGTATTTTAAAAATGAGGAAACGTCTGGTGTGAATAATGAAAGTTAAAATGTACGTGATTACGATAATTAGGTACTGTTATAAATATGTACATCACTATTTTGGTAAGTTGAGGAAGAACTAGGAGGAATTTTCTAAGACATTGTTATGCCTCTAAATGGAACAAAGGAATGTTTCCTCCTTCCATTATTTATGTAACTGTAAAATAGGACTGGATTATAAAATGCAATTACTAAATACGGTGAAAGTACAACAATTCTATGTTAACTATTTACAAGAAACAAAATTAGTCCAACGTACAATCCTCGTGTGAATCAGTATATAAGTTGTAATGTCTTCGACAATTTCCAGTATTTTAATTTTGACATTCGCCAACTGTGAAATTATCATTCTCGTGTTCAACCTTCGGAATGCATGCAGAGATTAAATATTGAAGTTTAAAGTGTGCTAAGATCGAGCATAAATTCCTAATTTATTTAATGAATTTTTTTATTTAGTTACGTACACTTGTTGCACACGATACAAAAAAATGAAGCGATATAAATAATACAAAATAAAGCGAGGACTGTTATTCAGCGGTGACAGAAAAAATCGTATTACCTGAATTCACAGGTATAAATTACTTTCACGTAATTTCGTTCATTATGATTACGCGATTCTTTTAAACGAGTATGAATCTTACGTATCGCTATAGTTGCGCCGGAGTGAAACGTGAAACAGGAGGCGGTATTTAAGCGAGAGATACATTTCGTCGTAATGGAATTGTCAGTGACTTTAAAAAAAAATCATAAGCCTCGCGTTTTTCAAGCGGCGCGATGTAAATTAATGAATGTTACGCGGTAACGAGCAAACTTCCGCCGCCGGGGTCTCGTTTTATTTGATTAAATAACTTTAAAAGTCGGTATTGCAAGACGACACAATTTACAGCGCTTTCTGTTGAAATATTCATCAGAAAAAAGAAAGGTGACGCGAGCGTGCGCATATTCTTGTAACTTGCTGACCTAATACATTCTTAAGCTGCATCTTTCCACTTTTTACGCGATGTCAACTTTAGAACTTTTTTTCACTTCGAAGCATCCACCGACTCTTTAGCATTTCTTCTGTTTTGTTTGCTTTTTTTTTCTTCTCTCTTCTCATACTTCGAGAGAACTGACGTGCCTCTCGTGACCTCGAAATTAACGCACCTACGATAAGCTTTGCAAAACTTGTAGATTTATAAGGGGGAGAAAAAAAGGTATAAGAAAAGATTTGCATTCGGAATGTTTCGTTTGAATCATGGTATCGCTAAAAACAGAAATGATTCACCTCCGGGTAATTCAACAGGTTAGACGATAAAATATTGTAACGTAAGTATTTCGTGGTTTCGTAACTTTGTGAATATTTCAAACTTTTCGCTGGTTTTGAGGATCACCGTATCCCCTGGGTCTTGGCGTGTCCTACATTCGTCGGTGTAAGAAGGTCTGCCCTGCCACTGGGATATTTTTAAATATTAATAACTGAAAAATGAAACCTGAAATGCAATTTTGTTGTTCTTGATTTTCGTTTTATTTCAGCTTGCAGAATATACTCTTAAATTTTCTGCCAACTGTTATTGAACACTCTGTATATTTATCAGAGCGCAAAGTATACTTTTTACTGGAAAAATGATTTTTTTAAACCTGCACCAATAGTGTAAGATATAATGTTGCCACTTTGTAGAATTAATGTTAGAATTAAAAATTAAAAATTAAGAAAAAAGTGGAATTCAAAATTCCTAGAATTAATATTAGAATTAAAAATTAAAAAAATTAAAAATTAAGAAAAAAGTAGAATTAGTATTTCGAATTTTCATTTCCATTATGTTCGATTTTATCGGTTCTCTGTCATTTTGGTGTACAAATAATACGTCGGAACTGAGGATAAAGTGATCAGAAATTTTGTTAGAGTGAAACAGAAAATTTGCCTCTTATCAGATATTAATTTCATTATGCACCCTGAGTGAATAGGAGGCATTATCTCTGTTAATAGCGAGGACGGCGTGTCAAGTAACCCGTTGTTAATATAACATTGTTATCCCGCTGATCGCTAACAATGGCGGCACGTCAATTACGCTACGAAGGAATTCACGTAATAGGAAAATTAACTCATCGTTCATTTTCTCCAGGAAGCCGATAGGCTGGATTGTCTGGTCGTATCCCAAACTCTGGAGATATTTGCATATCTACGATCTCGAAACAAAGTCACGCTTGACCCCTATACACGCGAAACGAGGCAAGAAAACTTGATCGTGTGGCCAGGCAAATGTAATTATTGGTCCTTTTTACAGAACCGATCGGAAATTTCTGTAACTTTAATTCAACGCGCAGCAGACATACCTGATAAATAACAGTAATTATTTTATGACTTTATTTTCCAGTCTTTTGAATGACATTTATTTTCTTGGTTGATAAACATTTTAATCAGTGTCTAGGTAACTTTACAGTTGTCACATTTACTTTAAGGAAGAAGTAGAAAAATACACAATTGTTGCATTTTAAAAAGTAATATTTTATTT
The DNA here is from genome assembly GCF_001263275.1 of Habropoda laboriosa. NCBI lineage: Eukaryota > Metazoa > Arthropoda > Insecta > Hymenoptera > Apidae > Habropoda > Habropoda laboriosa. Next base: position 1,359,346 of record NW_017100150.1, read on the forward strand.
TACACTATTCCTTAGCAATTACATAATTCAAATTATATTTATATATACTGTAAACCATAAATAGAAAAAACTGGTAGTTGAACGCCTTTCAAAATGATTTACTATTATACTAAACTTATTTTAATCTAGAGTTCTCTAAATAGTCTAATAGTCTAATATTTTTTCAACAAAATATTTACAGTATTTCCATGTATAATTTCTCAGTCTTCCGTTAAGATTTATCCCCGGTAATTCGTTAAGCATGCAATTATACAGTTCCATAAACACGGTTTTCCATTACAATTCACAAGTTGGAGGAACTTTCTATCATTGATTCGCTGTTTTCGATACACGGTTTCAGTCCTCGTTTTCACACGAATCTCACCCATGTTCCACTTTAGAAAGCCGATTCTGTCTACCGCGAGCGAATACCGAAAAATCGCCCACCGACGTAGCAGAACGAGCCGAAAAACAGGGAAACTCTCGATAGTAACACTTCCAGTACGCAACGCTACGTTCGCTTCGCGAGCGTTCTATCGGTTGACTTTTCGTCGTACGCAGGTATGACTGTGACGAGATCCATTCTTCCCGATGAGAAGATTAAAATAGAGAAGTACTGGAGATGAAGCAGGGAGAGAATGGTAGATGGGCGAGAGAGAAGACACTTTCTCCGGCTGTCGGTTCTTCCTCCCTATGAAGTGTCTTCGACTCCTCTCGACGGGGATCGACGTAAAGCAATCAACTTTGTGGTTTGGGAGCATCGAATTTGCCGCCTTCCTCCTTTTTTCGATCCTTTTCCAGTCGACAACGTTCAGACCGTTTTACCGCTTCGTGTTTTTTCTAAGGCTCCTCTAATAGCGACTATCACTCGAGGAAATATGCTATAAACTATTTTAACCCTGAAGAAAATTCTACGACAAGTTTAAAACACTCCTGGATTTAAATGGAGACTTAATAAAAATTCGCTAGAAATTAATGGAACTCTGGAGTCCCAGTGGGACTTAGAGACTTAATAAAAGTTCGCTAGAAATTAATGGAATTCTGGCGTCGCAATGGGACTCAGAGGGTTAATGAAAATTCGCTAGAAATCAATGGAACTCTGAAGTCCCAGTGGGACTTAGAGGGTTGATAAAAATTCGCTAAAATGTATGAAACTCTGGAGTCGCAATGGGACTTAGAGGGTTAATAATAAAACAATTCTATGAATTATCTTAACACATTATCGACGAAAGACACAAATTCGTGTCTTTTGTTTCTCAATTATTAGCGACGGCAGTCGCGAATCGTCATCATTAATTTTTCAACCCCTAATTCTCATCATCTACGCCTCTGTCATTAACTAAAGTATTAGAAATTATTTTTCAAAAACTCCAAACGTCAAACGTATCAATTTATCATTTTTCAGTGTCGCTCTATTTCACAGTACACCGTCGACAATGCGTTAAAACAAACGTTCCATCCTACAGCGCATCGGAGAAGCGTTCGTTACACCGAACGATCCTGCCGTACGATATTTCCTCGACTTTGAATACCTAATTATCCTAGCAGACGAGTTCTCGATCACTATTATCATACCACCATCGGGCAACAAATGAGCATAAATAAAACGTAGTTACGTGAGCACGGATCGTTGAACTGTGTACACGTAGCAGCCGCGTGTGTGCATTGATCTCGTCGTTATAGGAACGCGAACCTGATTTCACGCTCCGTATAGTCTATATAGTAACAGAAGGGTGTAGGAATCTGGACTATCTGGTTACGGTTACGATCAGTTAGGCCTTCGACCACGTGTGACAGCTCGACACCTTGGCCTTCTGCCCTTCCATCTTGTTACGTAGCCGTGACACTCGCAAATCGCATTCGAATTGAATTGTCGAACTTGGGATGGGAACTCGTTTCGTACGAAAGTCAGACACGGATCGACAGGATCGAGCGATCCGTGTAAACTTCCTATGAAACGCGATGTGATAAAATAAATATGTTTGGTGGAATTGAAACGATTACGAAATGGTTCTTGTGTAATACAGGAGAAACGTGATTATAAAAAGATAGGTCGACCAAGTGTTGATTGCTTCGGGTAAGTAAGGATGTTTAACGTTACCGTTTGCTTTTCCCTTTTTTGGAACTTGAGTGAATCTTTCTGTTATGCAACGTGGACGTAATATCACTGAAATGGAGAAAAGAGGAAAAGTGGTTTTGCGAGCTAATTTTTTTTATCGAAGAAGAAGAGTGTGTTTCCTATTTTGTATATTATGTAGACATTTGTTATGAACATGGAAAATTTAGTTGTTCTGTCTCTAGTTTTTACTGTTTTTTATTATTTTTTGGAAAAAAGGAGTAAGAAGAAAATTTTGAATAATGGATTAACTTTGTATTATTTTTTAACACATTTTACGAAAGCCTTTTTATGCCTTCTGCATAGTTAATTCTACGCTTATTTAAACTTTCACAAATGCTTCGAATTTTTAGCGCATTCTCAATGTCCTTGTGTTTTTATTCGAATACAATTGACAGCGAGATTGAAATAAACGAGTTGTTTACAAAGAAATTAATTTCAATCAAATTGAACGTATTACATCTGTTAGTTTAATTATTCGAATAGTTCAGAGAGAATCAAATTTTCGAATGCGACGAATTTCTCTATCAATTTAAATAGTATCAAATTTTCTGGATGCATAGCAAAAGAATTTTAAATACCAACACACCGAGTGTATGAAACGTACTAATCGTGCTAATTACAATCGACGAAGGAATTCTGTTCCCTCAAACAAAAACTCAAAACTGTTAGCAAACAGGTTTCCTCAGCTCCGAATTGAACGTTTAGCGAAACCGCGCAATTTTCTCGATCAACGAAACTTTTCAATTTCAGCTCACAGTCGACGTATCCCCTGATTTCATCGACGTCGAAGAAAGTTACCCCCGTGATACAGCGGCGACAAGGTGGGCACGAGTATCGGTATAAAAATTACAAAAAGTAGGTGACCTCCGTCTAACGATCTTGCAAAAATGTTCGGAAATCATATTCAAAAGATACTCGTATGTGGGCCGTGAATAAGCCCGAGGGAGTATGTCAGAAATTCTCGTTTCGTAAGTGAATGGCGTCCTTTCCAATAAGAAAGTGGTCTCGACACCGAAATTCCTTCTGGTAACAGTTCGATTCTTTTTTTCTTTTTGGAAATGAACTTACACGAACGTTTAATCAAGTAAACTCATCTTCTTCCTCTTTCTTTCTGCTTCCTTTTTCATCTATTTCTTCCCTCCTTCCTTTTTTCCCCGCAAGAAAATTAGCGTGTACACCGTGTCTCTAGCCGCATGAAACGATTGCGGCAAATATTGATCGTACAAATAGAAACGAGTGACGTTTTGTAAGAGGAACAATGCTATATTATTCAGCGTTACATAAATCGTTCGCTAATATTTGCTCGCTCGGTTATCTTTCTTTATTTGAAGAAATGTCGTAACAGGAAAGCGGCGGAAGAAGAAGAAGAAGACGAAACTACGATAGCGCGGAGAGAAAGATTCTAGTGGACAGAGGTTTCCGAACGAAATAATTATAAATTATAAATTGTCGAATTTTCAAGATTCCAAGTTGCGTAAGAGTTCGTTTGTTGCCAGCCGATGATCGCGTTGTTACGTAAAGCTTTTTCAATTATTACATTGTTACAGGAAAAAATGTTACGCATGAACAACGGTGTGAATATTGAATTGTTATTGTAAAAGTGAATTGCAATTGATCGATATCGGTGGCTACGTTCAAGTGTACGATTGCTTTTAATTAACTCCGTGGGACGATTATTTTGTTACACGAAAAATTGAATTTTATGGATGCTTAATTGGTTGCGTACAACTATATCCGCTCGTGTAATTCGAAGGATTTTCGCGAATCCTCGTAATCTTTTTATCGTTAATCGTTATTACGAACTGATGCGTAATGAGATATCGTAATAACGTGTTTCCTCATCAACGGTAAGTGAACGTTTTCGTTTACGAGTTTTGAGGATCTTATCGATGCAGGAAATGTAACTTTTATCACGTTACATTTGACAAATTTGTACTTTAGTGTTTACCTCTTTTTTTTCGGGGTATTTATGACCTTACTTGGAGGAGGAATTTTGTCTCGCGAAATGTGCCTTTTAGGGTGTGCGCAATCGCCATTAATTCGGAATAATTCAAAAAAATGAACGAAGAAATGTTTCCTTCTTTCGTCGCTTATGTAACTGTAAAATAGATGCGAATTACAAAATGCGTTCGCAAAAAGCGGCGAAAGTGTAACAGTTGCATTTTAACTACTTAACGCAAAAAACACGAAATTAATTCCACTTACAATCCTTCTATAAATAGATTAGTATTGAAAATTTTGATCTTGACATTTTGGAAATGTTACCTTCGTCAATTGTGAAATTAATAGTCCCATGTCTAAACTTGGATTACGCGTCGAGATTAATTTAAATTCAAAATGTGCCGTCAGTCGTAAATTTTCAATTAGTTGACAGAAGATATTAACGAATTTTTTTTTTATTTCTGTACACACGTTGTTAAGGATACTTGAGTTTAGACCAGGTTTACGATACGGACGTGACTCTTGTTCGTGCATCTCAATAGCAATTGACGTATCATAAACCCACGCGAGCTGAGGCACATGCGAGCGTGCGAGCGGTACCGTTATCCTGGGTTTTTCCCAAAAGCTCAGGTGACGCGTACCTCACCCAGAACACCCCATTTTTGATTAGGAGTTTTGGCCCCCCACCCAAATCTCACCCCTGTCAAGGGACCCAAATGGACGGATAAAAACCGTATAAAGGGACTGGGGTGATAGACAAAAAGGATATTGTTGTAAGAACACATTAGTGAAACATAGAGTCTGAACTCTGGTACGAACGATTACACGAATTTTGAACCTCAGGACATTGGACTCGCACACATTTAACATTTAAGAACTCAGTTACATTGCATTACCGTTACATAACAAACTGTGTTGCAAATAAAGAGTTATTTGCTATATAATCAGGTTTCATGAACATTGTGGGAGCCAACACACGTTGATTTCGTACAAAGAATTAACTGATACGAAGAAATCAATTGTAAGTGTGTGACAAAGGAAATTAGCAGTGTGAATAGCGAACGAGGAATTCAGCCATAAATTACTTTGTCGCAATTACATTAATTGATCTCGCAGTCTTTCCATTCTGGACTAATGTCAATTTTACTTATCGTTGCAATTACACTCGAATAAAACGTAAAAGACAAAACATATGTTAGTAAAGAATGTATTAAAAAAAAAGCATTACACTTCATTTTTCTACAAATAAAATAAAATAAAATGAATATAATTTATTTTACAGTTTTGTAATTATAGAATGGCGTTACTATGAAAAGCACAATTATTTAAGAAAATATTTTTAAAGCAATTCTCTCCTTGGATTTTTCCCTAATTAAACAATTCGTTTAACTGATAACGACAGAATGTGCTTTTCGTACATTTTTATATAACCGAGAGATCCAGGAAACGCAACGCACAGTACATGACATGATGCATCAGAAAATTCAGGAAGTTATTGCACATTCAAAAAGAGAACAACTGAAACGAAAGTCCCCCGTGGCCCTGTGCGCCATGTAACGGGAAAATTTCTCTTGATACGTGATTCCACGAATGCACTTTCCGATCTAGTGTACGCGACACTGGGTCCTAATGTGCGCGAACAAGCACGTACAAGTGTTAACACTTTACTCCGTTTTTATCGACAGCCCGATCATCATTTACCAAAAGAGAATACCAATTTGTCTCGTCTTTGTGAAATACACCGTCGACGTATAAGGAATTTTGTAACGAACATTTGTAGACGAAGAAGAAAGAAGAAATTAAATTGTTAGTTTCTCAATTTTCGGTATAATTAAGGAGTGCACATGTGGCGTATATATTTTTTATTAAATTTACTAAATAATGAAAATTATTCACATTATAAATAATATTACTATTAAGTACATGTTGTTTTATTAAATGGTGGAAATTATTAATGCAAATTTTTTTGGCACATCGTTTTTTATTTTGAAAGTTGTCAAGTAACTGATATATTATAATAATCGATAGAAGTAGTTAATGCTTGAAATTTAATTCGTAGAATAAAAAAATGTACAAATTTAATATTTAGGAAATAACCATTTATATTTTGCGCTGAAAAGAAAATGATTTATGTCCAACGGTGAATTCCAGTCGAGCAATTTAACACGCATTTAAATGATATTCCTTTTAAGAGTAATTTCCGTTCTCTCACTTCCTGCATCTAACATAATCCACAATAGTTACGTCCCCGTGCGTTTAGGTGTTTTTATTTATATAACGAATAAAAAGAATTTCTTGCCGAGCAACTGTTTCATATCCTTGCGTAACTTGCGATACTTTTTGCACTTTCCAAATGGAACAACAGTGATCAACAATAGCATTGTCAGCTGTTCTCAAGTAAAATAATGTAATTCACCTTCCTACAGGTAAAAATTCTGACATAATATATAAAAACAGATTTATCGTTCCCTTCGTAATCACGAGATTGCCATTGCAACGCAATATTTCATTTCCTCTGAAAAGCAAGCGCCACAGTAACACATTTAATCGAATTATAAAATAATTGTTAGTTTCCTAATTACCATTGTTGCCTTTATTTCCTTTCGAATTCGCCAATTGGACAGAAAATACACGTTGCAAGGAGCTAAAGAATTTTCAGCTCCTACTCTATACTAATCTCAACGGAATAAATATTAGAAATTAGTATTTCGTTATAATTTCGCGCTCTGCATTTTGCATTAGCACAACAAATAATCGGAACGTTTAACGCAAAGCTGAACGTCTTCGGAACGGCTTTTGCCTGCCAATCGAATTATTCATTTATTCGGCGAGATTGAAACTTAATTGTCTAGCTCTGTGCCGCGATATAGAATACCATTTGTCTCACTTTGCGCACGCCTCGCGACAAATTGTAAATTGTATACGGAACGAATTCATTTGGACACATCCGCAATAGTGTGAATGGAGGTAAAGGTTCCTCGTGCCGAGATAACTGCTCCGCTGTTTTCTCCCTATTCCTTTTTCGTTCGTCTATTTTCACTTCATCCTTTTACAGTTTTCCGTTTCTCCGCGTCAAGTAAATTTCATTTAACACCAATCACAGAGTAACTTGTTATTTTAATTACAGTTGCATATCCTTATTTTTCATTGTCTCTCCCCTTCTTTTCTCACGCGAACAACCGATTTAATTCAACTAATGCAAACGTTCGCGACAGTTATCGCTGTTATACGAAACTTACATTTTTTGGCTAGGTGATGTTATTTTGAACTTGAAATACGACTGTTGGAATTCACATTCGCGATAGGAATTTAAATTTAATTGTAAATTATTGCATTGCTTTTGTTTTCGTTCGGTCTCCATTTAAATGCAAATTCTTTTTTTTTCTTTTGTAGTTTGTTTCTTTTTCAAGGACAACATATTGCGTATACGTTGCATAATGAAGTAACTTTTCTGAATAATGAAGTTTTAATGAATTTTGAAAATTGATCGGAAATATGAAATGTTGTTAAATGAGAAGATTATTTAAATACATTATTTCCTTCACCTTTGCTTCCGTTATTTATGATGAATGATATTTGCAGGTTTTTTTTTTATTTTGTCAGCAGAGTGGATTAGTAATCTGTATCCTGATTTACATGGAATGTATGCCAATTAACAAACTTGTTATATTCGTTCCACTTAGCTTGAACACAGATCCACTTGTTGATCGAAACAGACCACTTTTATGAACAACAAGAATCAAGCCTGAGTACCGAGTGGTAGCTTAAATTATTCGCAGTTAACGTGGTGGAAATCTCTTTTGCACGCCACAAAGGTAACGCAAGTAACTGGATTATGACAGATTATACGAAACGAAGATTTTGTAACGCTCGTTCTCAGTGACAACAGGTTTGCTTTTTCGTAGATGATAAATTACAGCGTACTGTTGTTAAGTCTCCAAGAAAATTCTATTTCTTTTTTTTTCAAGCTAATCGATCGCAGACTCAGCTTTTCGTGCCTAAGAAAATTAATCTCGATCACTATACACTGAAAGTTTGAAAAATTCGCAACTTTAAGAATTTTTTATTACTCAAATCAATCGAAACGAATTCATCTCCGTGACGTCAATTTCAAATCTACGAAGAATCACAGCAGACTCAATATTGGTGTAAAATGGCGGATGGTCCAAAACTTCTAACAGATACTAAGACTTTCTAACAAACTTACAACAAACGCTACATTATTTAAACTCTGTCTGGCCCAAAGTGTCAAAAATTAAAAAAAAAGTCTCGTCATTTTACTTAAAAACGTGATCATCTTCACGTTCCACACTTTCTTCCCATTACACAGCCATTACGTCGTCGCTGTAAAATTTTTTCATCTCCCATTAAACTACCTTTTATTTCCAACCGAAACTTACAAGATCACAAAACGACTCATAAAAACGTAATCTCCCTAGCATCAAAAAGCACCTGTTACACATTTTCAAAATACCATAGCAGTGCAATAATTCCGATCCACACTTCCTCGACCGAAGACTCCACCTACAAACACACTTCCCAAAATTCCTCCCATCAAGCGGAAGAAGCTTACAAACGGATGTTCTCGCGGCGGATCCATCTGGCGCACGTTCCAGCGTTGACTACACCGCGCGAACAAAATCGTTTCAATTAATCGTAAACAAGGGCGGTGTGGCGCGGTCGAAACGTTAGGTCGAAAGGCCGACGATCGATCGACGGCGCGGCAGCGGCGGGGGGGGCTTGTGTACGTGACAGTTTATTTAGCCAAATCGGGCACACCGGGCATTCTTATTCAGTGAACACACGGCTCGTGCACCAAGCTCAAACTTAATTACACCGCGATGAGCATTTACAACGCAACAGTAAGGGCATTTGTCTCGCAGCTCGCGAGCGTTAACGACAAATTGCGAATTGCATTCGGAACGAATTCATTTGGCCATGTCCGGAATGGCGACGACGGAGGTTACTCATGCCAAGGTAACACAGAGAACGATCAGCTTCTCCTCTTCCAACCCTTCCCCCCTCTTCACCTTTTCACTTCCTTTCACTCCAACGGATTCCTGTCCTTGTTACAACGACGTTTGTCCGCCACGGCGGTACCATCGACCACACTCTGTCCGTCCACCACCTTCTCTTTCTTCGACCGGCTTCCTTTCCGCGCGACGAGTGGTCGCAATTGCCAGTGGCGACCGGATTTTCCGGAGAAGGGAACAGTACGTAGCGTACTGTATACCCGCTGTTGGCGGCTTCGAACCGGAACGAATCGCTTCGAAGAGCACGAAGCAAGTCGGCGACCCAGCCTCGGGCTTCATCGCCGCAACGCGTAATCGCTCGACGATTTACCAATGGCAGACTTATACCTTAGGCCGTGTTTTAGAAAGTGCAGACGCACTCTCGATCACGTGCTCGATCCAACGATCTCTCACGCCTTCTCGTTCCACCCTCTTGCTCTTCTTGTGTGTTTCCCTCTTTGTCTTTCGTCGATCTTCCCCTTCGAGTGGTTTTTCCCGCGCGAAGACAGGTTGGCAGGTAGGCCTACGATTCCTCTGATTGATGAAGGAGGAAGGAAAGTTCTGGCTGTGAAATCGGATCGGCCGGAGACCTGATGAGACTGTGGGATGCTAGAGTTCAATGGGTTAAGGCGTTCTGTTTCTATTGTTTTTTCTTTTTCTGCTGGTTTTATGGTTTCTGTGGGGAGTGTGCTTTGACGAGGGAATGTAACGTGCGTTTCTGCGAGGTTAGTTTTAGGCTTGTTGCAACAAGCAAATTGTGATATTTTTTGTGAAAGTGTTGATGCAATTGTTGCTAGGAGGGTGGAAAGATTTTTCAGGTGTGAAAAGAAATTGAAGGTAGCGTTGCATGGTATTAGGTCTTTGGAACGTGATATGACGGATTCATGAGTTAAACTTTAAATACTGATAACATGGTCAAAATTTAATTTTAAGCTCCAGATTCAGCACTTTTCTGTTAACGAATTACAAGCCTATTGCTATAAAAATTTCAATTTCTGGGCACAATAAATTCCTCTAATTTATTTCTGTATTTTTTTATGTAGAAATATAGCTGTTCCTATCACGAATTAATATTTCGTGTTGCATATTATTACACAATTTTTATTTAAAACCGAAGAGCTGGAGACAAATTTATTTTCACGTTACAGCTTCGTTGACAGTATTATTGGAAAATTATATTTTTCATCTCACGAATCTGAAAAAAAAGTAATATCTGTTTTCTTCCACGATCTTAATTCTAAATGAACACACAGCGTCAGCTGGTTTACAATAGCCGGTTATAAAGCATAACAGGTGCAAGGCAAGTTCATGCGACAAGGACGCTTTCACAAGCCTTTGGCGGCTATTTAATGGACATTCGGAACTTCTAGAAGAGTTTAATGCTCTTTTTAATTGCTTCGGGTAAAACTAGACCATTAATTCAATTGCTTTGTATAACTACATTGCTTGCAGTTAACAAAATACATATCAATCATCGGTAGATCCTCTATCGAAGAAATATTTCAGAATTTTCATTATGACTAAAATATTGAAATCAATAATTGTCTTACATTTCGTTAACTGTAATAGTTTGTTGCATGTATAGATATACAATGGTTAGTTAAGGTCAAGGCTTTATTTTTAAGGCAGAATAGAAGGATTTATTTTCGAGAAAAATCATTTTTAATAGTTTGCGGTTCCAAAAACTTTTCCGATTTCTAGGAAGAACGTTTTCCAATAACTCAGGTAATATGTTACGTAGTAAGAGTAAGTAGTTATGTCATGGGTGTTAAGTACATTGCCTGGAAAAAGATAAATGCCTGTAATAAGATCTCAGAATTGGAAGGAAGTCTGTATATAGCGAAATCTATTGTCAAAATCGAGTCGACAAATATTTAAAGTTATTTTTCTCGAAAACAACTTCCTCAATTTTCTTCATTTTCTTCATTTATTCTCGATTTAGTTTCTCATAGAGAATCACTACTTTTCCGTTTGTACCACTAGTTACACGGCACTCTATAGAAATTTGCATTTAGAGATGATTTTAAACTAATTTAAGAAAATTAGGGAAATTAAGGATTTTGAAGGTAGACGAAGATATAATATATTTATCACCAGCATTAAAAAAAAATTCCAGCATACTTATTCATAAATCTCCCAAATTTCTTCTCTTACGTCAAAGACCACTCGAAGGGAAGATCAGATGCGTTTTCCGAAGCAGCGTCCAACTTTCACCTGCGACGGGCAATTTACAAGGAACGTATTTTTCAAAACCGTGTCATCAAGGAACATCCATAAACACGATATCCCGTTATATCAATTAAATGCGAATCGGATTCATTCACGGTCATCCTGATTTTCATACTTTCTCTACCTAGATCTACAGAAAATCTAGTTACTCGTCATTTACAATTCCACTTCGTTAAAAGAGATTGATAACCGAATATCCGTTGGAGAATAATTCTCCTACAGTTATACTTCAATCACCTACAAATTGTTACATCCTCCATCTAACAAGCATTTTCTCGTTAACGATTCCTAATAATTGCTCCAAGATTCAACCAAGACGAGAAAATTCGTTCCCCATTATCCTCATAAATACTCAGAATAATAAGGAAGCTAAATTTCGATTTTACGTTTAATACAAGTACGATAAACTTCAGAGAAGAAGTATACTCTCGAGCATGTGTTTTGTATATACGTATATACAGCATGATGTCTGCTCGCACATTTGTAAAAGCCTGATACACGTGTATCCATGGTTAAAAGTGGTCGGTGAATCCCACGGTTGGAATTCAGTCTCTGTAGAGAGTACTGTTCGATCGAGTGACCGTGAAGTCGAAGTTTGCCTCTACAAATGTATATTAACGATCGCTGGAAGATACGAGAGACGTGAAGGAAGAAGTACACGTATATACTTTCTTCCCTTCTTTTTCCAGTGATTTAGCACGCTCGTGGACAAGTGTATTTCAACATTTCTCACCGAATAGACGAGTTATCCGTTGAGGAAAGTTGGAAAAATTGCTCGAGACTTGGTGAGTTATCGACCTAACTACGTTTTTCTTTCGTCGTTCCGGAAGAATGTTTCTACCGTTCAAAAATATTCGTTGTTACAACAGCCAAAGGTAAGTGTCGACAGAAAGTATGGTGCTTTTGTGTTCTTTATAAGGGACGATTACGTTCTGCATGATTTTAACGATGAAACAAAGCTGAATCGCGCGACTCGATTGACAGAATAGCGATTTCCGAGAACATCACTTTCGCTTACGGGCAAACTTCCTTATGCGGGATAAAGGTAACTATTTTCACGTGAAGCTGCGGAATTTCTTTAAACATACAACACACTCTTAAAGGAGATGATTTCTCTCGAGTAAACTGAGTTTGTGGAATAAAGTTCGATTCAGATTCGATTCACTCCGTTTCTAAATTCATCTTTAACCCTCCGGAAGCAAATTAGGTAGTTTGTGTCCTAGTCTAATTTTCATACTGTTTCAAGCTTTGAAAAAATTTGAGAGAATCCTGGAGTACTTGCCAAAGTCTCTACTACATTATACAATTGTTTATTAAGTTATATCTTTAAAACGGTTTTCAATAAAAATAAAAATTCTTGGGATTTTCTTGGGTCGTCAAAGACCCAGATTGCCTACCAAGGGTTAATTTACTTTATTTAATCCTTATGGCAATAATCGGGTACCTTTTTAAGCGTTCTCACTTAAAATACTTAATCTTCCTGAACATCCTTAACATTCCTATCCGTGTTTGCTTCAAGTTTAAAAACTACTAAAATTGGACGATAAAGTAGACGACAATTGTGCTTATCGACACAAGTGTTAATGCATCGTTACAGTATGAAGAGATACAATTCCAAATACAACATTCTCTACCTAAAGCTGAGAGAAAACTACAATGAAAATTAATCTAAAAAATTAGCATAAAATCTCAATTTGCAATCAGAGTCGTACGCATGCTGTCCAATCGCGTCCCGTCATTCTTCGCGACATTCTCTTGGTATATCCGGCGACACGGAGATTTCACCGGGTGACTCACTGGGCTAGTATCTGCCCGGTGAAAACTCGGATGTTCCGTGTTTAAATTGTAAATTTCAATCCGTTCCCGGTTGCACGAGCGCTCCGATCGAGGATCCGACCCAAAACTGCGTAAGAATTCCGCACACTGTGGCCACTTCCTGGCCACCGCGATCCCGATGGCTCGGGGCCGCTTTCGATTCGCGGACTGTGTAAAAGCTGACAGCACGCGAACCTGAACACGTGTGTATTACACAGACGGCGCAACGATAGTTTCGCGCGGACTCCGGTCCACGTAAATGGAGCAACAAATTACGACGTTACGTTACCATTGCCAGCAATAGGATATTACACGATGCGTGTATTACGGCTACGTGATCGTTAAGCTGTTACCGCGTTAAGAGGTATCCTGATCTATGACGGTAATAGTATCGCGTAGATTATTGATGCCAGGTAAATTCTAGCTTTGACACGATTCGATGTACGTACTTTCTCAAACGAGAACTCTTTCGCTTGGTTTATTCTATTTTCAGGTAACGTAGAGGTGAAGTGGGTGCAATTAATTTTCTTCGAGATCTCTGTCTCTATTTTTTAAGGCATTTTTGATTTATGGCGGTGATAGTTCGGTAAGAAACTCTTTCGCTTAGTTCACACTATTTTGAGGTGACATAGAAGCGAAGTGGGGGTAATTAATTTTCTTTCAGTTCTCTGTCTCTATTTTTTGAGGCATTATTGATGCCTGGTGTTTGCCAGGTGTTTTTGATTTATCGCGGCAATAATTTCACGGAGATTATTGATGTCAATGGAACGATAGGCTCGACACGATTCAGAATACTGTCTTAAACGAAAATTCTTTCGCTTGGTTCATTTCATTTTCAGGTAACGTAGTAGTGAAGTGGACGATTCTGACATTTGTGGTATTTTGGATCGATGCTTTAATATAAATAAATTTGTTAAGAATGAGGATTCTGCATTGTTCCACGCAACATATATTCTAAATACGATGTAACGAAGTTTGAAAAATAAAAATTTCCATTTTAATTAACTATTAATGATTAAATTTCGATTTTAACTGAAAATTGACATTTTCAATTTTATCACAAAAATTTTATTCAATAAATGGTACATTACTTACCATTCACGAATACCAGATACTCATTGTCACGTCCCAAATAGACAATTTGGTCCAGTACGCTCGAACATCGAAAGTATTTCAAGGATTCAACGTTCCCATAAACCGGCTACAACGAAACAAACCGACAAATCTCTCGTCTATTGGATGCTAATTTTTTGTAAGTGATTCAGACCTACTTAAACAGCCATCACGTCACACGGGCAATCATAAACGACAAGTTTCACTGAATCGAATTAACCATGCCGACGAATGTCGAAGTTTACAGCCCGTAAACAGCAAATTGCGCCTTGACATACGTGAAACCGAAAGGAGGGAGGAAAATTTCAGTGATCTAGATGCACGCTACGTGAAACATTCTATTGGAAATGGGTTATGAAAGAAATAGTCTTTTAACTTTGTAATATGCTATTTATTTACGGACTCAGAGGAAATGTCTTTACGCCTATTGAATCTTCTAAAGGACTGTTTCTGGGCATCCAAAAGGAAAGTTGGGGTCCCCTTATACCCAGGAACTGTTTACTTTATCGCATTGTGCAGCGCGTAACTCGAAGACGGACACCAGACGCATCTGGTGGAAGCCTTGGTGCCTTTGTTTAAAATAACGCGGAGACATTTTTGTCCTCACTTGATTATTTCCATAGGGTGTTGTTAGAAATAATCCAACACATTCGTTCACGTGCGAACAAAATTCGAACGGTCCGAGAGAAGCGTTCCTGGAATAAAAAAGTACTCTAACTGGCGACTATTTGAGTAAGGCGAAGTAGATGATAGACAGAAGGAGGGGGGGAACTTAGATGATAAACTCCGGTAAAACACGAGCGCTGTAAACTTTCTCCAATAATGGTCGACATCAAACCAATTTCGTGGCCGCGTCATTACCCGACATACTGCTGACGACAATGGAGGGAAAAAAAACATTGGTAGGATGATTCAGAGGTATGTTTGCAACTGTTCGTCGGTCGTTTTTCCAGGAGAAAACTGTGTATGTACAGATGTATCGTTTGTTTCAACCGTTTTTACTAAAATGTAATAGTTTTCAAGTATGTACTTAACTTTTTGCCGATTCTTGAGGAAGTCAATTTTATTCGATAGTTTCCGTCAGTGAGAGTATTAGGTGAAATGTTGGTTTCGAATTTTATGGACGAAATATTTATTTACTTTTTTTTTAATGTAACTTGAGATGGTTTCGACATTTTGAAATATTTTTATGCTAATTATGTTTCTCTTTTTCTCATTGCAATCCTTGCTTTGCTATTATAACTTTTTTGTTAGGGATATTTATTTTGTTTTTGTTAGAAGCAGATGTTTGTAATTGCTGATTATATTTTAACGAAATATGTAGTGTAATTCTGAAGAAAACAAACCTTGACAAATTTAATTATTTACAGTATTATTGAAAATACTGTGTCATGTAGAATCTTGAAATAAGTGAAGCTTAATTTCATCAAGAAATTTTGATTCCATGTTAATTAAGTTAAATATGAAGAAAAGCACAAATTGCACAGTGCAATAAAGTGATTACAATATTAATATTCGAACAACTGTTTTACAATGGAATTTTGCATCTTTAATGTTATATTATTGTCGAATAGGAATTATTTCAACAACCCCTACAAGTACAGATACAAAGTGCATTGACAGACTCATATTCATTATAGAAGTGACATGAATAACTTAATCTGTGTGATAGTACGCTTACAATTCCTCCTTATCCACATTTCCATTGTTACCCAAATTCTCCCAGAAATGCCAAGTATTCCAAAAAAAAAAACCTCACACAAAGTTTCCATTTTTCACAGTTTTGGTTGTTTTCGAAGGTCGTAATCTAGCCGCGTCACACGGTACGTGCTTCCCCTGCAAATTGTTAAACAAAATAGCCGTACACGTGTGCGCGCGAATCTTCCATATTTGTTTCATTTATGGCACCGGCGTAACCGGAAGTGAACTACGAGACTCGAGCGGGCACTCGATGCACCGAATTCTCATTGTTGCATTGTGATGCTCTCGAGTGTCTCGTTACGTCGCCCGATTATGGAGGCAGCCGCGTTACGAAAACTCCGCTCGTTCCTTTTTACGAGGACGAATTTATGGAAGGGAAATACCTCTAGCGACGTATTTCCTTTTTCTAACTTCAGAGGAAGCTGCCTCTTGTAGGTACGTTGCTCGATAGTAAAACAGAGGCTGGCGCGTGCATCTTCGCGCATACAATTCATATTTTCCCGTGTATATGCTATAGTGTTTTATGGATTCAGATTATACGGTATTGTAATTTACAGATTTAAGACGAACCTATAACCGTAGAATTAATAAGCGATAACGTGAATTCGTGAGAGGAAAATAAAGATCCGAGGGGTAAACCACCCCTGAGGCGTCTGAAGATAAGCAAAGTTTGGGAATTTTTTTTATAGGTACCTACTAAATGAAAAGTTTCCAGTTTTTCGGAAGATGTAAAAGTAACTTTCAGCTCCTTTGTACGATTTTTAGAAAGTGAAAATGTTACAAAATGGAGGAGTTGAGTGGTGTACCTCTTTGAAGGAAGTTTTGGTTACGAGATGCTGCGAGATCGTAAAAAGTAGATTCGTTAGGTTGTTTCATATGGAATGGACGATTTCACAGCTGCGTAAGGTTGTCAGAATTGCGTTCTTAAATTTGTTAGCAGACGACAGTTATTGTACGTCAATTTAATTTTAGAAGTTAACCAGAACCGAAGTGAAAATTAAGGTTAATCTGAACTATCTGGCATTTAATAGTAAAGTAATTGACGAATCACTACTGATTAATTGGTAGATTGTGTGCGAATCAAGATTAATTTCCATTGACCACATTTCCCAGCCAAGGTTTAACAACAAAATTGAAGAAGAAACATTTTCAAACACCTCCTTGCACCTAGAAATGAAGAGTTGTTTTTTAACAAAACCACAAATAACCTTGTTTTCCGATGCTCAAAACGCTTTGAAACCAGTGCATCGTACTCTGATTGATAAATATCATTTTTACCAAAACTACAAACGTGAAAAGTTTCATCGATCGTTTCATCTGCAACAATCTAATATTAATAGGCGATACACGAACAATTCCACAAGTATTGCACAACCAAAGAGCTACTCTTACCGGTGAAATTACGCTAACGCGAACACGAGTGCTCGAAGTTTGCCGACTGAAAAATATTCGGCTTGAAAAATGAATCGATAGTTGTGCAAAGAAAAAAAAAAAAAATGGCAAAACACGAGAGTAACAGGGGTCAACAAGATTTCGACGTTACAATTGTCCCCCATAGGGGCTGAATGTAAAAATTTTCACCCGGCTGATTCGAGCGGAGGGAATTTTTCCACGTGACAATGGTACTCGGGCGTTATTTATCAGGCTTTAAAAGCGCGGACAGTTTACGATATATTTAACAGAAGCCGGTTTTAAAGTTTCATTGCTGGCAGCTCTACTTTTAACGACATAAACCAAACATTAATTCGACCGAGTCACTCCTGGATAGGTGGCCGCGAATTGGCCCAGCTGTGCTCATATACTGCCAGCCAGACGTTTAGCTCATTTAGCAGGGCGAGATCAGGTGCGATAAGCCAACAGCTTCTGATAAATGACTCGCATCGGTATTTACCAGATTTTCCGATATTATAATAATTTCCTCCTAATTAATCTGCCTGTACTAGGATACGTGTATTGATTTAGTAAATTGCCTGAGACCGCTAACGAGCGATCACACAGGCGTTTCTCCTTACTTGCCTGCTGGAACATTGTTTAGCGATTCACGTTCAACGAGCTTCGATGTATAATACTGTGGACGTTGAAAAATGTATCGATTGAACGTTAGAAAGTGTGCTAATTTATTCATTAATTTCTTATTAATATGATGTTATTAATTTTGTTATATTCATTTTTATTATATTATCGTTAATGTAATATAATATAAACTGTTATTTGCGATAAATTAGAGGAAATGTTTGAAGTTTGGAAAAAGAGGTGAATGGAGGTTGCACTTGAAAATAAATCAATTAAAGAGAGGTTTTTAAAGT
>NW_017100150.1:1377625-1394582 GCF_001263275.1 Habropoda laboriosa
TAGATTTTGTTATAGTCTGAGCGATAGAATTTTAAACAAAGTGTAAATAAATAAATTATACTTGGTGTCTGATACATGAAGCAAAAAGTTCTGTGAATGTTTGTATAAATGATACTTTCTCAGACTGAAGAATCTAAGAGCTGGAACACCTTCGTTTCAAATGTTTACAAAGGTTTATTTTCTAAGCTTACTAGAAAGTTGCTTGCTCAGCTATTTCATGGAAGTTCAATATCATGGTTGCTAATTACACTTCGAGTACACCTCACTGACTAACCTTGACACTACTCTTCTTCTATTCACAGTTTTTTCTCGTCTTGTTGAAATAGTATAATTTTCAATTATTTTCTTTTCAAAGAATTATCTCCATTGTCTTGAAAATCGTTCTATTTTTCATTCATAAAGTCATAAAGTCAGTCCACTGATTTTCAACTGGTGCGCTGTCCACAGGTGTGTCCAAAATTCTTCAATTCAAATTAAAAAGGAATAACGAAAGAAAATATTATTCTTTTTGTAAATCAGTCAAAACTGTATACTTTCTTGTCAGATCAGCGACAAAATATAATCATTCTTCGGTATACCACACAATTCTAGCAATTAGTCTTTAATTAAATTAAAAATCGATTTCAATTAATTCTTATATTATTGATTATTAATATTATAATTAAAAACGTTCGGCCTAATCGAAAGAGAAACTTTCTAAACTTACTCTAAAAAAATCTAATCATCATTCAAGCCTAATCACCCCATACCACGTCGACTAAACAAGTAGAAACTCATTAAAACGCTTCAGTGTCGTTTTCATCTCTCCTTCCATAACAAATTATGTACAAACAAGCCTATAAACTCACTCTCTCTCTCTCTCTCCGAGGACACCGTAACGTAATTCACATATGTTCAACGGGAAAGAAAATCGGTTCCGGCATTCTGCGGCGCATTTTAGATGCAAAACTCTCGTCTCGTTTGGTGATTTCTTCGAATGCGTGTTACACGGGACGACCTCCGGGAGAAGCAAAAGAAGAAAGTTTCAGCTGGTCGTGAGAGATGCTACCGCACCTGCGCGCATTCCATACGGCTGACCCGAAAATTTTAACGTCTGCCGTGTGTTCAAGTTGTTCGTGGATCGCGTGCCGATACCTTCACCTTGGCTAGAGATCTCTACGCGACATAGAGGAATGGGCGATTACACGGCTATGCTCCACGGTGGGCCTTGAACGTGAAAGGGAACGACACTCTTGAATATTCTCTTGAATATTCAACGAAAATTTCTCGCCGAAACGACGAATTTATACATACCAGGCGTGACTCTTCGTGAAAGTGTTTGAAGATCTTGGTCCTGGAAAAGATGGCGGGGAGTAATCGATTTATTTTTAGTCGATGATATCGAACTGTCTCGCTGAATTCAGTTTTTTGGTGAAACTTTAGGTAGATTCGTGTAGAAGCTTGAAAATGATAAGGTATATGTGTAGGGTGATGGTTGAATTAAGGAAAAGTGTAATGGGGACAGTGAAAGTTTCAAACACGTGCTTTATGAATCATCGGAAAATATTTATGTATTTTGAAAGTAACGAGGTGGTAATTAGTTTCGTATGGTTGTAGATAATACCCTTTCAGTATTATGCCTGTAAGAAAATAGGAGTGATTTTTAATAGCAATTACTATTGATATTCTGAAATGTGCATAATGTCTAAAGAAATTCCTCGTCTAGTGTGATTACACGAGAAAAGGAACATTATGGTTACGATACGTCATATGTTAATATTACTTTGTTTATGAAATGGAAATTTTAAAAAATCTCTAACGATCTTAAATATATTTTCCAAGTTCGTAAAAATAGTATTGTCATTATCATTATTGCTTTTTTATTTAACGAGAATTTTTTAAAATTTATTAATTTTCAAATATGTTTGATTTTATTGAGAAGAAGTTAGTTAGAATTCATCAGGATTTGAATCTTCACCCTTTCATATTTGCATGGTACTAGACATATAAAATTTGTGAAATTACATAAAAAGTTACACGAAGATTTTGAAATCTTATCCGGCGATATTTATGTTTAATTTATTACAACAAAATTTGCATAATGCGTCTCGAATAGCATGCAAACTATGTGTAGTACCTATACTTGCATCTCGGCTGACAATTCCTCTTGAATGAAATACACGAAACCAGATACAAACCTGTTATAACTTTTCTTTCCCCCGACACGTAGATATTTTATCAAGTAAAGGTGACTACATCTTGCATGACATTGTTAAATATTCATTTAGTTTATGAAAATTTCGAAAATTGACCAAGGAACTTCCTCAAAGTAAGTTCAGATTTAGTGCTTTCTCCAGAATCGTTGCAACAATATTAATTCACACCTGTCTACCTTAAATTACGTAAATTATTTTCTAAAAAAAATTTTGAGCATAATTACCATTGAAGCATCGACCGTATCTATAACAATGAAAAATTGAACGAAAACAGTGTTAAATCCACATCAGCCAGTTATCCAACGTTCATTTCCATCGAACCTAATATCAGTTCGTTACTTATTCACGGCAAATTACACGTTTCCCCTGCAAATTACTTCATTCGATTACATAAAACGTTCTACGCACAAAAAACCCTCATCGTTCGCGTTATTCATGTACACACCTGTATTAGCGAAGAGCATCAATTACACATCAATTTTCCGCGTAATCTTCGTTTCGTTTCCTTGATTTCGAAGCCGCTGATTTCCTTGAATTCCGAACACCGGAAACAGAAGAGAAGCGGCGCGCGTGTTTGGTAAATAAACATAAAGCGCGGAGGGGAGGAAAAATCACGGGCAAAGCGTACGTCGTTGGACAATTAATTCCAGCACATGTCGCGACTAGCCACCTTCGCTGCTTTTGCATAGTGCACAGACTTCCGGCCGAAACAATTTTGTTTGCGGCTCTTTCGTTATTTCGGGGGCTTTTGCACCGGTACAGGGAAGCTCGCTCGGTGGATGCACCGTCGACGAGCGAGCAAAGCGAAACCCGCGAGGGGCGGCACTTTTGCCCTGAATTATTGATGTCAACGTAATGGACTTCAATGGGGCTGCGCAGATATATACACGCCGCTTCATCCTGCATGCACGCGTCCGGAAATTACGCCTCTCCTCTTTTTCTGCACACGTACAGACGTCTTTAGAACGTGCACGGGGTATATACAGACTGGGGACGGATTAATTCAACTTCGTCGTGCCTTCACCGTCTCCCAATCTTTATCTAAGATTCCCGAAATGAGGAAGAGGGCGATAACGTTCCGGCCGGAAGAATAGCTGGTATCGTTAAGTTGGGATCTTCGTTGAAACGTTTTTATTTTTAATGGAAGTTGAACGAAGTACTGTGCGGCGCTCGGGAGTTTGCCCGCGGGGCAGCACAGGGGCAGGAAGGGCGCTTCGTCGATGTTGTCACGTCGGCCAATAATGACAACGCATGTGTCGTATTTTTATGATTTGGTTAGAGAAAGTGGACTTACGGGGATGTGACTAAATCAAAGGAGCAAACTTCTGAGCTCTGCAAAGTAGGTATTTTAAATCTACGATTGCTGCAGGCGGAAGTAAGAGTTTCTTTGTGATAAGAACCGCGATGTGAGACATTCGGAAGCTTAATTCTTCGTAAATAAAAACAATGTGAGAAATTTAGCTTGGTGGAGTTAGTCACTTTGGGTTCTATGATGCTGGGAAGCATCATCAGGAAGTGAAGGGTCTTAACGAAGTTTGCACATTTTGCAACGAACCGTATGCCAATTCAAAATTCAAAGAGGTTTGCAATTCGTGTCATGCTTCGATACTAAAATTTCCAAAACTTCCAAAACTAGAATCAATCATTTTAGCTTCTTAGTGGTTCATTTCAAATTTCCCAAGCTTCCTACTCGATTGATTTCACAAACATCTGCAAAGAAACCCCGCAAGTATCCTTCGACTGTGCAGACTACCCTTGTAACGTGGGTCTGAATCCGCTAACATCCCGAATTCCGTCAGAGAATACTCAAGTCGAGACCTTGGAAGATGTAGCTGGCAGTCTAAAACAACGTCTATACGTCCCGGAACATTTATACGTGTATGTATCTGCGAGTTTCATTAATTAAGGGAAGGAACATCTACCTTACGTGCAATTTGTAGCTTACACAAGTACAGTGGAAAGAGAAGGGAGTCTCAACGTTATAGAAAGTTCTCTCTCTGTGTGTGTACGTGTCTGTCTGTGTATGTACATAAGACAGAACCGGAAGCGGAGTGCGCTTAACCAAGTGCATTTCTTACACCGGTTGAATTTCACTCGTAGCCGAGGATCGAAGGTCGGGTACACGGACTACAAGCTTTCGGTTACGATATCGTAAACTATTTGCCGCAGGAGACTGCGGTATATATGTCTCGGTTTAATTTTGACGCGGAAATGTCGGTTTCCACTTGTTCAGGAATCGGGCCTGGTTAAAGCTGTGAAACAGGTCGCATTTCTATTTCATTGTACTCCGTTCTTCACCTGAGAATTACATTATTATTGCACGATAATTAACCACTTCAGCGAGACTTGTGCTGGTTGGTTGGTAGGTCGCTGTTAGTGTTACACTTACAATTGATCGTAGAAATGGCAACCGTTGATAGAGATAGGAAGAAACAAGAGATAACGTTTCCTGCAACATCGTTCTTTACGTTCATTTTTCTTTGTAGAAGATTTCCTTTACCTGCTACCTTCGTTCTTCGTTCTTGAGCACCGATAGTTCCTTCCACGTGATATTTCTCTGGAAATTTCCTCCCGTGAAACAGGTTTCTCTCGTCCTGTATCTCTAATTCTCTTTTGTCTTCGAGTTCTCGAATTTCGAACTTGTCGGTTTCAAGCTTGTCTGTTTGTGTTGATATCGTGTACTTGCCGTTGGAACGTTGTAAAATTAAATACCTGCCTTTGATTGTTAATATTATTCTGGTTTGAAAATGTGTATCAACGTTTCGACGTTATTCAGGTATAAAAATAGAATTTTATTTTCGTAACGTTCAATGGTTTCTTGTCTGGTAGCAAAAGTGTATCTCCAACGAAACAGCCTCTGAGTTGTAGTATTTAATCGATGCAACAGTGATTGCCACAACTGGAAGTTCTGCGATGCGTATAAAATTGTGTTGTATTGCATAAAAATTTTTCCACGCAGTCACGAAACCCATTTGTCTATGCGATATTGATTTTCAATTTACGTCT
Source organism: Habropoda laboriosa (assembly GCF_001263275.1). Taxonomy (NCBI): domain Eukaryota; kingdom Metazoa; phylum Arthropoda; class Insecta; order Hymenoptera; family Apidae; genus Habropoda; species Habropoda laboriosa. The sequence goes on from NW_017100150.1 coordinate 1,382,827, forward strand.
CCGCATTTGCGTGACAGCGAGCGAGAAAAACATGCATACTGATAATGATAGATTTCGTTGTTCAACCTTATTTTATATCCGTTTCAAGATTTTTATGTGATAAAAGTAGCCTCGATAAAAACGATAAAAGCAACGTTCCACTTTTCAGACATACTGTAAAAAAATCTATCTTATCGAAAGTTCGTAAAGTGGAATATACATAATATTTTATATCGTGCACTAAATTGGGTTCTACGATTAAAGAGACTGAATTTTAAATGTGTTACTTTTTTAACTAATACTGTGTTTCACATAAATTCGTTAAAAATTGGTAAAACATTAATATTTTAGTATTTCAACTTCAACTTCCAGAAACAAACTTCTTTCACATAATTCAAAACGTAACAGCTAACTAACGTAACGTCAAGTAACAGCTAGCAGCTAAATGAGTTTGAATAATTTATAGTTGTATACAACGAAAGACGAAAATCTAACAGAAAAATACTGAAAATTGATCAATTTTATTGAAGATTAGATCAATTAATCTTCACTACGTCCAATTCATTCAAATCCAAAGCTTGCTGAGATCTAACAAAAATACTGAACCGATCAATTCTTCAGCAAAACGTAATATCTTCATAATCTCTGCTATTTCTTTCAAGATATTCCACGTCCATTTCATTCAAATCTGAGAATCCGCGTTTAAACGACCAATTTCTAGTACCCCCAATTATGGCACCTGGTGCAACAACGTTGGTCGAGTAAAGAACGCAGGATGCGAGAAAGTTGATCGATAAAATTTCGAGTGTTCACGTAGGCACCTCGATAAGCATCATCAGCGGTCCAATACTCGGAGGCGCATCTTTCCTCGTCGGGTCAGAGACAGGGCTAGCCTACTTTCTCCACAAAGAGAATTTTTAACCGATGTGTGAGGGTTCCCTCTCCCTGTCTTCTCATCCTGACCGTCGTGACTCTCTTCCTCCCTTCCACCCTGCAACCATTCACTCTTTACCAGTCTCCTCAGTTCATTCCCTCTCGCTCTCTCTTTACGGTTTGTCGTTTCCTTGATTTACTCGGCAAGCTCACCGGAGAATTCCTCCGACTGGTACCCCTCTCAGAGTCTATATAAGCGGACTGTTCATACGAGACCGAGCATTTTTTGTGTTAGTAGTGACGGAGTCGCGGGTCTCCTTCGTCAAAGAGGCTGACTTGGCCGGTTCAAGAGTGTCAGGATGGTGTGTGCGACGCGTCACGATAGATCCGTGTCCGATTGAAGCTAAGGAGAAACGCTGATACCAGGAGGAACGTCGTCTATTCTTTCGGTGTGTCTTCGAAGTAAAGAAAATAGAGAGAGAGAGAGAGAGAGAGAAATAGAGAAATAGAAGAAAGAGGAAGAAGACGAGACGTGTCAACGAGGCGAAAGCAGCCTGGGAGTGTCGTTTAATTTTTGTGTACAGTGCGGCCAACGATTTGCGCGCGTGCAACCATGCTTCGATGTAAGGTAGGTGCGATCGTGGATCCTCATGCTCGTGAAAGTCAACGATCTTCACTGAGTACACGAGGTTACTCTTGATTTTTCGGTTGCATGTTCGCGTGTTTTGTGTTTCGACAGGTGATTCGGACTGGTTTGGGAAGGACGAGATGGTATGATACTTGATGAATTGTTCGAGGTGATTATGAGATTGCAGGATGGATTGTTATGAAGATATGTTTTATCGTAGAAGTGATTCTTTTTGGACGAGTCTCAGGATAGTTGTTTGCTAATTTTTTACGGTTCGATGGAAGCTGGCAGTTTTTAGTGCTAGGACAAGCAGAATTTGATGTAGATTTTGTAATTAATCGTGACGAGTAGTTGCAATGAATTTCTAATTCAACTCCTCGACTTGCGATTTTTTTTGTTAGGTACTTTTGGTATTAGGTAAGAAAAGCTATTATGGATTAATTAAATTTGGTATTTCTTGGTCTTATGAACTGAAACGAAAATTTGACGAGAATCTGCGCCACGAGTCTGACTCGTTGCAAGACAAGGGGTTAAAATTCGTTTTTGGGTTTTTCTAATAAAACAAGTTGGAGTAAATTACTCAGAAACTGATCCGTTCATTCGAAAAAAGAGTATGTTGGCAGTAATTAAAATTAGGATAAGTTTTTCTGCTAGTTTATGAATAAAGCAAGAAATTATTCAAATACTGAATGGAACATGATTTGAAAAAGTAATTGATCTTCAATTATCGATAAGTATGACTAGATTGACGAAACGTAATTATTAATTTTTCATTTACTTTTAACGAGAAGATTTTTAAAAGTAGACAATCCACGTAAAAATCACGTGTTTTCTTTTCAACGTCACGATTTTCTTAAAAACTTCGTGAATTTTTTAAATTACAATGAAAAAGCGTTCCCTCTTTGAATTTAAATTCCGCGTGAAAAGGGGCGCGCATATTACAGAAAGGAGCCTAGACGGCAAGAGCATATCAGTAACTATTATAAATAGTGACGATTTTAGTGTGTAGATTAAAGAAATACAAGTTTCTCGTTGAATTAGAAATTTCTTATTTTCCACTGTTTAGTCTGACAATATAAATATTAAAGAAAATTACTCTCTCTCTTTCGGCAAACGCTTGCTATTAAAGCATATATACGGTGAAAGACGATTTACTAATTTTTTATCGGTGCATCAAATGGAAAACGCACCAGAAAATTGAATAACTATTTCGATGATATGAAAACGATAACTGTAGCAAATAAAAGTGAAACGTTCGAGAGACACAGATTAACAAAATTGTTCTTGTAAAGTGAAAATAAATAAATTCACAGCTGTTGAATTAATCCTAGAAAATGTTACAGATGTTGCATCAACATTATGAGAATAACTAAACGTGATGAAAGCGATTATACCTTTTGCTTTTCAATTAAGGCTGAAAGTATGGAAAGCAGCGATTGTAGCTTAGTTTTATGATAATTAGATACTCGCGGTCGTAAGAATGATTCGAAGAAGTATTCAAAAGAATACTGTTGATTGTCTTTTAAACGTTGCAGAAAATTATTTAATTTGCAAATTTAGAAAGTGAAATAATATGCCTGCTTGTTCGCAAAATTAGTGTAATAAATATTGAGAATTTTCAGTAAATAGTCTTCCTTTCGTTATTTTTACGTATTAATTGTATTGTATATTGAAAATTAGCATATAATTTCTCTCAAACAAGTATGAAATATCACAGTGCAGTTAAAAATCGTCCAATATTTGACGACACAAAGAATTCTTAAACCCAACACCAATTTTACGCATTCCTTAGAAAAATGACAATAACAAACACGACACACGTCTCACAAAAGCTGTCTAAATCCTCACGAACCGCTAAAAACTATAAGGTTCAACCAAATAGCTTTCTGTGCAAATCTGAAAACTAGGCAATAGAAAGTCCAATTATGCAAATTAGCCAAAGTCTCCTAATTTCTCATCGCACGTTCGATCAGCAATTCAAATACCACATTGTGACAAATATTTGCATACGAAATCGAACTAAAATTCCTATCCTTTCAAACCATTATAGAACTTCGCGAAGAAATTTTTCGAAATAATTCGATCTTTCGTAACGCAAAGTTTCGTCGAATCGGTAAACATTAGGCGTTAATTACAATGGAACTGACGTCATTTAGCGTACACTGTGCAAATTTACGGTTTTGCAATCGGCCGGTTTGCTCCTTGGAGCGGCAATCAAAACGTAGCAAACCGTACACACTTTCACGCGATTCTCGGCCACCTATTAGCGTTCTCACTTTAATCGTCTCTTTTTTTCTCCCCTCTGAAGCTTATCGATTTACGACGAAATCGAGAGTGCACAAAAACAGGAAGCGACACACGCGTTGTCGCGCTGGCGCGCGCTTTCAGGGAGAAGTCGGTGCCTGCACACGCGGAAGCAAGCGAAATAAATATCGTATTTTCCGGTGAATCGTATCGCTCGATAAGAAGAGACGGCTTCCATTGTATTATGTGCATTCGTCCTACGTGCTTGGAATATATGTACGTCTATGCATGAAGAAGGTGTTTGACCTAGTCGCGATCTGCCTACGTCCATGTTCTCGCCTGTCTGTCCATTTCTATTGCTACACCTACGTGCCAAACTATTGCACACGTTGATGTGCAGGTTGTATCTTGAGAAATTTTGAGGACGCATTTTTAAGGGGACGTTTGCTTGAATTAGGTCTAAGAAATCAATTTTCTGTTAGTGCGGAGATTGGAGAAAGGACGTATTTTTAAAGGGACATTTGCTTGAATTAGGTCTGAGAAATCAGTTTTCTTTTTCAATTTCGCTGTTAGTGTGAAGATTGTAGAATATTCCGCTTAACCCTTTCGCGCTCACATTCTTTTCTCAACTTGATGTGCCAAAAATGATCAATTTAATTTTTTTATAATTATTTCCTAGGAACAAAGAAATAGGTTTCCCCTTTATCTACAATGCTGTGACTTACATTTTTCAAATTCTAAATATTGATAAATAACCGGTTTGAAGTGAAACGTGCGAGAATAAAGTGTATGAGAAACTTTAAACGCGTTTCTCTCGAAACTGCGTTTTTCAAACTGGTTGACATGATTTCTCAGAAACTAATGTGCCGATTCACTTGAAATTATATGTATGTACGTCTTCTATGTACCTCAATCTATCGTCTCCACTGGAATTATAGTGGATTAGACCAAAAGCAATTTGTTTAATACTAAATTTTTGTAGAATTTTTTTTTGAAGAAGGAATTTTCTTCTATTCCAAGTAAATTCTCTTTCGACACACGTGACAAAACGCTCTGAATATTTTAATAGTAAATTTTGATTACAACTTTGGAAATGATGTTTTCTCGTAAACTGAAGGATTAGAAGATGAAACGTGAGTTTGATTTATCCGAAGATAATAACGTCAGGTAACGAAACGTGCAAACCTGTTTGGATTATGTACTTCTGAGGTTAACCTAAATTTCGAGTAGAATCTATAAAATTTGAAACTTCACCGAGCTACTGAAAATGCAGTTCAATTTCCGAGGGAATTTCATCCGTTGATAATTACCTGAAAACATGAAGGCATAACGTCTTTCACTTTTCATTTCATTAAGTACATTTCGTATGTTCCGCATATTCAGTTGCAATGTAAACTCGTTTTGTCCCACTTGACCCGATTTTCCAACTCTAACCGTTTTTGCACCACATAAATTACGCGTTCGTATTCACGGTAAACCTACGAAGTAATTGTTGCGCTCGTGCATAGTGCTTTCTACGTTAAATCGTCCATCTTCTAAATATACTTAAGAGACCTCTTGCTTCTTCGGCGCATTTACAAATCGTTACAGTTACAATTCGCTGAAATTGTTCAATTGGGGAAACTTTTCCTAGAAAATAAAATTTACGCGAATTTTATTGGGAATTTGAAAATTTGCTAGCACTGTCTCGCAACAAGTGTTTCAATTTCGTCAACAATTCCGAGAGATTGCGAGAATCTTCCACGAAGTAGAGCTGTAATATGAAATGAAAGTCAGGTTCAAACGTTTTACGTGATCTCTTATTATTTACGTGTGCTAAATTCGCCAAAGATACAAGGCCCACTTATTCACGTACATTCTGTACACGTAGAAGACATGCAACCTACTGATCTCGTCTCAAAGTATCCTGACTGTGCTCGTCAACTCGACTGTCGAATTAAAGTCATTCTTCGTTGAACGTTAACGACTTTTCCTAAGGCCTGTTATCGTAATATGCACCGTGATATAGGTAATTTATGGACAGATAATTATGCTATGTTTTTAACGAGATTACAGCGATATACTCGATGAGCAATTATAACAGCGCTTTTAATAAGGCTTGCACTACTTTCGAGTGGTGCAAATGATAAATATTTAATATCGCAAATTTTTCGATGCAAGTTTCAGTTTGCCCTTGTTAGGGAAAAATGAAGAGGAAAAGTGTCGTTGAAACAATTTTTAATAATTAATTTTCTAGTTAAGGTAATTTAACACAAGTGTGATAACAATTTTAATATTTTCTATATGTCACTTGTCGTAAAATTTTTTTTAATTAACATATGGATATTGGTTAATTGTATTATACTTTGTGTGAGAGTTTCAGTTGGATTTTATATTTATATTCTTTGAAAAATATGAAATAATCAGCTATAGAGTATTGATAAGATACAAATGCGAATATACAATACAGGTTCTTTTTTAGAAAAAGCATTTCATTTTAATTAAGATATATTGAACTACAACACAAAAATTAGTATTGACATTTGTGTGCACGTTGTACTATTGATACTGTGAGAGTGCGACATACGTGTACAGGGAAAGAAATATTAAACATTTCTGTAAAAGGAAGATACATAGATTTAAAGCTACTCCCAAAGCTCATCCATCGATACAATTTTCGTGACAAATGCTCTGGACCCACTATCTCCCATAACAGTGTAACTTATTACCTGTCACATGGTTAGATATAAGTGGGCATAACTCTTTTTCTACGACGAACACCTGGAAATCAAAATTTCTTTTGCTTGCAGTTTATAATAAAAGTACGAGTGCAATTTGTAAAATTATTTCGAGCAAGAAAACTTACATCAGCACGTGTTCAACATGCTTGGAATTAAATTAGTTTTTGCGAATAATGATTATTATTATCGATAATAATTTAAGAAAATTTATTCTGCAAAACTGTTCTTAATGTTACCTTGAAATAATTACTTTAATAAAATAAAATATTTGTCAGTTGATAAGAAAATCTCAGATAAGATTTCAGCTTTACTTCTCTCCGCCCATCATTTTAGCGTGTAATTCTTGTGGATGCGCTTGGGAGAAAGTGCGACACATTATGTTAACCTTGCATCTCGGTCATTGTCCCACTTAAGACTCCTAAGGATGGCTTCTTAATGACGTTTACTACTTCAAACTTGCACGGTGCTTCTTGTTCCCCTATCTAATATCTTTTATGGAAAACAAACTAGTTACGGTGGAATAGGGTGAAGTGAATAGCTGTTATCGTAAAAAGGACGTAAACTTTTTCATTCATTTCCGTCTTCAGTTCAGGCAATATTGGGTAAAATGCCTTCGTAACGTTTTCAAGGAAAACTGTCTGTAATGTCAGCTTTTACTTTTGGTTATAACAACCGAATTCAACTGTCTAACATTATCTCTCTTATGTCACTACTCTATATTAAAATTTTATTCACTTCTTCGATTAGCAGCGAAAGCTTTTTCCATATAAAAATAGATCTTTAGCAAATGAATGTATACCGTTGATTTATCTATTTGCAAAGTAGTGTTTAATTCAGCCTTGAATTGAATTGGAAACAGTCGCGGGTTAAATTGAGAATGCAATTTCTTTAAGCGTCGCATCGCGCGCCATTCTTGTAATTAACGCAATTATTCACGGGCGCATGCGTTTAATACGTGCAACCAGTAAATGTAGGTTCACATAATTTTCACATATATCGGGATGACTCGCTCGTCTTGCGCCAACTAAAGTTGTAAACTAGCTTAAAGTCTCTCACGGCCTTCAATACGAGACCGTAGACAATGTGTGCGGCACGGGCGAAATGTGTACGCGATACTAAGCTACACTTATGCTCCCGACGAACTAATTAGAGAAGGAGAAGGTGTTAAACTTGCTAGCTAACTCTCGAGCCTCGAAATTCCTCTAATTTTGTATTCGCTTTTGAGCAAACAATACGAAGAAATACTCGGCAAATGGAACGAGAATATTTTTTAATTCAACGTCTCCGTCTTTTATTCCAAACAAAAAATATGCATTCGCCGAGGAAGGTGGAAAATAGGGAAATCAAATTTAAGAAGCATAAAATCAATCTATACAGATTTTTATTAGTGAAATGATTTCTGTGCTCTATAAGAAAAATTCAATCACATTGTGGTATGGTTTTCTTATCGTTTAGATTATTTCGTGAAGAAACGTTAAATCAGTTGCACGTACTTTCTCTCCAATTATGTCTTGCCACTTTCCAAGCGATAACCAGAAATATTATCATATAATGAATCACTTATCTCTTAATTTCATTACGTCGCAATAAAGGACAACGTCGAAAGAAGTATTTGTGAGAAAAGAAAAAGTACAGTATTTTCTTACTAACTTTATTCTTCGACACTATTTACACTAATTACAACTATAGACATTTTAGACATTCATTTAATTCACACTTGATCAATGAACACTCGTTCACGTAACTCGGTATAGTGTAACCAAGCGTTCAAGAGTCCTCGTGTCAGGCAAAAGTGACTCTTCTCTGCAACCAGAGAAAAACGATCAACAGAGAATTAAAGACACGTTTCATTTTCATTCCAGATAACCATTACGCTGCTCTGCGTCCTGTTGATTGGACATAACGTTCACGCGGTGGTTAACAAAGCGCAACCTCAAGTATCGGTTAACAAGGATGAAGAGAAACCGAAGAATGGTGTTCAGGCTGACGATAGGATAAGTAATTCATATGGTCCACCTGCCGACGACTATGGACCACCGATAGGGTCAAGCATTAAGGGACCAGCACCGGTGTACGGTCCACCGGAACTGGTAGGCGATCAAGGACCGACGCCTATATATCCACCACCTCCGCCAGACGTTCCACCACCTGTCTACGGGCCACCATTGTCTTCATATGGACCGCCGCGAAATATTAAACCGCTTCACGGCCCACCAAAACAAAGTTTCGGCCCTCCTTTGTCTCCTTTACCCTTAAAGCTGAGCTTTGGTCCGCTGAAACTTCACTATGGCCCGCCGAAGCAACACTACGGACCGCCGTATTCATTCGGTTCGTTTAGGCCGCCGAAACCTCAGTATGGTCCACCGCTGAAATTTACTTCCGCCGTGTCTAATCAATACATAGCTTCGGGAGCCTCGAACCACGGGCCAACTAAACCGACACACGGACCGGTTATTCCAGTTTCCCTCGATACGTACGGTCCGCCACCTCAAAAACTGGTCGTACAGCTGAATTCTCAAGCGAGCGACAACTACGGACCACCGTTGCCACTGTCGATATCACCGTTGCCCGAGGCACAATACGGACCACCTACCGGTGATTTGTTCAGACTTCCTTCGCCGGTTCCTCCGCCAGGAGTACCTGCACCACCTACACCGCCAGATATCAAGTACGACGGCTGGCAGCCTATCGCAGGATTGAGCAATCAACACAGACAGCCTGGGATTAATTACGGCCCTCCACACGAGGAGCAGAAAATTTTCGACGTTTCCTCCGTCGGTCTGCATCTGGGACAACAGGTGACACGTCCTGTCGTCGAGAATCCGAATGTACCGAGTGATTCCTACGGAACGCCGATTCATCATCCGGAAGCTCAGGATTTAAAGAGTTCGGTGAATTCGGACGCTAACGGCGACAGAGGACTGCCGCCTCCACCTTTGCCGGAATACGAGCCTTTCCACAATGAAAGTCCGCCGAAGAAGGAGGCGCATAAAGAAACTGTAACAGGTCAGGTTAATTTGCAGTACGAAGTGCCCAATGTTGCGCCGCTCTCTATTGTAAAAACTATAGGATTCGAGTTACCGCCTACCACTCCGTCATTAACTACAGATCTTAGCGTAGGATCGCTGGCTTCCTTAAAGTTACCGCTTCTGAGTAGTGAGTCCCACGTAAATTTTGGTGATACACATGCGCTTCAAAATTTAGGAAACGACTTGTCGCTGTCGCAATTGTCAGGTAACACGTTGCCCAGTAGTTACGGTTCACCGCTATCAAGCGTTTCCTTCGTAAAACTTAACAATATCGAGTCAGGAATACCTCTGCCTCCGCCACCTGTACTCGATTCGTACAGTTCACCTCCACTTTCGTCCTATTCGCCTAACGGTCCTTATCCAGCTGCCGAGGCAGGCCGTGCGTCGTCGTACTCGTCGTTCGGACTGCACGGTAATTCGCTTTACAAACAGAACGTACACCATCATCGTCCTCACGGTTCCTTCAGATCTCCGCCGGCACCGTTCGGTTCCCTGGTACCGCCTAGAAATCGCGAGCCTGTTAAATTCAAAGAGACCATCCCTAGTGGACTTTACACCGCTTTCAATCGTTATCTCCCTCCTCCGAGACACTTTGAGCTAACCAAATCACCGAAGACCTACCTCCCTCCCCTATCGCTAGAACAGCAACTGCCTATTGTTAACGTTCCAATAGCTTTCAACAAATTACCCAGCGCCAGCTTGAATTCACCAATAGCAGCCCCGAACGCACAATACGGTACACCGTTGTCATTCGGCGACTTTAACACCCCAGCGCCGGTATTGACGTACGGTGCGCCTAACTTTGGACCCGCTTCTTCTTTCATCTCTACCTCGACAGGCATTGGAAACAATTTATACAACAGTATCGGGAACGCGATAACCACCACGTATGGTACACCGGTAGTGAATTTACCGCTGTCGACAGGTGGTGGTCACGATTGCGGTTTCCAGCAGACGGCCGCCGGTGCGCACTACAGCTTCGAAGACACCGGAAGTCACGCGGCGGCGGTAGGATCGCATGGTCCAAGTTTCGGCGCTTCTCTTTCCGCTGACCTAAATCAGAATTCGTTGCTTAAGGTGGAATCTCTGGCAGACACTTTAGGCGGATTAGGTTTCTCGCAACCGGTCAGCCAGCTGAGCCTGCAGAACTATGATCAACCGAAAGCGAATCTGAAGGACAGTTACGGTAGTCCAATAGGGATTACCTAATTTTATCCAGCGATCACAGCCAAGCAACGGATATCGCGAATATACTTTCAGCGCCTCCTGCCGCGTTGCCTAAAGAATCGTTCTCCTCGGGTATTCAGTTCGATCAGAACAGCGGTATAAGGGCTGAAGCGTTGACGTCGAGCTTGACCAACCAAGGATTCGCCCAGGCGAAGAACCTTGGCTCGAACGAGCTGGATACTAGTCAATTTCTCAATGCTCACGGTGGCAACGAATTCTTGACCTTGGCCAAAGGACTGAGCGGCAACGACGCCGACGGCTTCGAGATTCAGGGGTCGAAGGGAACGTACACGTTGAAGATTCAACCTGCTGACGGAGGATTAGGAACGGAGAATTCGGACGGTAGCATCAGGCACGATCAAGTGTTGTCGAACGGTCTTCTGCAGGATATTCTCGCAGCTATCGAGCAACCGGAACAAGGACAGGTCCAGCTTCAGGGTCATCCGGAGGCGCAATCGTTGCAGCACGTCTATAGCGATTTGCCACAGGCTGAGAGTATCAACGTTCCCAAAGGACATTACATAACGCTGGATGAGGACAGTCGGGTGAAGAATGTGGACGATCTGGTTGGACATGCCAGCGATAGGAGCGAGGCTGAATTTAATAAAGGAGAGTTAGCGAAGAAGGAGACTGTTGCTCTTTTCTTCAATAATCAATACGACGACTCGAGGAAAGAGACGAGATCGGTGACGAAAGTGGAGAACGTGCCCTCTGTTTCTTTGGACGACGGGAAGAACGTTAGTCAAGCGAAGTCTTCTTAAATCGTCTCACTTTGTCCAGGTGTTATTTCCATTGGCACTTTTCGAGGGTAAACGTATTCTAATTTATGCAACGAACGAACATTCGTTATTACGAAGTTGAGATTGGGTAATAATCGCGAGGTGACTTGGATGTGAGACCTGAAATTGTCTCGCGTGATATTGATTGCTTCTTTAAATTATGAAGTGTTTAACGTTGATTTTGCGGTGATCAGAGAAACAGATTCACTTATCGAATTACTGTGCACCCGTTTGCAAACGAATTTAACGATTTTCCATGACGTGGTAATTATGCTTC
>NW_017100150.1:1394613-1412683 GCF_001263275.1 Habropoda laboriosa
TGGAAGGAGGTTCCATCGACGTAACGTTTCCCCTTCTCCGTGGGTCCAGGAAGTAGAAGCAATAATTATTTCTTCGTTGATATTGTTACGGTGGGGACCGGTTTACTCGACGAATTCTCGTTTCGCGGTGCAACACGGATGACATAACACAGGTCGAACCCCGGCGAATTTCACGTTCAACCGTAACTTACAACCAGGAAAGAATCCAACTGTTTCGTTCGAAGAAATGTGCATTCTGTATCCTCTTCGCGTGCTGGATAGAGAGAGAGAGAGAGAGAGAGAGAGAGAGAGAGAGAGAGAGAGGGAGGGAGATTTCACGTGAACGAAAGCGAGTAAAAATATCGAAGCGATCTGTTTTGGGGTCGACGAGCAATCATGTCACGGCCATTCACGCGAGCCAACGAATCTTAGGATCGCCACTTTTGGCTCGATTGACGCATCGATGATGCCTAACGTGACAAATCCGTGGCAACGTTTTGCAATACTGTTTCCGATGTAGGTCGTTCGATTACAAATTGTCGCCGTTCACGGGATAGAAGGCGAGACAGAGATGCGCCGCGGCTCGTGTCGAGCAAACTTTCATCCTTCCTCTGTTTTTCTGCGCGCACAGTCAAACGAGATGTCAGTCTCTCTCGCCCACTTCCATACCTTTAACCTTCACCGAGGTGAAAGTTCAGAACCTCGTTGAACAGCTTCGTGGTAATGATACCTACCTTTTGCGAGAATCTCGTTTCGAGTGAAACGCACTGCTCGACTTTGCGGGCCGTTCAAACGCGATACATACAGTTTTGCATACCTTTGTGACAATAACAGGTAGATATGCATACATCTAGTCCGTTGTTTCCCGATGGGTACGCTATATCAGTTATACCGCACCAGAGAGGATGAGTTTTTAGGCGCCTTAGTTTCCTGAAAGCGTGCTAATTGAAAATAGAAATGCCGTTGCGTGATACATATTTCAAAAGTTTAGGCGGAAATGTTATTAATCGTAGCAAAGTCACGTATACATGTATATGTATGCTACATATTTCTGATAGAGATACACTATGCTCCGCAAAATTTTCTATCTCAAAGTTTCACCCAAGCGGAGATTTCGAATTATTTTACCTGTGATTATGGAATTGGTGTAAGTTGGAAATTTTTTCAAAATTCTCACTTAATTTGGGTTAGTCGGAAATTGGACCATTAGGTAGAATTGACAGTTGTATGTTTAAACAAAATTTAGTTCCAAGGAAATAGGCCTAAATCAAAATAGGTCATCTGACAGAGGTCTAACGATAAAAAATTATTTGCATTAGAATAATATGCGACAATTTTCGCAAAATGGTCAGAAACCGAACCACTAAATTCTTACTTATGCAATTTAAAAAAAATTCAGCTCCAAAAGAAGAAGATCCAAATACACTCGAGACGAAGAATACGCGACTTATGCCACTTTCGCGGTCACAATCGTTCGCGATGAAAGTCGATCAGAAACGTTGAACTTCGGTTTCTTCCCGTGCACTTTCTATCACGCACCCGACGGAGTATAGTATTTGCAATATATGTGTCGTTCAACGTAGCAACAGAATCTCTCGTCTATCGCAACTAGATAGTATCCGTACAAGAGGAAGCATTTAGAAGTACAAGCACCCAAAGACACACAAGAGTCACCATCGCGTAGAGAAGCAGTAAAACCCTGTCCTTCAAGCAAACCTAACCTAAGAGTTACGCGATCACACAAGCTGAAATATAACCGGGCCAGAAATATCGGTGATAAAATGTTAACAGGTTCGCCTAGTGCGTTCATCGACGCGAACTTAAACACGACACCGCGTTTTCGTACCGCACGCATTTCGTATTCGGAGTAATCTTAAACTTCTAGTACTTTTATAGTGCCGCCTGGCAAATGGTTATGCATAACTTGGTGTATTGCGGATACGTAAAATAAGTAGAGCGTACAAGCTTAAGAGAGACGCTCATTGTTAAGAAATATGCAGTGACGATACTGCCAAGCCATAAAACACGTCAACTCGCTCCTAACTTGTATCCACCTCTATGTTCTTCTCCTCTTCTTTCTTTTCTCTTCTTCTTTTTTTTTTTAATGGATTAATTTATTATTTTATATACGCCACATCTCGTATGTGCGGATGAACGATCGATGTTATCATTTGTTAAATATAACGCGCGTACGACTGTACTTTTTATATATATATGCACGTATGTATGTGTTTACGAAATCGCGTTAAGTATGTAAATATACGATCTATTTGTAAATAAAATGATTTTTGTTTCTTTTCTTTTTGCTTCCTGTGTTCGATTCCTCGAAATGCACTGGTTTCAGAGAGCAACCTATTGACCCTTTGCTCTCGAAAGCTTTTTCGTTGTAGGGAAGTAGCGAATTAGAGGTTGTTTGCTAAGTAAAATAGATGAAATTTTTGAAAACTACTTTATGTCAATATTTCATGTATTTCTATGGTACAAGACCTTGTAGCACCTCGTTAGAAATTGGTTCTTTCAAACTATTTCACTGCTTAGACCTCTAACACATGGTGAATAATTTATGGAGGTCCATAGACCTGCTGTCCTGGAAATAATTTGAGGGTGTCTTCGTTAATAATTTACCAAGTGATAAATAATAACGTCGCTTCTTAGTCATCTCTCGAGTACAAAGAGCGAATTGCAAAATTACTGTGAGAATGAATGGAAAATAATTATGAACGAAGTAGAAGAATCCGTAATAAGATGAAACTTCGAAATGTATCTATCGATCCTTTTTATAATACACAAATTAATATATTAAAATATATTTTAAGGTAGATTTGACTCATTTTGTTAACCCTTTCGTGACGAATGTGATATTTATTTATCGATCATCACGTCCGCAACAGATATTAATTCTTATTCCAATATGAAAGCGTCCCACTGGTCACGAAAGGGTTAAAGACGTTTAAAAAATGACTTCTCTGTATCTCGATACTTGCAGTATCGTCACACCTCGGAATTTCAACGAATATTCCCACTACAAATTCGTTCAACAACGGTACCTCGTCGAAGTTCACCAAAGAGTGACGTTTTCATAAAACTTCGTTTGCTTTTTCGAACTTAATATCAGCGAGGTTAAAATACCACTTTGCAAAGCGGGTGTTCTTTAACGAAACTGACAAATTTCGCCGGTATATTCACGAGGTTATTCGAAGCAGAAAAGGTTCTACAAATTATGCGACAATTCGGTCTCGTTTCGAAGATACGTAAAGTTTATCGATGAAATTTACAGGTCGGTTATCAGCTTTATACGAAGCTAACGTATTACCTTCGCGCGTAGTGTTCGAAATAGTCACTTTGTGTCTATACACTTTTACGTATACCTACTTCTATTGACTGCATCCACCGTAGCACAATGGTAAATTTCAGCAGCGACGCTAACAACAAGCTTTAGCTGCGCTTTGTTTAGCTATGCTTTCACGTATATTTGGCTTTTCATTCAAGCGCACTCTAAATTTTATGCAATCCATACAGTACAGATTTACCTCATTGCGATCCATATCTTGGCAACGGCCTCAATCGATCTATACATTAGGTAATCCTGTTTGCCTAAAATAACCTACCAAACATGCCGGCGATGTTTATCAGCTTCATTGTCGTACGGCCTGTAGAAAATATTGCAATAAAACACGTTCTTCGTGTAGTATATACGCGAATATTTTTGTTGTTAAATACTCTGTCAACAAACTGTCAATTTTTGCGAAAATATCGCAATAATGGCTTATTAGCGATCACTCTAAACACCTATTAGGTGATTCTATAAGTTCGCGACGAATTTTATAATTTAGATCAGTATTTCCAGAACCCTTAAATTTGATAAAAGTAAAAATGTAAACGCCTTCTGATTACACAAATTTTTCCTTTTTTTTTTTTTTTTTTTGGTAAGAACATAGAATTTCCTTGGATTTTCGTTAAAATATTTTTCGCCTTCGGTAGGAATTTATGGGATGATCTAATATTTTAATTCATTCATATCAGTGAGATTGTTGCAACACAGAATGTGATAATTTAGAAATACAATTGGAAAAACTTTAGTAATTATTAATCTAAGACAATTTCCAAAAAGAAAAGTAATTTCACTATATTGCACAATATATTCGAAATTAACGGTTGTACTTAAAAATTAGACTGTTGGAGGAATAAATTTGTCGTCGTTTACGTAAACCGAGATTATCGAATACCAGCATACTGCACGCTTCAGTTTGCATTATCAACAGGAAGTAAGCACAATAGAAATAATTGTTTTCACCTTTCTTCGTCGTCTTTTTCAAACATCTCCAGATTTGAACAACGAAATCGCTCAGATTCAACCAACACACGACTGTTTTACTGGGAAAATAAAAGGAGAGCTAAAAGAAATCTGGGGAGCCAGGAAATCGCAGTTGTTAAACTTTGCCTCGCCGCGAGAGCTACTTACGCACGGACATCCAATAGAATTCCCAAGCATTTGGCATTCTGTTTATCTCGATCTCGCGCTGTTTTCCCTTCGTGCTGTTCATTCGACTGGCTGTAGCCCCGACATTTCAGCGATTGAGATTCGCGTTTTCGGTTTGCGAGCTCGTTCCTCGACCACATCTCACGTTAACAGTCCCAAAACGCTGGCCAAAACACTTGACGGTTGTTGCAAAACTCGTGGTGGCCGGCTACGTAGCGAATAAAATTCAACGCTTCGTTTTCGAATAGGCAATTATCGTTGAAGTAAATTCGAAGTCTAATATGGAGCTGAAGAATTGGTGTTCTAGGAGATTCGAAATACCTTTCATATTTTTGTTCAATTATTATCCTTCTTTTTTGTAATTCAGAATGGTTCTAATCAATTTTACCTTAATTTCAATTTTATTTTACTTTCAAGATGATCGATAAGTTTGACGGTGAATTAATAGGATTTATCATGTGCAACGCCTGTTATAATGTACTCAAGATTAGGCCTAATGTTCGTGTTTAAAGATACCGACTGATTAATTCTCAGCCTTATTGCAATGTTTGAGATAATTTGACACGTAATTAACAGGTTTTGGACAGCAGAGAAATTTATTAAACACTTGTTACTGCCGGTGTTTGTTAGAACCGGATGGTACGATTTTATCAAAGTGTTTATTACCATTAATACTTAATTTTTCAGTTTCTTATCTCTTCACCTGGTAAATATACCTGTTTTTTTCATAGTACATATATTACAAAATAATTTCGCGATCCTCTGCATTCGATCTCTTTTGTCATCTATGCTGGAATGACTTGAATGGAATGGTGGGGCACGTTGGAAAATAAGAGCACCACTCGATGACCCATTGGTGGGTCACACTGATAAATAAGAGTTTCACTCAATGATCCATTGGTGGGGCACGTTGGAAAACAAGAGCATCACTCGATGACCCATCGGTGGGTCACGTTGGCAAGTAAGAGCACTACTCGATGACCCATTGGTGGGTCACGTTGGAAAATAAGAGCACCATTCGATGACCCAATCAGTGGGTTCCGTTGGAAAATAAGGGCATCACTAGATGACCCATTAGTGGGTCACATTGACAAATAAGGGCACTATTCAGTGACCCATCGATGGATCACGTTGGCAAGTAAGAGAACTATTCGATGACCCATCAGTGGGTCACGCAGTTTCGAGCGTATTAATTACAATTACAAAGTTTTCTCTTAAAAAGTCAACCAAAAATTCCAGCCATAGGAAAATCCAAAAATAAGCACAGAATTTCGAGAGTGAAACGAAAGACTCAAGGACGAGCACGCGGAAACTGTCGATCAGGAGGAAACAAGCACTCGCATAACTAGTCGGTAGTTGGACGTGGAAACGAAAACGTACGAGGGGAATTAGGTATCCGCCACTAAGTAGGATTATGGTTATGTAAATGAAACATTATCGCGGCAGGTAAGTTAGCATGGACAGTTAGCGTGTCCCGGTGCTGGTTGAAATCGTTTCTCGCTCACTTTCCATTGTATATCTCCGATGCTCTTCCTCCATTTCTTTCCTTTTCCCCTTTCGAACCTGGCTCAGCTTCGCACGTTTCTCCCCGTTTCCTCCATTATTCCGTTCTTCGCATAGCAGACAATGTGATCATAAGGCTTCCTCCGTAAACTGAGACCCGGCTAAACTATGAGAATATTCGCATGTTTTCGGTTCTAAAACCCAACGTGTACGGTAACGCGGAGATTTCAGCGCCCGCAAGTTAATTCGCTCTGCTGATTTCTAATGTTTTTCACATACGCTGTTCACAGGATTCGTTGATAAATGCATTCTGCTTTAACGGAGTGTCCTAGATTTTTGTCTCGCGTTGTTAAGAACTGATTTGCTCTAATTATAAATTTTCAATCGGTTTGGTTCTAACGCTGGAAATGATAGTGTCTGTACGACTAAAAATTTGGATACATTTTAAGATAAAAATACGAAAGGTACATTATGGATGAATATAATACAGGGCGACACAAAATTTTCAGACACTTTTTTTTTATAAGTTAGAGGATAATGAAGAAAGGCGAAAAATTGAAGACTTGTTCCGTGTGATGTCATGGCAATAGAAATATCACTAAAACCAGGATAAACATTAAGAATTTATTTACATATACCACACATAAATTTATCATCAACGTGTACAAAAATTTCACTCCATCCTCTTCTTCAGATTCTCTCGTGAAACGCTTAAAAAGCCTCCCCCTTCGCTCGCCGCGAACTCCAAATCCTCCTCGGTTCGCAGATATTCAAGAATCCTCGCAAGTCGTACATTGTCCCGTGCCATTTGCAAGGTAAATTCCGTCTCATTTCGCAAATTATGGTTCCACCTCTTAATACAACCTCTCGTATGCGCGTCTCTGGTTGCCGGTTCTTTTCAAAACATTCCTCGCGGTTCACTTCCCGTCTCCTCGTTGCTCAACAGGACGTACCGTATCGCCGCGTAAGAGACATGGAATTCGTGTCGCGAGTGCCGAACCGAAGATAGGATCATCTCTCTCTATGAAAGACACGCGAGCAGGACGTTCTTCCACTGTCGTAATCGAGAGGAAGACCGAAAGACAGGAGAAGTTCTCTCCCCTTTTATCCTCGCGTAGAGGACCTCCTAACAGCCGCGTAAATTGTCTCGCGGAACGAAATTAACGGCGAGGAGGACGAAAGTGCCGTAACGTGGTCGCCGCGTGTCAACAACGACAACGGCGAGAACAACGTCGAAATGAATTTCGTTAACGCTGAGGCAAGCCCGAAGGAACCGTAACGACTTCCTTCTCGTGTAGCTTTAATCGAGAGCCGTATCAGCGCGTTGTTGGCTGTTGAAGGAGAGAGGGGCTGGTGACTAGGAGGGATTGTCAGAGATCTCGAAAGAGGGTTTTCACGGGTAGCCAGGGGGAACGTATGCATTTCTCGTGGAGCTCGGAAGTGCTTTATTTCCATAGTGCGTCGGTATCCGTACACACCAACAGTCATGCTGATCTCGAGAGGCACGTTGTTGCCTCCTGGGTGGTATATACGGAATATAAGGCGACTCGACATAAAGAGAGAGAGAGAGAGAGAGAGAGAGAGAGGGAGGGAGAAGGTGGAAAGCGGAGAAAGAGGCGTATCGTCCCGGGCGTATCGTTGGTCGGTATGCTTGGTGCAGCTCGTTCGCCGAAGGCAAAATTGTCTTTCTTTCGGAACTGCGAATAGCCGCTAAAAGTAAAATCTAAGAAAATAAAATAGTCCCACGGGCTGCTTCCGCCCTTCTAAAACCGTTTCAACACTCTTCCGGCGTATGCCTCTTTCGGTGCACCTCGTACACCTTTCATACGCTCTGCGGTGCCCGGTTTTGCATGAGTTTCTCCAAAATGGGAGCAGATATTGGGGCAACGCTTAAGTCGGAGTAATTAAAGATCGACGTTGCGTAGAAAGGAAACTTTATTGAAACTGGCGGAACAGAGAGTGACTCGAGGATGGAAAAATATGGATATTTAAGGAAGATGAACTTTGGGTTACGACTGTCAAGAGTCCAGTGTGAGTAATGGTGAAAGTTGGTGACTAGTTGTGGATACAGATAAGACTAAGATTAAAATAGAAAATATTTGAGGGTATAACAGCTCGAACGATACGCGCGCTCTTTTTCTATCTCTGTCTACCTCTGTTTTTAAGACAAACGTCCCCGGTAAAAGAGGAATTATTTCGGCTCGTGAAATTTGGCACGTGTTGTTAGCGATTCGTTCGCCGTTGTTTTCTCCTTATTCAGGAGATGCAACGTTCAGTCACCCGGAATGGAATCGCTTGGAATATTTCAGTCTAAAGCAAGAAAGTGTTCCCACGGGATCACGCGCCTGTAATGCATACCTTTTAAGGCACTTTCAACATTTTGTCTGTGGACTTTCTTTTATCTCGTCCTCTTGTTTGTGCGCGATTCGTTTCTATTACCTCTGCGGACCACGGAATTGAATTTTTTTTAATAGTTACAGAATGGCGGAGTGTCCCTATCTGGGAAAAGCTACCTACTTACATACTTTCCGCTTGCATAAATGGTTAATTTACTCGCATTTAAGCTGCTCTCGATAATTAAATTGCTCTTACTATTGTAAGTATGATAATAGCGAAAGAGAGGACTCATTTCTGGAACAAATCGTGCACGCGCGCTGTGATCGCCAGTGGCACTTTGTGGAACTAATCCATGCGCCGCAGCACGCCACGGAGAAATCCGCCGTGTGAAATAGTCCCAAAGAAAATTCGCTATTTCGACGTACATCTAACTAATCTTATCAGAAAAAATTTACACGGATGTTGAAGCTTTTCCAAAAAGTAATTTGAAGATATAAATATCAAATTTAATTACTAATTTCAATACAATTACACCGTGTATTAATAATGCAACAACAACAAAAGTGAAGCGAATGAGCAATTTAACGTGAAAGGAATATTGGAAATGGAAAGTAGCATGATTTCTTTACTTAATACCCTGTCTACGTAGTGAACGAAGTACCAGCTCACACGACTTTGAAAAACGCGTTCGCTGACGGTGAGTTAAAAAGTTGTAATTAAATTTCCCGAGTGGAATTTAGTTTTTTTTTTACATTGCGATATTGCAAAATGAAATTACTCATGTGTGCATGTGTGTGGAGTAAAAAGAAACGATCGCAGCATCAAAATATCTTCGATATGTTAAAATTCATATCGAGACTTTTATTCGAAAGCTTCTTAATCGATGAAAATAATTGTCTTCGAACAGTTCTGAATGAAAATTCTAAATTGAAATGAAACCTCGAAACACGTGTATGTTATCGCAACCAAAGCATTCGATTTACGTTTATCCCTTTTTCCTCGAGTAAAATTCTAAACCTTTGAAACTGTCGGATATAGATGAAAACTGAATGTATCGTTTATTACTAGAGGGAAACGTAGCTCGTTCTGCGGTAAGTGGAGAAAGATAATAGGAGACGTTTACCGAGATTTCAACGACTTCGCAGAGAATACCTGACATTTCCAGGAACATTTTCGAAGTGGAAGGGAAATGACGTACATAATTTTCTAATTCTTCGTCGTAAAAGAAGGAAAAAAGAAAGAACGATGGAAATTAATAGGTTACTTTGAATGTAAAAATGGTATACGAGGTCCGCTAATTGTAAGCACCAAGGTATATTAATAGCTTAAGACACGCACGTGTTATTAAGTGTAATACACAATTTAGGTATATACTGATTCGTATAATTGCTCGGTGTTACTATGCCTATGCCGCAGGTAGAAGCAGTAAATGTCATTTGTTAGTTTATAGTGCAATTAGCTGTGTAATTGAGAAATATGGGGAACTTAAGGATATGACAAGTTTAAATGGACATGCAAATAATTTCTCATTAAGTTGGTCGGATTAGTGATTCAGTGTTTCATTTGCATAATTAATTTATTGCTGGATGAACCGTCATCGCTGACAGTAGAGAAGCATAATTTACTGCTGTTTCCCTGGCAAAAACGAAATTTCGTCAATATGTACTTTAATGGAAATTCTGCGAGGATATTTGCGTTTGGATGAAAGAATGCTTTGTCAGACAATGTAAGATTGCAAATTATTTCGCAGAATCGTGATTAAATAACTTTTTGTGCCGCTTTGTATTTAATGTCTCTTAAGGCGAAAATTTGTAGAAAATTTATCAGTACGTAATTTAGTAATTTTCTAAATTATTATCTAACCGAAAAGTGTTTCTGTTAAAGTTAAACTTAGTTGCCTTGCTTCTAGTGTGACTACTAAGAATGCAGATTGACAATTTTATAACTCACCTAATTATCGTTTGCAAAGATTTAAATGCCCCGTGACATTTGTTTGCTCCAATCTAATTGCAGCAATTTCAGCATCGTTTAATTCACATCAGGCGCAAAATACAATCTATTATACAATTAAACACACAAAAAGCTTGTGCTTCCGCAGACACACATGCGAAGGGATTTCATTCATAAGCAAGCAGACCAAAGCAACAATTCTCCGTTGAACGAGCGCACACGCGTGGGCCGTTTTAATTAAGAAGCACATAGAAAAGGCTGTTGAAGGGCAGGAAATAATTTCCAATCGGAATAAAAAGGGGGTGGCGGCTAGCGGGGGCGCGCCTTTGCACGGCTTTCAATTTTCTCGCGGAATCTCTCGTTCTATTTCCGCGCGTTTAACCGGCGCGGCGCGCCACCCCTTTTCGCCCAGGAACGTATACAACGATTCTCGGAAGATCGCGGGAATTCATAGACGTCGGCTGGGATATTGTTCCGCTTGATCGATCGACAGTTCAACGGGGTTAATCGGAAAATCTCCGTACAAAATCCGGTCCCAAGGGGGAAGAACGACGGCTACGGGACGGCTGAAGTACAACGCTGCGTAACAACGACAGGGAAAAATGACAGACGACGATGCCTGAGAGCGATGGAACGCGAGAAACAGCAAACGGGACAGAGGGGTGATCGGAGAAAAAAAGAGGGGTGACGTTCCAAACTGAAATCGAGAGAGAGAAGGGTGAAGCTCGGAGTCGTAGGAAGAGGTCGAAGGGTGCAGAAAGAAGAAGAGGCGGAGGAGGAGGAGGAGGAAGAAGAAGGAACGAGTCTAGAAGGAATTCCATAAAAATCGGTGAAATATGCATAGTACCGCGGAACGTGGAGGAGCGTCGCGACGTCGTCGAGTGTCCCTAGAGGAACGGGAATCCCAGCACGGAGGAAGAGAACGAATTGCAAGGAGAAGAAAAAGGACGGGTCGAAGGAAGATATGGGGTGGCGGTGTAGAAGAGAAGGGTGGCAGAGAACGGTGAAGGAAGAAGATGCAGTGTGAGCGTCTGAAACGAGGCTGTGGGAGGGGATTTCGAGGGGAGGTGGCGAGCGACAGATAAAGGAAAGAAGGTCGGAGAGCGAACATTTGGAACGTCTTCTCGAACGAAATCTAATTTCAGTCCCACGACGAAACTAAGCTATTTTCTCCGCAATATGCACGCGCAACGCCTCGGCGCAACCATTCTGTCGAATGTTTTTCACTCCTAGCACACAGCCACCCCTTTTTTCTTGCTGGGCCTCTTATTACCCAGTCTGCAACGGAACGACTGATAATGTTCCTGTTAATGTAATCTGTCTTTCGCTGAACGCACACCGCGAACCTGAAGAGTTAAGGGGATTGCCAATTTTTTTGCGTGTCGTTTGTCAACCCCTTCTCTTTCGTTTCCCGAGTTTAGTCTTTGGAGTATGCAAATCGAGATTTATTAGTTACACTTCCAATTATACGTAATATAACATTTTATCCTTACGAATTTTTGAGTATCTTTCTACTGTACAGCCTGACAAATGAATATTTCATTTAATGCCACAGTAATAATATAATCTGTAATACAGCCATTGATTCTGCAATCTGTTTTAAAAAATTCCTCTTTATCGCAGAATCCAAATTTTGAGATTCTGCAGTAGTAATAATTTTAACAATAGTGTTACTGCTTCGTTAAAATGCAGCTATTCGATTGTGAATTCCAAGTATTACACTAGTGAAAAGTCAAATCTACGTGTACTTGAAACGCGGAATAGTAGAAGAAACGTTTCACGTGTAAATTCCTCGTGTAAGTGGTAGAGGAAATCCAACTTGTGCCCAACCTGTTGTACAGTGCTTACGTAGACAACTTAAACAAATACACGAGACAAACTTTGGACGCGTTTGTATTGCTATGCAGTGGCAAGTGCTTAGATGGAACTTTCTCGGGTAGCAATCACCTATGTTTATCGGTCGAATCAATAGTGTAACGTAAAACACGAAACGGTTAAGGTTCACCGGTAACTTCGTTACATGCTGCAAAAAACTAGGCTATTTAATTATTTTTCGTTTGATTATCCTGTTATTCCAATAACAACAAATTGCGACTTGTGACATCAGCTGTTTCGAATTAATCTCGTTGATCTGTGTAAAATTACTGGGGTTGGAAGCTAACTCATCCTAATCGTACGTCTTTGTAGTATTTGCACCCTTCGCGATACACAATTCTTGCATTATTCTTGCTAAAAGGGTAAAAGCGGTAGTACGAAATGTCGAAGGAAAAATTGAAGAGCACTGCTTAAAGATAAGGAGAAAGAGATCGAGGGTTGTGACGCACTAATGGCTGATTCGAAAGTGTGCAATTAAGAGGAAATGATTTCAGCTCGATGGTTCTTTTGTGCGAAGTTTTTAGTTGAAAGAGTGCGTGAAGAGTGTAGTCAATCGGAATTATATACGTATACTTTATTCGTAATATTTAACAACTGCTAGTCGCTATATAAGTTTCGCATAATTTTCTTTTAGGAAAGGTTAGTCCTACGTAAGGATCTTCTGAAGAACTACATCTCTCCAGGCTCGTACTTTCAGCTGAAATATGAACATTCCTCTTTCAGAAGCGAACGAATGCAAACGCCGTTGGAAAAAGGTGGCATTTTAAAGCTCTACTTCGTAGATTACTTTAATCAGTGCCTTTTTCATACAAATTTTTATCTCCTCCTGATCTGTATCAGCAAAGCTGAGATTAAGAAAATACTTGGTTCGTGTTATCTATCATATTAAGGAATTACGTCAATTTTCAAGTCGCTTTTGTAGGTAGAGGAGATTATTATTGTATTAATTTGTGCAAATGAAATCAGTCTTTTTTTAAAGGGTGAATGAACGTGATAAGGTAATTTTTGTTGCTCTGTAATATTAATTAAATATACCACAATTTGTTATTTCTGATTTTGGAATGAAATGAGATACGTTTCGAAAACTCACGTGAAATTTTGTTTCGTATAATAACAATCGTAATATTATAAATAAATTTTTAATATTATACGTTTTAGAAGGACATTAATAGAAAATTGAAGGAATACCGTACACATTTCTTTAGACGTTAATAAAATTATTTAAATTATTATGCCGCGATACACAACTGAGATATTGACAACATATACGTAAAGTCAAGACACCAATTCCTTACTAAAATTCTCGATAGAGGTAATTTCTGCTTTAATTTTTAACTAAATTCATTCGAACCAGTCGCTACATACACTACCGGCCAAAAGTTCGGAATCACCTCCCACTTTTCATCAATGCTGTTAAATTTTTTATAGATTTGAAATTTATCTCAATTCTACGTTTATCAATTTATCTCGTATCAATTGATTCGAACGATAAAAAATTCTCAAAGTCGTTGACGTTTTTCTGTAAGTTGTAATGCTCGGTGATTCCAAACTTTTGGCCGGTACTATATTCTACATATCAAAGAGCGTAAAATAAAATAGAAGAGTAATCTCGTAACCAAAGCAAGCTTCGCTCACAATCACTTACGTCGGTTTCGCAATTACCACGAATTTCTTACTCGCCCCAACCGTTTCAGTCGAACTGTCCTTAACAATTTACCTATTCCCAGCACGCGAGGACAACAATGCAAAACATTACCCTTTCGCGGACGACTTTCAGCCTCCAAAAGCCGCCATTGTTCATTTCCCCGTTGCACCGGTTCTCCTTCATTCTCGCCACCGAAGAAAAACCGTAGAAACAAAAGCTTCCTCTGGATATTCGCACGCTGGAAAAGGCCATCGAGATCCCGGTGCAGAAGCTCAACAGACATGTACCAGAAGAAACGTCACCGAGCAAGCTACACATCTTCACGTGCGTCCGAGCTGTTAACAAGGAAGCGCTCCGTTTTGATTTCCGCTCTCGCCCTCGTAATTAAGCCAGTCTCGGTTTTTGATGGTCACTAAAAATGTCGCAGAGGGTCGAATGGTTAAGAAGTTTCTCCGCGGAGGGATATCGGGTTGCAGGGACTTTCGTAACACAGAGTGGGGACAGAAAGGGTGGTTCGAGGATCACCCTTTCCCTCGGCATGGACAGAGGGGAAACTGCGACGGAGAGAGAGAGAGAGAGAGGTGGGTGAAGAGTATGCGACAGAGGGGCGAGAGAAGAGAGAGAGGAGAAGCCCTTATGCTCTGATATTAGCAATAGCTAGTCTCGTAAAGTCGACTGTGCGGCAATTCGAGTCACTTTGCGAACCCTTTATATACTCGCCCAGGCCTCTTCTCTTTCGCAAACCATGGAGAATGTAACATGGTGGAGACGAGAAAAGAGGGGGCGGGGATTGAAATACTGGCGGAGGCAGTGATTTTAATGCGGGTGGTTCTTAAATTTTACGTCACTTTCCCATCCACCGCTGGGAGAGCCTTCTCCGGGAGAGGACCCTGGCTCTCCTCGCCTCCTCGTGGACGCGACGCGGAACGCCGCATTAAACTGTACCGAGGTAAGCCTGTACCAAGGTTTCCTCTCCGGTGTTAATTCGGTTATGCGGGTTAGAGCGCCGAGGGTACCAGCCACCCTTTCCTCCGTGAAACGTTTCGAGCATTTCAGTTAGCTCTTCTGAAAAGTTGCTCTATACCGTCGCGTCGTCCTCGGCGAGATACCGCTTAAGAGAGACGTGATAATACGCTGGTCCGAGAGAGCCGCTGTTCGAATGGAAGCGTATAATGATTTCGTTTCGAGCGATGAAAAGGCCAAAAGATTATGCTTTTTTCACGTAGTGTTTTGTGTTGTAGATGTGCGTATTGTTACTTGTTACGATAGTGCTAGATCTTGGAGAAAATCATTTGTACTTGGTTACTGAAGACAACAGATTGCTGACGTATTTAGATAACATCACACATTCGGTGTATTCAACTTGGTGTAAGAAATTTAATTTTTTTTAGAGCAAGTGTTTGCTTGCTTATATTGATAAATTAACTATGGCAAAATTGTTCGAGTTTATGCAGAGTTCATAACTTGATAATATAATGTAATATACACTTTTATAGATTTGTTTAAGGTGAATGATTAAAAGCTAGGATGTTATAATTTTACATTCTTTAGTGAACTTGCTCTTGTTCACTGTGTATTAATATTTCTTCTTTCTAAGTACGAACAAAATTCATTTATAACTTGCAATATTATGTCGGAAGCAATGTTAGAAGCTTAATATCATAAATTCACATCAATTTCCATGAACTATTTAATGGTTACCTTATTTTGGGGAATTTTTGAAAACGAGTAAAATATTTTAATAATTTCTATTACTCAAGATGTACATAAGAATTTACAAGATGCCTCCTTTTCAGCTTAATTACTAATTACCTTATATGAATATCGTGAAATTGTACACGATACTGCATATTCTTCCTACGCGTTAACAATTACAAAAATTTTCCTCGTACAATTACAACACAGAAACCAGAAGGAGAAGAACTCGATGCAGTCGCAGTGTATCAACGTATAGGCCGCGAATTATAATTGCAATTATTCCTATCAGCTGGTAAACGAGCATACACCCGTTTGATAAATTTATATATTTAAATTATAATTATGACAACGAGTAAACAAGCGCGTCGGCAATTGAACGAAACGGTGAATTTAAATCTGCAAACTTAACGAACATTACGAGCATTTCGAAGAGTTTTGTTCCACACGCGTAATCACGATTACTCCGAGAATTTAGTTAAACTTGATACCGTTTTCCCAATAACATTTAATTCTTTCGCCGAGGCAATTGAACAAATGGCGGCCGAGAGAGGGAGAGAGAGGAAGGTTAGCCGAATGGATCGCAAAATTGCGAAGATAGGTGGAACCCTTTTTTTTTTTCACCGAGCCGCGCCTCCCTGATTTAATAAGTTCATTACCTAATGAACAGGTGTACGAAGCAAGCTGCCCCCTCTGATCGTATCGAGCTTACTCGCATCGGTCACTCTTCGATAATCAATACTTTTAATTACCGCATTTTTATGAATTCGGTTGCAGTTTAGTTTTAATTGGATATGAAATCGATGATACCGTCGCCCATATTCAGACCAATTTTCGCGCCCCTAATTAATATACCGAGAACTAATTCACTGCGCGATATTCGTGAATGCCGTTTATTGCCCCTGTGTTTCCGCCACTTGATTTACCGCCAAGATTTTACACGGTGAAAACTGTCCGAAAGAAATGTTCCAGGTAATTGTCCTTTTAATAACTCCGCCGAAGGTAGAAACTAATAACGTGGACAATTTGGTGTAACGTAAATGTTGATCGAAATATTTTTCTGTACGAATCTATCGATATGAAATATTTTATAATTACTTTCTTTGGGAAATTGAAAATCTGCGTTCGTCGTTAATTCATTTTAGGAGTAGAAATGAAATTTCATAGGGATAAGTTATTTTGAAGATTTTTGCAAAAGTGTTGAATATTATATTATATATTCATTTCCTGAATGATTACAGAAAAATGATTTTTTCTTCTGAACACTTCAGATGTAATCTTTAAAGTTATTTTATGCTGTTTCCATTTATGATATTAACTATGTAGCCACAAATTTAAGCCATTTTACTTACAACGAAACTCTTGGTCTACTTATTTTTCTTTAAATCCATTTATTGTCTTCTACATTATTATACGCAATAAATTATTCGTTTTTTCCAAGTAATTTTCAACAATTTACAGGATTCCACGTACAATGAACGAAATATAAATTTAGAATTAGTTTTCCATCGACCAGGCAACCGGGCATGATTTCCAACGCACTGTTCAGAAAATAGTTGAACGCCGCTCGAAGCCGGAGGGTGAAATATGCAGATCGAGTGTGAACATTTTAAGCCTTTAATCTCTTTAGACAAAGAAGACGAAAAACGTTAGTCGCAGTTGTGGATTTAGCTTCCTTCTTTCCCCCTTTCTTTTTCACTTTCTTCCTTTTCTTCTTCATAGACCCTCTTTCCTCGCGCGATTGTCGTGAATTAGTGGAAAGAGATAACAAAGAAAGAATTAAGATTCGTACACCGGCGTGACCGCTCACAGTCGGAGCGCGGTTTAATGTATGCACCATGGAAACTTTTTTTTAAATCGTTGGCTTAGTTCCCGTTCTTGCTAATGGTTGCTGAAACTCCCTGAAAATTCTTTACCGTTGCTCTCAGGTCAGTCATCCAGACGGATAACGACCGAGGAGAACCCCTTTAATTTATCGAAATAGTTTTCATAATCTTTTCTTTAAATTTTCATTCGCGTTCGATAAGTTCGACGGTACAAACTCGTAGCGATATAAGAAGGGAATATTTCGAAGTGATAGACACCGATATTGATGAAATTTTGGTATAGGATTTTATTGAAGAAAATTAATCGACGCTTCTTTTTTTTTTTTGTTATTAGAGATTGTCCAGATCGAAGCAGTGAAAATTATCTTGTTACACTTAATACTGATACTTTTAGTATTAAAGAATGACGTACGGACCGTTAGGAGACAATGGAGCAGGAAGAATTTAGCAGTAGATAATAGGTTTTTATCCACAGCAAAATAAATGCGGAATAGCTATAAGAAATGTGCGTGCAGTGTGTCTAATTTTAATAAATCCGTGCAATTATGTTCCGAATTGTTCGTTATTCGAACAATGTTTAATGTAAAACTTACTTGAAGGGATACCCCTTAAAGGAAGGACAAAATTAATTGGAATTTTTTAAATTTTACATTGAATTAAGGAGTGCCGCAGCAACAATTATTTTAAATAATTGATATCGAGACTTGGAAACGTCGTCACAGTATCCATTCTTTAAGTCGAATGGTATTTCAACGGGAGAATCATTGGAAATCACGCGAT